>NC_134356.1:168801489-169123673 GCF_048569485.1 Anomaloglossus baeobatrachus
CTGTGAAGTTGCTGGTTGTTGCTGAATGGCTTGGACCATTTTTTGGTTGTTGTTGTCCCGCTGGGCAACATGTCTGACACCTTATCAACAACCAGCAACTAGTTGGCGACTCAGAATTCAGCGACGCAGGTGTGGTTTAGCCTTTCCTTTACAACGCCCTCTTCAACTCCGATTGGTGGTCACAACTAAGCAAAAGGTCTCACTTCGGTCCTTTGTTCACAAACACATACAGCTTTTCGGATCGTAGTAGAGACCTCCAGGCTTGCGTGCTGGTTTGCAGATTTTATAAGCTATCCAGGCTTCTGACTTCCACGCCCAGTTACAATGCACTTACGATTACCAATAGGAGCGGAGGGGGGCGCGGAAAAGGCAGCATAGATGCACACCTATATGTTGGTAATCGTTCAATGTGACAGGTCTCAGTGACCAACGATGTTGTTGTACAAGTTGTTTATGGATCTCCGGATCGTTGGTGCGTCGTTGTTAAGGTTTGACTGTGTGACATCTCACCAGCGACCTCCTAGCAACTTACCAGCGATCCCTATCAAGTTGTATCGTTGGTTGGGATCGCTGGTAAGTTGTTTAGTGTGACGGTACCTTAAGGCACAGGTTTGTCCTGAAAACCAGAGCTTCGCAAACATTATCTATTGGGCAAAGGAAACGCCTGCTCCCTGGGTGTGTTCTCCTCCCTTTTCTTTCTGGCAAACTATATCTGCTGTGAACAATGTGATCAAGAACATGTAGTTGTTCGAAATGCATCATTTGGCCACATTTTAATTTGGCGATGCCTTAATCTTTTTCACTATCGTGTTTTTAACTATCGCATTATGGAATAAAGCAAGAAGTTTATTTTATCAGTGCTGGATTCAAACTCCTTTTTTCCCTGATTATCTATTGAGGCCTCACCATCTTTAGTGGATATCCACTATAAAATTAAAGGTGTATTTTGCTATTGAATATATGATGACCTCAGGTTAGGGTCTGAAACAATCACTGGTTAGCAGTGGCTGGATTTAAACAGTGTGTGCAGGGGAATTCCTCAGCTAACCTACAGTACCCAGAAGTGGCCTCTAGACAGTCATCAATATACGGCTTGTAGAAAACCCCTTTTAAAACAAACCCTCAATTTGACCATTTTTACATTTTGAATTCAGGATGTCGCTAAAATAGACCCGTGATGAGTTAAGAAGGGACCTAACCCATGTATCTGAATTTGTGTGACTTGATGGAGTGAGAGCAACTTTAATGATATCATTGGCAGTGGTGAATAGTGAATGGCTGTGTTGGCAAAACTGAAGTGGCCTTTCCCCCCGTTTCTATGTGAAATTATATCAATCTCTCTCTTTATTTTAGGAATTGACGAGCACATGCAACCCAGTAGTCTGCAAACCAAAACCCAAAGTGGAACCTCCAAAAGAGGAGCAGCCAGCCGGGGAGCAGAACGGACCAGTAGACAGTGACGTAAATAGCACGGGGCCGCAGGGTGCAGAACAAAGTGCAGATTCATCTTCTTCTGATGCAGAAAAGAAACTTCCAGAAATGGACATTGAATAAATTCCATAATCGATTTCTATTATCAAACAGTATAACAAAGCTTTAAGTTGTTACCTTCATATGGCTCGGAACACTGATCAGAGAAAAGTGATGACTGCAAATTTCTCGTAGTTTAGTATATCCCTTCAATTTCCTGCATTTGTTTTTTCATCCCTTTGTTCCCTTTGACATTTGTATTGGTTTGACAGTCCTTTTTCTGTTGTACGTTGCTTTAAAGTAAGTCCTTGTTACTACAGTTTTAGCGAAGGCCGTAACTTGCACATTTTCCTATAGGTTTGTGTCTGGAGTTACGCCAGGTCTGTAGCTTACCTTAATAGTCAAGGTCTACCAGTAAATTAATAGCTCGGGAGAGTATTTTATTACGAACGGAGCAACACTTCTGTATCATCCGCTTTTCAGTTCCTCAGAAGATGCCGAGGTTTTGGTTTGCATCTATTTCTGTATGCTGCGTATCTTCCCCATTGACAGCTAGTTACTGGCAGTAATTTCAGCCTCTTGCATGGAAGCCTGGGTGCTTGTTGGGGCTAAAAAGAAATGGGCATATTAAAACCCAGCACTAGCTGCAATCTTCTGATAGTAATGTTTCTGTGCATTGTTCTAAGAGCGGGAAATGGTTTGATCCATGAAGTATTATATTTTTTCATACATCCATGTAAAATTATAGCCTTGGTCCACGATTCAACTCTGATGATCTCAGAATGGTAACAGTTGTTTTTATGAGAAAGCTTCATATGTGGATGAGAATCCCACACATAGCCAAGAATCATCCTTTGCAGTACTGTTGTGCATTACGTCCCCATCTCTCCTTGTGTGCGGCGGAATTGCTGTAGAAATCTGAATTAATTGATCTGATTGTTCTCTTGAAGGGTACAGGCAGATTTCCTTGCACCCATGCAGCTTGTTTAGTCAATCATCCTTCATGTTATTTTAAACATGGGACGATATTTCGTATTTGTTTTGTGGTATACATTTCTAGTAACCATTATGGTCCCAGGAGAAAACTGGATCCTGTACGAAGCACATGAGGATTGTGTAGCGATGTTGTACATGGGGATTCCCATCAGAATACTGTAGTGCAACATTTAAGCATAATTTTTATGTTTAATAACGTTCATATCCCATAGGAAAAAAAGACAACTTGTATTTTTTTTTTTTATTATTGTTCTTGATGTTGTTATAATCAAATCTCTTAACACCTGCAGCGAATCCTGTCTGAAAAAAACAAAATAAACTTGCTGGGTTGCAGTTGTTTTGGTTTATTCATTGTAAGCTCTGTGATGAATGGATTATGATATTAAGACACTTTGTATTCCATGTAGGTTGTCATCAGACATCTACAATCTGGGGTACTGTTCACATGTCTGTTGGGTGGTTTTTTTTGTTCCATTTTTGGAGCAGAGAAATAGAATTTAAGCCTCGTTTGCTAACAGATGCATATGGAATCAGAGTGAGCAAGTTGATTATTAGGGTTTGTTCACAAACTACGTTTTTTCCGACATGCTTTCCAAAGGTAGAAAGTGCAGCGTTTTACAGTACCAACAAAGTAAATGAGACTTCTGAAATCTCCTCCACGTTCCACTTTTTACTTACAGATTTAAACCATTAAAGTGGTTTTTAAAGGTGCAACATGTTGATTCTTTCAGTGTTTTTGCAGTGTTTGCTCTAGTCACCCACCACGACGCACTAGGAGTTAACTCTCCGTCCTAATAGGGAAAGGAATCACATAGGTTAAATAACCCCTCCAATCTCCAGTGTTGTTTCCTGTTCGTATGGGGCATGAAGAGGTTACCTGCGTTGCTCCGTGGCCGGTGACCGTAATGCTGCTACAAGAAAAACCTCTACCTTAGGCCCGTTTCACACGTCAGTGAAAAACACTGATGTTCTTCACTGACGTGTAAAACAGGCACATGTCCCTCAGTGTCCCGTGAATCACGGCACACGTGGGTTGTCCATGTGCAATCCGTGATTGCAAATGGACATTACTCCCCTGCCTTCGCTCCTGTTGTCCATGGTGCTGAACTCCTCGGCTCTACAGCCTCCGCCCACCGCTCTCTGCAGCTACTTCCGGGTCAGCTGTTCCTGCGTTCATGAATATTCATGAGTCGGGCAGGAGTTGCGGAGGCTGCACAGCGAATCGCTGGAAAGGTTAGTTGAAAATGTTTATTTTATGTCAGTGTTTTTCTGGTACGTGTTTCACGGATCACACCATAGTGTGGTCTGTGGGTCATCAGTGATACCAGAAAAAAACGGACTTGTCTCCGTGCAGAATCACGGTCACACGTGTACGCTGCATGGAGACACGTTCAGTGAAAAATCACTGATGTGTGAGCAGATCCATTGATTATAATGGGTCTGCGTATGTCAGTGATTCTGGTACGTATAAAAAAAAAAAAAAGCACAAACTTACCAGAATCACTGACGTGTGAAAAACAGGCCTTAAACTGGGCAGCTGAGGTCTGAGATCAACCGCTTCCTCCCTGGACTCGGGACCTGCCTGCTCCTCCTGCGCCTTGCTGAGGTAAAGCAGGGTAGGCCAACATGCCAGGGGCCTCTCCGATCTCCCCGGCAGCTCCTCCTCTTTTGCATGCATTGGCTATGTGGGCGCATCGGAAATAATGTCACCGGGGCGTACCCGCATGATGTCACTTCCAGGAACATGTATTCCACAGTAGAACGCACGCACTGACCCTACAGCGGTGCCGTGAGTACACCTCACCCCGGGGCCTACCATCCTAACCAATAGAAGGAGGAGTCATCTATTTGGTGGATATGGCACTGTGGACCGGCACTTATATACAGTCATATGAAAAAGTTTGGGCACCCCTATTAATGTTAACCTTTTTTCTTTATAACAATTTGGGTTTTTGCAACAGCTATTTCAGTATCATATATCTAATAACTGATGGACTCAGTAATATTTCTGGATTGAAATGAGGTTTATTGTACTAACAGAAAATGTGCAATCCGCATTTAATCAAAATTTGACCGGTGCAAAAGTATGGGCACCCTTTATCAATTTCTTGATTTGAACACTCCTAACTACTTTTTACTGACTTACTAAAGCACTAAATTGGTTTTGTAACCTCATTGAGGTTTGAACTTCATAGGCAGGTGTATCCAATCATGAGAAAAGGTATTTAAGGTGGCCACTTGCAAGTTGTTCTCCTATTTGAATCTCCTATGAAGAGTGGCATCATGGGCCATCACGAAAGAAGCCGTTTCTGCAAGCACGCCACAAACCGAGTCGCCTGAGGTATGCAAAAGCACATTTGGACAAGCCAGTTACATTTTGGAAGAAGGTTCTGTGGACTGATGAAACAAAGATTGAGTTGTTTGGTCATACAAAAAGGCGTTATGCATGGAGGCAAAAAAACACGGCATTCCAAGAAAAGCACTTGCTACCCACAGTAAAATTTGGTGGAGGTTCCATCATGCTTTGGGGCTGTGTGGCCAATGCCAGCACTGGGAATCTTGTTAAAGTTGAGGGTCGCATGGATTCAACTCAGTATCAGCAGATTCTTGATAATAATGTGCAAGAATCAGTGGCGAAGTTGAAGTTACGCAGGGGATGGATATTTCAGCAAGACAATGATCCAAAACACCGCTCCAAATATACACAGGCATTCATGCAGAGGAACAATTACAATGTTCTGGAATGGCCATCCCAGTCCCCAGACCTGAATATCATTGAAAATCTGTGGGATGATTTGAAGTGTGCTGTCCATGCTCTGCGACCATCAAACTTAACTGAACTAACTGGAATGGTCAAATATACCTTCATCCAGGAACTCATTAAAAGCTACAGGAAGCAACTAGAGGCTGTTATTTTTTGCAAAAGGAGGATCTACAAAATATTAATGTCACTTTTATGTTGAGGTGCCCATACTTTTGCACCGGTCAAATTTTGTTTAAATGCGGATTGCACATTTTCTGTTAGCATGTCAGTTGTTTTTGCCATTTGAATTTTGAACTGCCAAGCTGAGTTTTTGACCAAAGTTCTGCCACAAAAAGGCACCTTTTTGAACTGCAAAGTGCATTCAAGAAAACCAAATTCCCATAGACTTTGCTTGAAAAGCAGAACACAACCATTTTGGCATTAAACCCTGCAGTTGAAAAAGCAGCAAAAAAAGCAGGTAAAAAGCAAAGTGCGTTCTTACCCTAAGGCTATGTGTCCACGGTAGAATGTACCTGCGGATTTTTCTGCATGAAAATCCGCGACTTTCGCGGCAAATCCGCACCTTATTTTTGCCGCGGATTTTTTTTTTTCCCCCATTCTATACCCAAAATCCGCACCAAAATCCGCAACAATAATTGACATGCTGCAGATTTTTCCGGATCAAAATCCGCCGCGGAAAAATCCGCAGCATGGACACAGCATTTCCAAAATGCCATTGAAATGGCTTGGAAGTGCCGCTGCTGCAGATTTTCGGAAAATCCGCGGCAAAATCCGCAGTGTGGGCACATACCCTAAGGGCTCCGTGGATAATGGCATGGTTATAGTATATATCCAAACACATTGGATATCCAAGTAAAAAGACCAGCAGGTTAATTAATTGTGGATAATTATAAGATTGTGCTAATCAAATCCACCTGTGTCATTATTCCCAACAAATAATCATTAACTTCATTTGATGAAGATGTGAAAAACGTACAAGATACGGAAAGCATACGGAACACAGACGTATTATACGCACAAAAAAACGTACACATGTAACACACACACGTAATGCACACGAACACTACACGGAGAGGAAAAATGGGACGCCAAAAACGGACATTGTCACACGTACGTTTTCTTTATCGTTCCTTTGGGAGACCCAGACCATGGGTGTTTAGCTTCTGCCTCTGGAGGACACACTAAGTACTACACTTAAAAGTGTAGCTCCTCCCTCTGAGCTTCTACACCCCCTGGTGAGCAGACCCAGCCAGTTTATCGCTTTGTGTTCAGGATGCATACATCCACACATGCATTCTCATATGATTTTTTCCTTTTGGAATGAGTTTGAAGAACTGCGGGTCCACGTCTGGACCCCCGGCATGTCCCTTCTCACCCACTGTGTCGGCGGTGTTGTAAGGTTGATTTCCTAGGCTGGAGCCTTACATGCCGTGCTCCTTCACCATCCCTCCTGGGCTCTGGCTTGAAGTGGGAGCCAGCACGGTCTCCATGCCTGGCAGGAGACCGGTCTCCATCCGCAGCCCTTCAGGACCCTGCTGGAACGGAGCACTCATCCCCAGGGACCTGGCCCTGCGTCTCAGCAGCTAAGTACCTGAGACGTTTATATTTGGGGGTCCCTGTGCTTTATTGTTTGGGGAGAGTGTGCTGACTGTATTTACTGACATTTCCGGCGGGTTCTCTAGCTGCCGCCCGAGAACCGCGCCGATGGTGCCTGCGCGTCGGCCTCGCCGCTCAAATTTAGGCCCCGGCTTCGCCGGAGGCCTAGTTTCGTTTCACTGCCCAAGCATGTCACTCATGCAGAGGGACAGCGCGGCTCCTCCCGGCGGCCGTTCTGCACAGGGGAGGGACACTCCCCACTGCTGTGCGTGTCTCCTCCCCTGTAGCACTCTATGGCCCTCCAGATCCCGCTCTTCATGCAAGTCCCGCCCCCTCTCTTCACTCCGGCGGCCATTTCCTCAGAGTTCACTCAGCGCTGGTCTGCGTTCTGCATCCCTGCTGAGGTGCTGTGTTTGGGGGTCCGGGCTTCGGGATCTGGAGGGCACACAACACCGCTCTGCACAGCGGTCTGGTAAGCCACAACCGGCTCTGGTTGTGGACCTCTGTATATACTCTCTGGGGTTCATTCTCTGGCAGAGCCCTCACTCCAGCAGCATGTCTCACACGAGGAGCAAGGCTCCAAAACTTTACTTTGTATGCGCTGCGTGTAAGCTCCTGCTGCCTGAACCGAGCACCTATCCACATTGTGATGCCTGCTCTACCTTGGCGGTGCCACAGCCTGGAGTCTCTCCCCCAGTGGTCTCTCAGGCTGCTCCTGCTCCTGTGGCTGAGCCCCCGGCTTGGGTAGAATCCTTTTCTAGGTCGGTCTCCCAGTCTTTTGCTGAGTCCATGGGACTTCTGTCCAGGACTTTGCTGAATATGCATCAGCCCCCCTCACAGGGTGCCTCTGCTGCTAGGGCTCTCTCAGGACCGGAGCTCACAGAGGATTCATCATCAGGTCTCAGACCCCATCCTCCTAAGAGACGTAGGGTTCCCTCTCCCTCCTCCTCCCGCGGCTCTGATTCAAGAGCGGACTCGCAGGATGAGAAGGATGCCTTTACAGGGGGCTCGGAGGCTAACTCCATGTACCCCATTGATCTGTCCGAAAGTGACTCAGATCTTAGTGACTTGATTGCTTCCATTAATTCTGTACTGGATCTCAATCTGCCAGTATCAGAGGAGCAACCCTCTCTGGCAGAAAGCACCAGTTTACCTCGCCTAAGAGGGCAAAGAGTGTGTTATTTAACCACTCCAGTTTTCAGGCCGCTGTGTCCAAGCCCAGGGCCTGTCCTGACAAACGCTTCCCAAAGCGTGGTTCTGATGACCGTTTTCCCTTTCCACCTGAGGTGGTCAAGGAGTGGGCTCAGTCCCCAAAGGTAGACCCCCCAGTGTCTAGGCTCTCAGCCCGGACCGTTGTGTCGGTGGCTGATGGCACCTCCCTTAAGGATTCCACTGCCCGCCAGATTGATCTTCTGGCCAAATCCGTATATGAAGCGGCGGGGGCCTCGTTTTCCCCGACCTTTGCAGCAGTGTGGGCTCCCAAAGCCATCTCTGCTTCTCTAGAGGAGATGCATTCCCTCACCAGGGAATCTATGCCCGAAATGGTTGCCTTGACTTCCCAAGCTTCAGCTTTTTCATCCTATGCCATGTCTGCCATGCTGGAGGCTTCTCACCGCACTGCGGTGGCTTCGGCTAATTCCCTCGCTATCCGCAGGATCTTGTGGCTTCGAGAGTGGAAGGCAGATGCTTCTTCAAAGAAGTACCTTGCTGGGCTCCCTTTTGCTGGGTCCCGGCTGTTCGGAGAACAGCTGGATGAAATTATTAAGAAAGCTACTGGCGGGAAGAGTACTTCCATGCCACAAACCAAAGCCAGGAAACCTGCCCAGGGTAGGAATCAGTCGAGGTTTCGCTCCTTTCGTTCCTCCAACTGGTCGTCCTCTAAGCCCTCGGCCTCGTCCACTAAGTCAGCCAAGGACCAGAAATCCAACTGGCGCTCAAAAGCGCGTCCACAGAAGACCGCAGGAGGTGCTGCCACTAAGGCAGCCTCCTCGTGACTATCTGCCCGCTCCAGCAACGTCCTTAGTCGGTGGCAGGCTCTCCCACTTTGGCGACGCTTGGTTTCAACACGTCTCCGATCAGTGGGTGAGAGATATCATCTCCCACGGCTACAGGATAGAATTCTCTTCCAGACCGCCAAACAGATTTTTTTTTCTCTCAACTCCCCCCTGCTCCAAGGCCGCCGCCTTCTCACAGGCCGTGGCATCCTTGCAGGCCAACGGAGTAATTGTACCGGTTCCCGCCCGGGAACGGTTCAGAGGTTTCTACTCAAATCTCTTCCTAGTCCCCAAAAAGGACGGTACATTCCGGCCCATCCTGGATCTCAAGCTTCTCAACAAGCATGTTCAGGTGCGGCACTTTCGCATGGAGTCTCTGCGATCAGTCATTGCCTCAATGACCCAAGGGGATTTCCTGGCATCCATCGACATCAGAGATGCCTATCTGCATGTGCCAATTGCAGTTTCACACCAGCGCTGGGTACGTTTTGCAATCGGAGAAGATCATTTCCAATTTGTGGCTCTCCCCTTCGGGTTGGCCACAGCCCCTCGGGTATTCACCAAGGTCATGGCAGCAGTGATTGCGGTTCTGCACCTACAGGGGTTGGCAGTGATTCCTTACCTGGACGACCTTCTAGTCAAGGCTTCATCCAGCGCAGACTGTCAGCGGAGTGTCTCGCTCACTCTCGCCACTCTAGCCCAATTCGGGTGGCTGGTCAATCTGCCCAAATCCACTCTGACTCCGACCCAGAGTCTCACGTACCTAGGGATGCAGTTCGAGACTTTGCCGGCACTTGTGAAGTTGCCCTTAGTCAAACAGCAGTCCCTCCAACTGGCAGTGCGCTCTCTGCTGAGGCCCCGCCGTTATACCCTCAGGCGTCTGATGCAGGTGCTGAGTCAAATGGTGGCGTCAATGGAAGCTGTTCCCTTTGCCCAGTTCCATCTGCGCCCCCTGCAGCTGGACATTCTCCGCTGTTGGGACAAGCGGCCTTCCTCCTTACACAGGTTAGTGGCTCTGTCGCCACAGACCAGGAGCTCTCTTCAGTGGTGGCTTCGGCCCCTCTCTCTGTCTCAGGGGCGCTCCTTCCTGGTCCCGTCCTGGGTGATCCTCACCACGGATGCCAGTCTATCCGGCTGGGGAGCGGTATGTCTCCAACACAGAGCGCAGGGCACTTGGACTCCGTCCGAGTCAGCCCTTTCAATCAATGTGCTGGAAACCAGAGCCGTGCTTCTAGCTCTCCTAGCTTTTCACCACCTGTTGGCGGGCAGGCACATTCGAGTCCAGTCAGACAACGCGACAGAGGTTGCCTACATCAATCACCAAGGCGGGACACGCAGCCGCCTGGCAATGTTGGAGGTACAACGCATCCTTCAATGGGTGGAGGACTCCAAGTCCACCATATCCGCAGTCCACATCCCAGGTGTGGAAAACTGGGAGGCAGATTATCTCAGCCGTCAAACCGTGGACGGTGGGAGTGGTCCCTGCACCCGGCAGTGTTTCAGTCAATCTGCCACAAATGGGGCACTCCGGACGTGGACCTAATGGCATCCCGTCACAACAACAAAGTTCCTGTTTACGTGGCTCGCTCCCACGATCCTCAGGCATTTTCGCCACGGACGTTCTGGTTCTAGACTGGTCCCAGTTTCGTCTGTCCTACATGTTTCCACCTCTAGCTCTCTTGCCCAGAGTCCTGCGCAAGATCAGAATGGAGGGCCGTCGAGTCATCCTCATTGCACCGGACTGGCCCAGGCGAGCTTGGTATCCAGACCTGCTCAATCTGTCCGTAGAGAAGCCGTGGCATCTCCCGGACCGTCCAGACCTACTCTCGCAAGGTCCGTTTTTCCGCCTGAATTCTGCGGCTCTCAAATTGACGGCGTGGCTCTTGAGTCCTGGATTTTGACGGCTTCTGGTATTCCTCCTGAAGTCATCTCCACTATGACTCGGGCCCGTAAGTCTTCCTCCGCTAAGATCTATCACAGGACTTGGAGAATTTTCCTGTCCTGGTGTCGCTCTACCGACCATCCTCCTTGGCCTTTCTCCTTGCCGACCCTTCTGTCTTTTCTACAGTCCGGTCTGCAGCTAGGCCTGTCCCTCAACTCTCTCAAGGGACAAGTCTCAGCTCTGTCAGTTCTGTTCCAGCGGCGTCTCGCTCGGCTGGCTCAGGTCCGCACCTTCATGCAGGGCACGTCTCACATCATTCCGCCTTACCGGCGGCCCTTAGATCCCTGGGACCTTAATTTGGTTCTCACGGTTCTGCAGAAACCTCCCTTTGAGCCTCTTAGGGAAGTTTCCTTGTATCGTCTTTCACAGAAAGTGGCCTTTCTGGTGGCCATAACTTCCCTCAGGAGAGTCTCTGATTTGGCTGCGCTCTCTTCGGAGTCACCTTTTTTGGTTTTTCATCAAGACAAGGTGGTTCTCCGTCCGACTCCGGACTTTCTTCCTAAGGTGGTCTCGCCTTTCCACCTTAACCAGGACATTACCCTACCTTCCTTTTGTCCGGTTCCTGTTCATCGCTTTGAAAAAGCGCTGCATACTCTGGATCTGGTGCGTGCTCTCCGGATCTATGTGTCTCGCACCGCTGCACTTAGGCGGTGCACTTCTCTTTTTGTGCTAACCACAGGTCGGCGCAAGGGCCTCTCTGCTTCTAAGCCGACCTTAGCCCGTTGGATTAGATCGACCATTTCGGACGCCTACCAGAGTACTCAGGTACCTCCCCCGCCGGGGATCAAGGCACACTCGACCAGAGCTGTCGGTGCCTCTTGGGCTTTTAGGCACCAGGCTACGGCTCAACAAGTCTGTCAGGCTGCCACTTGGAGTAGCTTGCATACCTTTCGAAGCACTACCAAGTGCATGCTCATGCTTCGGCAGATGCGAGCTTGGGCAGACTCATCCTTCAGGCGGCTGTCGCCCATTTGTGAAGTTAGGTTCTGCCTATTTCTTAGTTTTTTTCTGTTTATTTCCCACCCAGGGACTGCTTTAGAACGTCCCATGGTCTGGGTCTCCCAAAGGAACGATAAAGAAAAAGAGAATTTTGTTTACTTACCGTAAATTCTTTTTATTATAGTTCCGTATTGGGAGACCCAGCACCCTCCCTGTTGCCTGTTGGCAATATTCTTGTTCCGCGTGTTCTCACCGGCTGTTGTCGTGGACAGAGTCTCCGGTTGTTCCGGCTCTTGCTCTGTTCTACTTGTGGGTGGCTATTCTCCTTCAGCTTTTACACTAAACTGGCTGGGTCTGCTCACCAGGGGGTGTATAAGTTCAGAGGGAGGAGCTACACTTTTAGGTGTAGTACTTTGTGTGTCCTCCGGAGGCAGAAGCTAAACACCCATGGTCTGGGTCTCCCAATACGGAACTATAAGAAAAAGAATTTATGGTAAGTAAACAAAAGTCTTTTTTTTTTTTTCACGTGAGTGTGGCACAGGCCTTAGGGCGACAAGAATCCTGCACTCAGAAGGGTGAGAACTTCATGCCGCAAATGTGCTGTGTGTGCCAAGAAGCTCCCACCCTCACACAATAAGATATGTCAGCCCTGCACTGATTGTGTAATTAGAGAACAGCCTTTCCTTTTTGAGGTGCAGTCATCCATAGTATCCTTCTCCCAGTCTCTCTCCTCAGGATCTCCGACACCAAAAAAGAGGAAGTTTAAACCCATAGATGTCAGACTCTGATTCTTTGGAAGGCCCATCATCAATTCCTGAAGGGATGATATATGCAGATGACTTAATTTCAGCGTCAGATAAAGGGCTAGAGCATAAGAAGTACTTCTTTCCAGCGGAAGATATGGAGGAACGTTTGGGAGCAGTATGAAGCCCCATGGGGATTGAAGAGAAAAAGGCAACTAGATTAGTGCAGGACGAGATGTTTGGTGGTCTTAGCGCCCAGAAAAAAGCAGGGTTCCCAGTACACGAAAATATTTGAGACTTCACTCTTCAGGAATGGAGACTCTAGAGAAACGTCTAGGAATCCCTTCTGAGTTGAGGCACAGATTCCCGGTAAGCGATGATTTTGCTTACTGTTGGAAAATTCCTAAAGTGGATATTCAGGTGGTCAGAGTAGCCAAAAGGAACGACGCACCCGGTTGAAGATTGCTCCCAGCTTAGGGATCAGATGCATTGTAAAATGGAGATCCTACTGAGAAAGGCCTGGGAGTCTTCAGTGGTTCTATGGAAAACTATTGTTGCTTCCATAGGTGTAGCCAGTTCGTGTTTTTTTTTTTTGTTTTGTTTTTTTTTTTTTTTTTAGATGACTGGGTCAGCTTGAGGAACACCTCACCCAGGGCACCCCTAGGGAAGACCTGCTGGCTTTCCTCCCACTGCTTCAGAAACCTACATGATTCCTTGCAGATGCTTCAGCCAAATCAGTCCGAGTTGCAGAAAATTCAGCAAGAAGGGCCCTGTGGCTCAAGTTCTGGAGCGGTGATGCTACATCAAGGATCAAGCTCTGCATCATCCCCTTCCAGGGAGAGTACGTCTTCTGTCCGGCTGTAGCTGAGTTACTAGACTGGGCAACTGACAAGAAAAAGTCATTACCAGAGCGGAAAGCGGGAAAAAAAATTTTTTTCCATCCCCCTCAGAGCCAACCCTCTTAACCCCTTCAGCCCCCGGGCACGTTCCGTTTTTGTTTTTTGCTCCCCTTCTTCCGAGAGCCGTAACTTTTTTTATTTTTCCGTCAATCTTGCCATATGAGGGCTTGTTTTTTGCGGGACGAGTTGTACTTTTAAATGAAACCATAAGTTTTACCATATGGTGTACTGGAAAACGGCAAAAAAATTCCAAGTGTGGAAAAACTGCAAAAAAAAGTGTGATGGCACTATAGTTTTTGGGATGTTTCATTCACTGTGTTCACTATATGGTAAAACTGATGTGTGGGTATGATGCCTGAGGTCGGTGCGAGTTTGTAGACACCAAACATGTATAGGTTTACTTGTATCTAAGGGGTTAAAAAAAAAAAATCACAAACTTGTCCAATAAAAGTGGTGTACGTTTTGCGCCATTTTCCAAAACCCGTAGCGCTCATTTTTGGGAGCTATGGCTCAGTGACTACTTATTTTTTGCGTCTCAAGCTGACATTTCTAATGGTACAATTTTTGCGCAGATGCTACATTTTGATTATTGTATTTTGCGCAAAACTTGCGGCAACCAAAAAAAGGAATTTTGGCGTTTGGAATATTTTTGCCACTACACCGTTTACTGATCAGATTAATTGATTTTATATTTTGATAGATCGGGCATTTCTGAACGCGGCGATACCAAATATGTGTATATTATTTTTTTTTATAACCCCTTAATTTTCAATGGGGGTGAAAGGGGGGTGATTTGAACTTTTAGGTTTGTTTTTTTATTTTTTAAAACTTTGTTTTTTACTTTTTTTTTATTTTATTTTACTAGTCCCCCTAGGGGGCTATAGCGATCAGCAATCCGATCGCTCTGCACGATCTGCTGATCACAGCTATACAGCTGTAAACAGCAGATACGGTCACTTCCTGATTCATTCCGCTCCGGGCCGAGTGAAAACGAAAGTGATTCGTCATAGCTGCAGGCGTCATCACATGACCCTGTGCTACCATGGCAACCACCAAAAGTCACGTGATCACTCACGTGGGGGCGGTGGTAAGTAAAAATCATGACCGCGCATATATACATCTCGCTGCCAGACTTTGGCAGCGAGATGTAAGGGGTTAATGTTATGGGTTTAATGCGATTCCTCTCGTAACATGCAGGCACACATGTCAGCTGTTAAAAACAGCTGATATGTGAGCGGATCGCCGCATCCTGCCCTCGGCAGGGGGCAGGGACTAACGTGACACACTCCATGACGGAAAGATCCGTCAAAGGTTGTGAAGGGGTTAATATTGAGATAAAGGGAAAACAGGACAGTGGAGTTACCAAAAAAGAGGAAACGGTTGGGGAGCCATGGTCTCGCAAATATCTCTCCAAGGACTCTGGACTCAAGATCATTTGCAAGCTGTCACGCTCCCGGGATCCCGGTGCTGCCCGTCACTCACTGATCCGGTCCCCAGGCGCTCTGGCCGCGACTGCTGCCTCCACTCTCCCTCCTGTGCGTCCTCCGTGCTCCCTGCCCGTCGGTCCCGGCGTCCCGCTGCAGTTCAGGACTCCGCTTCTGGCTCCCTTTCATCTTCTCCTCTGCGTCCTGATCTCTGACGCCCGGGCCTCGCACATGCGCACTAGGGCGCGGGCGCGCACACTCACCTCTTCTGAAAGGGCCAGCGTCGATGAAAAAGGATATGGCTGATTACAGGTATAGGGTATATAAGACTTCCTTTTTCTTGTGGGCGGTGCCTGTTCAATGTGTTCTAGTAGTTTACCTCTTGCGCTAGGTGTTCAGGTCCCTCTGTGCTTCGTACCCAGGTTAACCCTATCTCTGCCCACAGTGTCCAACTGCCAACCTGAGTGTGTCCAGCCTGCCGATTTCCTAGGAGTTGCCCCGATGATCAGCTGTGGATCCCGTCACCTTCTGCCAGCCTGTACCCGTCACTGGTTCTGGATTCCATCTGGCCACATCAGGCTGCACTCCTTGCTGGACCCGGACTCTGCCTGTTGTTACCACTCGGCACCTGTACCCGGTTCCAGTCATCCGTCCTGGCCACGGCTACCGTTGGAATAGTCGCCATATCCCGTACGGACATCTGACGGACACGAAACCCGAACTTACTTGTGTCCCGGCTGCTGTGCATCTAGGCCCTCTGGGGAGGCCGCCAGACAGTCCCTGTATAGGGGTTCGCTCCTGGTTGTCTCTCTGGGGGAGTCCGGTGCACGGTCCCGTGGATCCACCTCTGGACTGAACGTTACACAAGCCTTCCAATTTCAAGAAACTGAAAACAGTAGACGAGGCTCTCAGGGCTGCAGCTATCCTAGTCCAGTGGAGTAACATAAGGCTATGTGCCCACGGGAGTTTGTACCAGCGGATATATCCGCAGGTTTCCCGCAGCTGCTCGCCGGAATCCGCAGCTATTTTTACCTGTGGTAGTACAGCAAAATAGCTGCGGTAAACCTGCGGGAATTCGTGCGACTTACCTGCGGGAGTCCCGGCCTCTATATCCATAGTGGAGGGCTGGAATTTCCACAGGTAATTCCGCAGAAATAATAGACATGCAATTATGTGTGGCTGTGGGACAGCCGCAGCATGTTCTGCAGCCACACGTATCTGCAGCATGAACACAGCACTCCCCATGTCCATAGATTTTCCGCAGATAAATCTGCAGGTTTAATCTCCCTTGTGCACATAACCTAAAAGTCTTTTCAGACACCATAACAGTAGCTGTGGAATGGAATCCTGCGCCATGCAAGCCTAAACACGGTCACCACAGTGATATTTGCTTGGGCGGAAAAACAACATCTGCCCCTTTCAGCGTTCCATCTAAAGAGTTCTGCAAACATCCAGGTGGACTTCCTCAGCAGGAAAGATGTCCACCCAGACGAGTGGATACTAAATTCGTATATATTCGGATGTTGGGAGATGGGGCTGCCTGGTAGTAGACCTCTTCACAAGTCAGTGTGACGCCCTGGACCCTAGGGGTCACAGGTAACAACACCTACCACATTACACACACACCCCCATCCCTTGTGAGGACACACCAGTCACCCAAAAGGGAGACCTGATGCCTCCCTCAGGGCGAGTAGGGCACACCAGGTGGGTGGAGTCAAGCGGAAAGGCACGCCCACCGAGGAGACTACTGTCCTGAGGCAGGAAATACAAGCAGATGAAGTTGTAGTTAGAGAGTTGACAGGAGGTGTAGAGCAAAGCTGTCAGGTACCCGGGTTGGAGCCTGGGATCCCCGTAACGTCAGGCAGGCAGACGGTGGTGGTCGCCTGCAGGAGTACCGGTACAGCAACCGGCGGAACCGTAGGGATCGGGCCAGGGTTGGAGCCCGCCGGCCCTGAACCGGGGAGTCAACCGTTTACCGGAGCATCAGAAACCGGGTACTCAGACCCCCGTCCTAGCTTAGAAGCCACTGAGTTTAGGCAAATTAACTGATTGCAGTCTGGACCTCACGGGTTCATCCTCACCCAAAGTCCTGAAAGAAGGCAAAAGCCCACCGATACCGGGTGAGAGCCACCGCCAAGGGCCAAACATCCAACGGGCCAGTGCCTGCGGACAACCGAGGGCTCCTCCGGCAGCTAAAAGCCGGGGAGCGGGCTACCACTGCCCAGGCAGGGGAGCCGAAAACCACAACAAGAGGTGCAAGGGAAAGGGGCCACCATCAACCTCACAAGGGACACAAGCAGCCGGCTGCGGGACCCGACCATACCCAAACTTTGGTTTACCAGTGACTGAGTGTGAATTAATCGTGAGTACACCAGTGCCATCTGGGCACGACACCGCACCGCAGCACGGCACCCTGCACCCCGACATCATCATCGCCCGTCCCGCCGGGCCTCGGGACACACCGCCCCTACCCACGGAGGGGCTGACATCCAGGCTGCACCTTCAACACCGATCCTGGGAGCCCCCTTCACTCCAGCTGCAGCGGTGGTGCATCCCTTCACCACGACCCGTGGGTGGCGTCACGACCCGTGCGACGACAACGCGGCCCCCGGCTGCGCACCTCGTCCGACACCACCACCACCCCACTGCCTTCCCTTAACAGAGCGACGTGGCCCCCGGACCTGAGGCGCTCGTGCCACCGACAACCCGAGCCCGGACCTTGAGCGGCTCGGTCCGAGCAGTGGAGCGGCCGGGCCCCTCTCAGGGCGGTACATCAGCAGAACGCAAAGGTGGACCAATACTTCTCACTAAACCCAAGAGATAAATTTATAGCAGTGGATGCATTTTCCCACCCATGGGATTTTACACTAGCCTCTTCCTTCCCACCAATCCCTATTACTGGAAAGGACGCTGCAGAAAATTACGGCAAAGTCACCACAATTGTGGTTGCACCAATGTGGCCCAGATGAAGCTGGTTTGGTACTCATTAGCCTAGCCCAGGAAGGTCCCATAGTACTACCCTAAATACACAACCTTCTCAACTATGGCCACTCTTTTACCAAAACCTCCACATGCTGAACTTAGCGGCCTGGCTTCTGAAGCCACAATCCTTAGCCAGAGGCCTGTCAGACAGGGTAATCAAAACCCTACAGAAGAGCCGCAAACCAGTAACAAACGGCCTATATAATAAAATATGGAAGAACTTCACCACCTGGTGTAAACTTAACATTCCGGACCAAATGAGCTAGAGGCCTCAAACCTGGGACACTTAAAATCCAGATCTCTGATCTAGGTTCCTACTTGATCAAGACCTCGCAGACCTCAGTTACGCCAAAAGGTTCATGTCGTCAGCAGTTAGGTTGCCACCTACACATGTCAACCCAGTTCCCCCTTAGGACTTGAACATAGTTCTTAAAGGAATAACGCTACCCCACTTTGAGCTAATTACCTCATTGGACCCAAGAATCCTATCCTGGAAAACTGCTTCCCTGGTGGAAATCACCACACCCAGACAAATAGGCAAACTACAGGCCTTGTCAACAAGAGAACCATACATAAGAATTCTCAAAGACAGAATTATATTTCCCCTAGATCAATCATTTCATCCAAAGGTAGTATCTGAGTTTCACAGGTCCCAGGATATTGTGTTACCATCCTTCTGCCAAAATCCTGCTAATGATAAAGTGGAACACCATAGCTTGGATGTACATAGAGCAGTGATGAATTTCCTCCAAAGAACCAAACCCTTGCTGAAGAACAAAAGTCTCTTCATCCAGATCATTGGTCAGAATAGGGGCAAGAAAGCTGCCAAGAGCACAATCGCAACTTGATTAAAAATGCAATCAGCGAAACATACAAGAACCAGGAGCGGCCTCCTTCAGAGAATCTCACAGCGCATTCCATCAGATCAGTGCCCATCTCTTGGGCCAAGAAAGCAAACGCCTCCATCTAGCAGATTTGCAGAGCTGCCACTCGGTCCTCAGTGTATACCTTCCTAAAGCATTATAGGCTAGATTTGCTAATAAAGACCTAGCCTTTGGTCGCAAGGTCCTCCAAGCTGTTGTCCCCCTAAGTGTATTTGTTGGTGATCCTCCTGTGGTGCTGTAGTTGAGGTTGACTAGAGAAAATAGAATTTGTCTTACCGGTAATTCGTATGGGTTTTTTTTAGGAACCCTCCACAACAGCACGGATATTCCCTCCCTGTCTATTATGCATTTAATGGCTTGTTTCTGAAATAAAGATTTAGACCATTCATACCGGTCTATTTTCTTGAAAAAAAAACACTAGAGATGGGGAGGGGTTATTTAACCTTTGTGTTTCCTGTCCATATGAGGGTGAAGAGTTAATTCCTGTTATGCTGTTGTGGAGGGTTCCCAGAAACCGAATTACCGGTAGGACCAATTCTATTTTTCACCCATCCAAATGAAAGGAAAAAAACATGCAAGTAAAAAAACTTATGAAAAAACACCTGTTTTTCTCATGTAACAGTTATTCTCTGGCAGCTGCTTCTACCCACACCAGGCTTTCAGTGTACATTTCCATAGACACAAGCTGCTAATCACAGAAGGGGGTGGTGTTGTGTTCCTCAGATCCATTAACGATAAAGCTAAGAAGCTTAAGGCCCCGTCACACTAAGCAACATCGCTAGCAACACCGCTGCTAACGAACAACTTTTGTGACGTTGCTAGCGATGTTGCTGTGTGTGACATCCAGCAACAACCTGGCCCCTGCTGTGAGGTCGTTGGTTGTTGCTGAATGTCCTGGGCCATTTTTTAGTTGTTGCTGTCCCGCTGTGAAGCACAGATCGCTGTGTGTGACAGCGAGAGAGCAACAACTGAATGTGCAGGAGCAGGTGCCGGCTTCTGCGGAGGCTGGTAACCAATGTAAACATCGGGTAACCAAGAAGCCCTGTCCTTGGTTACCCGATATTTACCTTTGTTACCAGCCTCCCCCGCTCTCACTGTCGGTGCCGGCTCCTGCTCTGTGCACATGTAGCTGCAGGACACATCGGGTTAATTAACCCGATGTGTGCTGTAACTAGGAGAGCAAGGAGCCAGCGCTAAGCAGTGTGCGCTGCTCCCTGCTCTGTGCACATTTAGCTGCAGCACACATCGGGTAATTAACCCCATGTGTGCTGTAACTAGGAGAGCAGGGAGCCAGCGCTAAGCATTGTGCGCTGCTCCCTGCTCTGTGCACATGTAGCTACAGCACACATCGGGTAATTAACCCGATGTGTGCTGTACTAGGAGAGCAGGGAGCCAGCGCTCAGTGTGCGCTGCTCCCTGCTCTCTGCACGTGTAGCTGCGTGCGCTGGTAACCAAGGTAAATATCGGGTTGGTTTCCCGATATTTACCTTAGTTACCAAGCGCAGCATCTTCCACGCGGTGCTGGGGGCTGGTCACTGGTTGCTGGTGAGCTCACCAGCAACTCGTGTAGCGACGCTCCAGCGATCCCTGCCAGGTCAGGTTGCTGGTGGGATCGCTGGAGCGTCGCAGTGTGACATCTCACCAGCAACCTCCTAGCAACTTACCAGCGATCCCTATCGTTGTTGGGATCGCTGGTAAGTTGCTTAGTGTGACTGGACCTTTAAACTAAGTTCAGGTAAACAAAAACACTTTAAGATAAGAGACTGCTAGTGGTAAACTGCACGTTAACTCTTAGGCTAAGTTCACACAGGGCATCTTTTGCTGCATTTTTGGTGTGTTTTTGAGGTCATAAAGGTGCACCAAAATGCATGGAATTCCTGCCCCCAGCAAAGTTTGAGATTCGGTGTCCACACTGGGCATCTTTTGTTGGCTGCATCTTGGCTGCGTTTTTCAAGATGCAGCATATGAACTTTTTTTTTCACTTTTAGGTTATGTGCCCACGGGGGTTTGTATCTGCGGATATATCCGCAGGTACGGCCGCAGGTTTTCCGCAGCTGATCGCTGAAATCCGCAGCTATTTTTAGCTGCGGTAGTACAGCGAAATAGCTGCGGGAAACCTGCGGACATTCATGCGGCTTACCTGCGGAAGTCCCGCCTCTATCTCCATAGTGGAGAGCCGGGATTTCCGCAGGTAATTCCACAGAAAGAGTTGACATGCAATTATGTACGGCTGCGGGACATCCGCATTATGTTCCGCAGCTGCACGTATCCGCAGCATGGACACAGCACTCCCCATGTCCCATAGGATAACATGGGGAGTGTCTTTACATGCTGAAACCTGCGGATTTATCTGGAAAATCCGCGGATTTTCCGCAGATAAATCCGCAGGTTTAATCTCCCGTGGGCACATAGCCTTACTGCGTTTTTGAGCCCTCCAGGCAATAGACTGGACTTAAAAAAACGCATTGGGCAAAACGTGTCAAAAATGCGGTAAAAAGGCAGAGCTTTTTTTTTTTCTTTCAAACACCTAACTTTTTTTAATTTTCCACTAATAAACTTTCTCAAGGGCATTTATTATTGTGCGCAAAGTTGAAATTTAACATTATACAATTCTGGGGTTACATATAACATTTAAATTTTTTATTTTTTTTTCAGTGATTTCAACTTTTCTTGTTTCCTTTCCCTCCCACATCCCCACATGAGAGGGATCTGCGCCACAAGGAAACCTACTATATAAAAGGGCGTTGCCTCTTCCTTGCATCACGGTTTCCTGCCCTTGGGAACCTACACAAGAAAAAGCGGGCGAAGATTCCTATTTCTTACCCAGGTGTAGGTGGAGCATCTCCTGTGCATCGGCAAGTAGAGCTCTGGTTGAGTCCTGGAGGTGCCGCATTGGGTACTGACGCAAGGTGAGACTGCAGCATCTTCGATGGTCTGCTGGCCACCACATTGTCCAGGACTGTACAAACATGGAAGGGGTGAGCCCCGATGACAATTGTGCCAGAAATGTAGTAGCTAGGTCTGCACAGCAAGCTGGTAGAGGCGCTCCCTGATGACACGCGCCAGCAATAACATGGCTAGGACTGCACATGCAAGGGGCGTGCCCTGTTGATCACTCCAGGGGACTTATGATCCAGGAGTAGCACTTCCGGGGAGCCTGAAGGGAGGTGTTGGCCGTACCTTCATTTAAAAATGAGGTCTGACTAACTGAGAGCAAGTCTTATGCTCCGGCTATGGATATAGAGGTACAGAAGCAACATGGTCCGTGGCATCATCAAGAAAGTTGTCAGTCGCACAAGTGCTATCAGGAACACCAGAAGTGACAGTAAGGCCAGTCAGCAAAGCAGAGTGGTTTGGGATGGATCCACGGACTCCAGGGAACACTGGTTATTTGATCTTACCTCCAGACCATGTACACGTATTAAAGCGGCTGATGGTGAGTGATCTCTGTTAAAGTTAACCAGTGTAATTAGGCCTTTTTTTTTTGTTGCTAGGAAAGGACTAAAAAGCGAACAGCGAAAGAAAGTCTGCCCTCCACAGACCATATATTGAGGAATCCTCGAATGTTCTAATGGACTTAAGAACGATCATAAAAGTGGAGATTAAAAATTCCATGAAAGCCTTGGTCCATTAGAGTACGGATAAACAGGGAAAGCTAGGTCCAGATTGCTGTCTACTGAGTCTAGCTAGTCAGAGAAATCTGAGGGAGAATGTGAGTCAGATAGTTCCTTCTTATCCTTGGATGTTTGTGCAGGGGGTAGGCCGTGCTTTCCCATCGAAGACACACACTTTGGTGGAATGGTGTTATGGCATTAAGGGCATCACAGAAATTAAAACCCCTAGACCAGTACAAGATATTATGTTTGTGGGTTCAGTACAGAGGAAGCGGTGAATCTTCCCGATCAATGAGATATTACAGGCTCCCATTAAGAAAGAATTGACTAAGCAGGAGAAAAGAGGGTCTCTATCCTCACTGTCAACCCCCACCCCCACCCCCCATCCTTTTGCGGAAGATGAGATGGCTCTTTGCAATAAGGTACCAAATGTAGATGTAGCAGTGGCTAAGTCCTCCAAAAGATCTGTTTTGGAAGATATTCTAAACAAAGAAGGGGATAGGATTAAAGGATTTCCTAAACTGTCTGTTCCAGAATATAGGAGATCCTTTTAGGAGAAGAAGATACAGCTGAAGAAGACATCTCAGAGAGCAGGAGATGTGGAATGATGAGAGAAATAAAACCAGTGGATTTATGTTTTGTGGTCCCTCCACTGGAGGAAAAAATTCATCCCAGTGATACTGTTCCACAGGTAGGAGGAAGACTTTCCCGCTTCTTCCCTGGCTGTGCAAAGATCTCATCCAGAAGCTGGATCCTAAATATTGTGGAGTCAGGCCTGAGCCTGGAATTCCAGATAATTTCTCCACAGGCGTTTTTTATGACATCCCCCAAAAGGACTTTTGACCAGCTGATGAGCCTGGAAATGGAACTCATAGATGTAGTTCAGATGCAGGTGCTCATGAAGGTACTAGAGGAAGGGAAAGGAAGGGAAGTCTATTCCCCCCTATTCTTGATAAAGAAGCCAGATGGCTTCTTCAGAACCATCATCAATTTGAAGAGACTGAACAAATTCCATGTATATCGATCATTCAAAATGGAATCAATAAAATTGTCTATAAAACTCCTTGTTTCCAGGCTGTTACTTGTGTGTACTAGACCTGAAGTATGCTTACTACCATGTCACAAACCATATATTAAATCAGAAATACCGAAGAGTGGCCCTACATCTAAACATCAAGGTCAAATATTTTCAGTTCCGAGCTTTGCCCTTCGCTCTCTCAATGACCCCGAGACTATTCATACCTGGACGATTTCCTTATTGTCAGCAGATCAGTGGAACAGTAGGATTTTCAATTGGCAAGAGTCAGGGCCACTCAGGAGAAATTGGGATGGCTTCTAATAGTAAAAAAAAAAAGTCAACACTAGTTCCCTTTAACCTTAGATTCAGTAATACATACGTGTTACTTGCCAGAAGAAAAGGAGAGGATTTTGCAGCTGGTGTCAGAGGCTATATGCAATCCTACTATGATACTAAGGAAAGCAATGTCCATGTTGGGATCCCTAACTTTGTGTATCCCCCGCAGTTCTTTGGGTTCAATTTCAAATCAGGCAATTACAGCAGGAGGTACTGTTAGGTAAAAAGAGGCTAACAGGCTGTTTGGAAGTGAAGTGAAAACCTTTTTCATTCACAACTGAGGCTCCCACATGTTGGTTGAGCATGTGGAATTTGTCAAAAGGGGTCTCATGTAAATCAGATTAGCGGTCATAACCATGCATGCAAGTCCAAGGGATTGGGAAGCACATCTCGGAGATGGTATAGCACAGGAGACTTAGTCAGAAAATGAAAGGAGTTACTTCAACATAAGAGTTTTTGACTGTAAAATATGCAATGAAGAATTTCCGCTCAATTCTCCAGAACCGACATGTCTGTGTTCTATCAACAACGGTGGCTACATGAATCATTAGGGGGAAAAAAAAGTCAGGGCCTTTGATGGCTAACAAACACCTTTTCATTGACAGCATTACACATGAAAGGGAAGGAGAACACCAAGAAAGACTTCTCAGTCGTGTGAGACATGGGGAGTGGGCCCTGAATCAGGTGGTCTTTTAACAGATAGTGGACTTATAAAGGTCCAGTCACACTAAGCAACTTACCAGCGATCCCAACAACGATAGGGATCGCTGGTAAGTTGCTAGGAGGTTGCTGGTGAGATGTAACACTGCGACGCTCCAGCGATCCCACCAGCAACCTGACCTGGCAGGGATCGCTGCAGCGTCGCTACACAAGTTGCTGGTGAGCTCACCAGCAACCAGTGACAAGCCCCCAGCGCCGCGTGGAAGATGCTGCGCTTGGTAACTAAGGTAAATATCGGGTAACCAACCCGATATTTACCTTGGTTACCACCGCACGGAGCTACACGTGCAGAGAGCAGGGAGCAGCGCACACTGAGCGCTGGCTCCTTGCTCTCCTAGTTACAGCACACATCGGGTTAATTACCGGATGTGTGCTGCAGCTAAATGTGCACAGAGCAGGGAGCAGCGCACAATGCTTAGCGCTGGCTCCTTGCTCTCCTAGTTACAGCACACATCGGGTTAATTAACCCGATGTGTGCTGCAGCTAAATGTGCACAGAGCAGGGAGCAGCGCACAATGCTTAGCGCTGGCTCCTTGCTCTCCTAGTTACAGCACACATCGGGTTAATTAACCCGATGTGTGCTGTAGCTAAATGTGCACAGAGCAGGGAGCAGCGCACAATGCTTAGCGCTGGCTCCTTGCTCTCCTAGTTACAGCACACATCGGGTTAATTAACCCGATGTGTGCTGCAGCTAAATGTGCACAGAGCAGGGAGCAGCGCACAATGCTTAGCGCTGGCTCCTTGCTCTCCTAGTTACAGCACACATCGGGTTAATTAACCCGAAGTGTGCTGCAGCTACATGTGCACAGAGCAGGAGCCGGCACTGACAGTGAGAGCGGCGGAGGCTGGTAACAAAGGTAAATATCGGGTAACCAAGGACAGGGCTTCTTGGTTACCCGATGTTTACATTGGTTACCAGCCTCCGCAGAAGCCGGCTCCTGCTGCCTGCACATTTAGTTGTTGCTGTCTCGCTGTCACACACAGCGATCTGTGCTTCACAGCGGGACAGCAACAACTAAAAAATGGCCCAGGACATTCAGCAACAACCAACGACCTCACAGCAGGGGCCAGGTTGTTGCTGGATGTCACACACAGCAACATCGCTAGCAACGTCACAAAAGTTGTTCGTTAGCAGCGATGTTGCTAGCGATGTTGCTTAGTGTGACGGGGCCTTAAGTATACACCTACTTATAAACAGGCAAAACAGAAAGGTAAAAAAAAAATTGGTTCTTTAAATTCCAGGGAGAATCTTCACATTGATACCTTCCAGATTGCTTGGGAACCTAACATGCAGACTAGAACAGATTAACGCCGGCTAGCCAGTCTTTGCATCGGCACAGAGGAAGTCGACACCCGAGTCTGCCTGTGTTTATCCCAGAAACTAGAGAAACCGTCGGGTGGAGTGTCAGAATCTGCAGTATCATCAGAGCTTGATAACGCCATGACAATTGGCAAAGTTTATGCAAAACTGTGTGACAGTACCCTTTCCTCTAAGAGGGGCCTCTGGACCCTGAAGACCTGGTCTCTCAGAATGAAGATGACAGAGTGTACTAACCAGGCGCTCAACATGGTACCCAAGTCCTCTCCTCAGGGCTATAACCTCGCCAATGAAATACTATAAGGATCGGTGAATGAAACGAGAATCTATGATTTTGGAAATTCTTACTACCCATCGACTAGGACTGGAGGTTGAGATAAGAGAAGAGTGCTTCCTGAAGCCACAATTTTTTTTTTAACAGAAATCTATGAAAACAATTTCAATCTTGTAAGAAGCCGGTAACGCCAGCTGGAAAGCAACCGGATTTATGACTGCTGTGATTTTATATTAACCAATAAATCGAAGTCTTAACTTCAGTGAACGTATCTTAAGCTTAATGTATTTTTTGTAGATAACCACACCCGATCACCCACACAGGTCCAGACCAGGCCCATGTCTACGATCAGCCGCACGTTTATACTTAGAACTTATATCACGCAAATGCGGCTGAACCACTCCCATGTAGACAATAAAGCTGAAACCAATTGTTACTCCCCAGGTAACCCTGGTAAGTAAGTGCCCCTCCTGAAATTTACAGAATGGAGGATGACGACCATAGACACATAAATTCATGGTGACGATTATTGATGACAAATTTATTGGGAGGAAGGAACTAGGACCACTCTTCCTGGTTATCAGAAACAAAACAACACAAATACTGTTCCAAATTCTAATTCATGCGTTCTGTGTTCCTATTAGACTGAGCATGGCACGCCGAAAAATTAGATAGTTTAATCACTACCCGAAAGCAGAAAGCCCTCCAAAAGTTAGCAATAAACTGACTTTTTCTATCATAGACAATTTAGAGGGAACTCCATGGAGTTTAACAAGTTCACATACAAACCTCCTGGGCTAAGGTCTTGGCATTAGATATCGATGGTAAGGGGATAAAATATGTTATGGTAGAAAACATATCCACCACCACCAAAATGACTAAATTACCAGCCGAGGAAGGTAAATCCATAATAAATTGCATGAAATGTCTGTCAATGGTTGACTAGAAACACTCAAAGGCTGCAAACATCCCGAAGGACGAGAGTGAGATGCCTTTGAGAACGCACAGGTGGCTCACGCATACATATAAGACACTACATCCCTCTGGATTCTGGATAGAGATGAGCGAACCTCAGGCTCGAGGCTCGGGGTTCGGGCTCAGAAAATGACGTAAAAATCCCCATGGTGAGCATCGCGTAATGCTTGTGTCTGAGTGATTACCTGCATTGTGTGCGCTGCTGGAAGTGTTTGTCGCAAATTAGGCTTTCATTCAGGGTACTAAGCTGTTTTGTTCCCAGAGAACTAAAATAAAAAAAACAAAACGCTTACTTTGCTCCTGAAGTGTTTTGCTATGGGCCTTTTGCGACGAACAAACACTTTCAGCAGTGTGCACAATGTAGGTAATCACTCAGACACAAGCACAGCGCGATACTCACCACAGAAATTTTTACGGAATTTTACGAACCCCGAGCCTAGAGCCTTAGGTTCGCTCATCTCTGATTCTGGGCCACCAAAAGTGACATAATACAAGATTCAGAGTACCTTTAACCCCAGGGTGCCCAGCTAGGACAGAATCATGATGCTCTCTCAGAACCTTAAGACGAAGGTTCAGGGGAACAAACGACTTGTTCACTGGAACCCCAGGCGGCACATTACCTTGAGGCTTAGCAATCTCAGACTCCACTTTACTACTGAGCGCCGACACCACCACTCCCTTCTGATGAATGGGCACACGTTCATCACAAGGTCCCCAGTGGAAAACTCCTGGACAAAGCATCAGCTTTAATGTTTTTAGAACCGGGGCGATAAGTATCGAAAAATTAAACTTATTAAAAAATAATGACCACCGAGATTGTCTCAATGTAAGATGCTTACCTGACTCAAGGTAAAGAACCTTAGTACCTTATGGTAGCTACATAAGTACCTTATGGTAGATAATTACTGTAACAGGATGAATAGCTCCCCTCCAGGAAGTGTTGCCATTCCTGAAATGCTAATTTGATCACCAGTAATTCCCTATTATCAATATCGTAATTATGTTCGGCCAAAGATCATTTTTGTTTTAGACAACAAGGCGCATGAACGCAGTTTGCCAAGAGATGGACTTTGAGACAATGCAGCCCCCACTTCTGATGCATCAACCTCTACCGTAAAAGGTTGAGACACATCAGACTGTATCAATACGGGTGCTGATGAGAAGCACTTGTTCAGACAGTCAAAAGCATACAAGGCACCCTGCGTTCATTTAGAGAAGTTCATACCCTTCTTAGTTATGTCAGTAAGTGGTCTAGCTATAGCTGAGAAAATCTTAAACTTCCAGTAATAATTCGCAACAGCTAAAAAACGTTGCAGGGCATTGATGTTCTCAGGACTCTCCCATTTCAAAATAGCCTGTAATTTAGTGGGATCTATCCAAAAACCTGCAGCTGAAATAATGTAACCCAAAAATGGTAGTTCTTGAAAGGCGAACACATTTTTTCTAGCTTAACGTACAATTTATTCATTGTGAGAATTTGTAACACTTGTCTGACAGGTTCCTAATAAGACCCAAAATCCTGTGAATATATGAGAATGTCATCAAGGTTACACTATTACAAATTTCCCTAACAGATCAGAAAACACATCATTAAAAAAATTGCTGGAATACCGCAGTTGTATTGGTAAGACCAAATGACATCACCAGATTTTCTAAATGTCCCTCTCGCGTATTAAATGCCGTTTTCTACTCATCCTCCTCTCTGACCCAGATCAGATTATAGGCCCCCATAAGGTTAAGTATAGAGAATCTTTTCGTGGCAGGGGATACAGATCACAAACCATTATCTGGTTGAGCTCATGAAAATTCAGGCATGGCTGTAGTCAACCATCCTTTTTAACAAAGAAGAAACCAGCTGCTACCGAAGATGAGGATGGCCTAATGTGCCTTTTAACCAAACTCTCTGTTATATACTCCTTCAGTCTGAACTTGGCCAATTTTGCCCCAGTCTCAATCCTATGCAGCGGCAACTCCTGACACCTTTTCTCAGAGTACACATCAGAAAACTCTGAGAGATGATCTGGAAGACTAGAGGTAACAACTGAAATACAGGTTCCTAAAGAGTGTTCTGTGCATTACGTACTCCATTTAATGATGTTCTGGGTTTTCCGGTCAACACTGGGGTTATGTAATGCAAACCAGGGAAACTCTAAAACAATTTGTGCAGGAAGGCCCTTAAGCAAATAACAAGATATGAGCTCTGAATGGAGTACCCCTTTGCGGAGTTCCATCCCCAGTACACACTCAACAAAACCCCCTGAGAAAGAGGTGACGAGTCAATGGCAAAAATCCGTATCAGATTAGATACATTTTTCACCTCTAACCCAGCAGAAGGAGCAAACTGTTCATCAATTATGTTTGTACCAGAACCACTATCCTGAAAGACCAAAATAATGACATCTAGGCCCCCAACCTTAACACTAGCGGGTATTAAACATTGAGATACCATGGTGGAGGAAATATGTAGACCCAGGTTGGAATCCTCCAACTCAATTGGGTTTAAAGGTTTTCTGACTGCCATTTTTCTTTGGGCACGGAAGGGCAGGTACTGACAAAGTGTCCCCTTTTGCCACAGAAAAAAAACAAACTCCTCCCTTTTAGGAGTAGAGGCGTTTCTCCCCCTATGGGATGTCCTTCCATGGTGCATGGGCTCAAGTGAGGCCATTTGAGGTAATGTCTTAACAGTAACCCCTTCCTAGAGAGTCTTGGTTTCATGAGACCTCTGCCGGAAACGGCGATCAATACGTATTACTAGAGACATGGCACACTCAAGAGAAGGAGATGTTTCATACATTATCAATGACCCTTTTACCATCTTGGATACACACTGGAAAAACTGACTTTTGAATGTAGGGTTGTTCCACTTGAGTCTCCACGGACTACCGTGTTTTTCCAAAAATAAGACCTCCCCCAAAAATAAGCCCTAGCAGGGTTTTTCAGCATTTTTGGAGAAAGGCTTAAATATAAGCCCTAGTTGCGGATTAATAATGAAGTGTCCGTGCAGCTAAAAAAGTTACAGATACTGCAGGACACTTCATTATAGACAGCGGCATCCGGCAATTACACTCACCTGACACTGAGCGGCAGGACCTGCAGTGATCACACACCCGCACACATCAGCTCTCACACACACACACACACACACACGCACACATACACACAAATCTCACACACACACCAGATCTCACACACAAACATCGGATCGCACACTCAGTCAGATCGCACACATAAGCAGATCGCACACACAAACATCGGATCACACACAAACATCAAATCACACACACACACAAACATCGGATCGCACACACATCGGATTGCGCATACACTCACCTCATCCGGCGACACCGATGTCTTCTCGCCGGGAGAATCCTGAGAGGCAGTGCAGTGGAGCGCAACGAACAGGACCTGCGACACGTGACTTGCTCTCATTCCCTGTTGCCGTAAGTGCTGGATGTGATATGATGTGTGTGTGTGTGTGTGTGCATTCGGCTGTGTGTGTGTTTACGATCGGCAAGGTTTTTCTGCGATCGGCTGTGTGTGTCTGCGTTCGGCTGTGTGTATCTGTGATCGGCTGCGTGTGCCTGTGATCCGAGGTGTGTATCTGTGATCGGCTGTGTGTGCCTGTGATCGGATGTGTGTATCTGTGATCGGCTGTGTGTGCCTGCGATCGGATGTGTGTATCTGTGATCGGCTGTGTGTGCCTGCGATTGGATGTGTGTATCTGTGATCGGCTGTGTGTGCCTGCGATCGGATGTGTGTATCTGTGATCGGCTGTGTGTGCCTGCAATCGGATGTGTATATCTGTGATGGCTGTGTGTGCCTGCGATCTGCTGTGTGTGATCTGCTGTGTATATCTGCGATCTGCTGTGTGTGTGCCTGCGATCAGCTGTGTGTATTTGTGATCGGCGGTGTGTCTGCGATCTGAGTGTGTGATCTGCTGTGTATATCTGCGATCTGCTGTGTGTGTGTATGCGTGTGTGTGAGTGATCTGCTGTGTGTGCCTGCGATCTGCTGTGTGTGTCAGCGTGTCACCTAGCAGCAGGGTAGGACGGCGTGCAGCACCGACCGGAGATCACAGGAGGACCTTGGAACCACGCAGACGTCCTCATCTGGTGAGTATGAGTCTCCTGGGAAGTGGGGGGGTCTGCTTTTTTGGGAGGTAAACTTACCCCCAACCGTGTTTCTCCAAGAATAAGACCTCCTCCAAAAATAAGGCCTAGTGCTTTTTTTGGGGGGGCAAAAAAAAATAAAGACAGTGTCTTATTTTTGGAAAAACACGGTAGCAGCAATATTCAGAGCAATAATCGTCTGCAGGCCGATTTCCCTATTGCAGTATACGGATTTTAGACTAGGCTAAAGATATTGTATCTGGATCATCATAGATGAGCCTGTGTGCAGAGAAAAACACATCCACTGAAAAAAAAAATGGTGACTCAGAGGGCAAAGAAAAAGCCCATGCTTGTGGGTCCCCACTCAAGAGCAAGATGACAATTCCCACCTGCTGTGCCTCATTACCAGAGGAGTGGGGACATAGATGGAAGTACCAATTTACATGCTTCCCTAAATGTAACAAACCAACTGCACTCCCCAATAATCTTTGAGTTTCAGTTCAGGTGATCTAGCGACCAGAACAGATTATTGCTTTACTGCCCCTTTAATTCAGCCTCCTGGAGAGACAAGGTCTGCAGTTGCCTTGAGAGCGCAATAACTGGGTCCATGCTGGAGTACAATGTATGACCAGCTATAATGTCATGATGAATCTGGGATAGCAGGGAACTAGGGCCCCTAAGCTGTCTCTCAAACTATGCAGCACCAGAACCACCACCAGGACATGAATGCAGTGCCAGAACCACCATCACTACATGAAGGCAGCACCAGAGCCACTATCAGCTCATGAATGCAGCACCAGAACCCCAACCAGGACAGTGCCAGAACTACTATCAGCACATGAATGTAGCATCAGAACCATCATCAGCACATATATGCAATGCCAGAACTACTGTCAGCACATCAATATAACACCAGAACCACCTTCAGTACATGAATGAAGCGTCAGAACCACAGTCAGCATATGAATGCAGTGTCAAAACCACCGTTAGTACATGGATAAATCACTATGCTTATCCCCATGTAGAATTGTATTGCATGAACGTACACCTCCCAGTTTGCCCTTAACAATGGTAAGGAGATGCAGGGAGTTGTTATCAATAATTTTCAGACTGCGGACCATATATGAACCACAGTACTGATAAGACGCAGGCAGTATCACAAATAAACATTTACATCCAGCTACCTTATAGATGACATCTTCTCTAATTGGAGTAATTACCGTCCCTTTTGTCTCCACGTAGTATAGATGCCATGATGAGATTTTATGCTCACAGCTCGTCTGTTTTTCAGCAGCACTTCCCAACACAGCACCTTTAGGCTCTGTGCGCACTGGGAAATGGAATTTTCTTGTGAAAATTCCGCATCCTCTCAAAGATTACCGCACCCGCGGTAAAAAACCGCGGGAAACCGCACCCGAAAACCGCATGCGGTTTGCCGCGGTTTGCCGCGGTATTATTCGCGGTATTGCCGCGGTTTTGCCGCGTGCGGGTTGGGATGTGCTTTATTGCATTCAATGCAATAAAGCACATTGAAAAAAAAAAAAAAGTCATTTAATTCTGAGATAGTAGATAGACAGAAGAATAGATAGAGGGATAGATAGACAGACAGAGGGATAGATAGAGGGATAGATAGACAGAGGGATAGATAGATGACAGATCGCTGCATTTCCCACGGTCGGCAGTGAGTTCACATTACCGGCCGTGGGAAATGACCGGTAATTACCTCTGCTGTCTGCTGCATTCAGCCTGTGTCTGTGACAGTCGCGGCTGGATGTCAGCAGTGCAGGACGCCGGAGCCGGAGCTGTGGATTATGTCGGACCTATGGATTACGCCGGAGCTTTGTTTGGGGGGGGGGTTAATAAAATGGTGAACGAGGCTTGTTTGTTTTATTTAAAATAAAGGATTTTTCTGTGTGTGTGTTTTTTTCACTTTACTTACGGGTTGATCATGTCAGCTGTCACATAGACGCTGCCATGATCAAGCCTGGAGTTAATGGCGGTGGTCCCCCATCACCATTAACCCCTTGTATTACCTTGCCACCACTGCTACACGGTGGCAAGAAGAGCCGAGGACACGCCGGTATTGTCGCATATTGCATGCGACAGTGCCGGGGCAGCTGCGGCTGATATTCTCGGCTGCGGGAGGGGGAGTGAGGTGGGGGACATTATCCCTGCCCCTCTCCCTCCCCAGCCTGAGATTACCGGGCCGCCGCTGTGTGCTTACCTCGGCTGGACGGTAAATATGCAGCGGAGCCCACGTTCTTTTTTTTTTTTCTATATTTCTGTTTTCTTTCTATGTGTGTTCTATGTGTCTGTGTCTATGTGTTCTGTGTCTGTGATGTCTGTGTGTGATGTGTGTGTGTTTACTCTCTGCTTTGCTTCCTCTTCCTGTAATGACATCACTTCCCTGCAAAACCGCAGACAAGCGATGTACATTACCGGAGATAAACCGCGAAATACCGCAGGGAATAACGCAGGAAAACGCAGTGAACCACACAGAATTTGCTGCCTGCGTTATTCCCTGCGGGATTTCATGATTAACATTGAGTCAATGGAGTGAAATCCCGCAGCGATGTGCGGAAAAGAAGTGACATGCACTTGTTTTTGCTGCGGGATTCCCGCAGCAAAACATGCAGCTGTCAAATTCCGCCCAGTGCGCACAGGATTTTTTTTCTCCATAGGATTTGCTGGTGATTCACTGCAGAGATGTTATGAACATTTTCTGCAGCGAAACATGCAGCAAATCCGCGGAAAATCCGCGGCAAAATCCGGTAAGTGCGCACATAGCCTTAAAAATAAAAGTATCATTATACTGGTGAAGCAGGAGTCCAGCGTGTATGTCTTCATATAAAAAGATTACTTTATTCCAAAGTAAACATTTGGCATTTAAAAACCACAGAAAATCACAGCTCAAAAAAAAAGTGAATTAAAGACCTTTAATAACATTGAATAAGATGTAAGCCAAAACTAGTCTGTTTTTTTGTTTTTAATGCAAATTTTTTTGAAGCTGTGACTTTCTATGGTTTTTAACATTAGAAGTCCCAGAGAGGGGTCATTTAACATTTCTACCTTTGGAACCCAGAGACAGGTGGAATGACCTGAAGGATTTTAGCTAACATCCTATAATCACCGTCTTTTGTTCTGTAATTAAGGCCATTACTGTCGCACCACAGGATGTCATTGTTTTCCATTGAGTTTAGCCATTTAGTTTCTAGTTTGTTCTATTCAGTTTATTGTATGTCATTTGATCCTCTTTCGGGACTTCAGGGGGGAGTTCGAAATTTCTGGTACTTCTAGTGTTAAAATGCCAAATGTGTACTTTGTAATAAAGGAATCTTTTTATATGAAGACATACAGGCTAGACTCCTGCTTCACCTGCCTTATCCTTGCTGCATTGCAAGCTCTGCGCGTGATGCCGACAGAGAGGGTGAGTTGACAAATTATGTTTATACTTATCATTATACTGCCCCATAAATATAAATATCTCCCATACTGTGCTCCTGAATAAATAATTGCTGTGCTTCCTTCACAAAATATCTGCAACCACATACACACTGTCGTTATCCAAAATATCCCTCCACACTGCCTCTCTTCATAATAAACCCCTACATTGCCCTTCTTCAAAATATCCCCCCACATTGCCCTTCTTCAAAATATACCCTTCATGCTGCTTTTCTTTATAATATACCCCTCATGCTGACTCTCCATAATATACCCCCACGTTTCCACTTTCCTTAATATACAGCCGACGCTGCATCTCTCCATAATATTCCCACACACTGCCCCTCTCCATAATGTCCCATCACATTGCTCTTCTTCATAATATTCCAACATGCTTCCTCTTGCCATAATATACCCCACACTGCCCCTCTTCATAATGTCCCCCCACACTGCCACTCTCCATAATGTTTCCCATACTGCCCCTCTCCATAATGTTCCCCACACTGCCCCTCTCCATAATTTTCCCCACACTGCCCCTCTCCATAATGTCCTCCACACTGCCCCCTCTGTTAGGAAGTGCGATCAATTTTCTTACTTTGGGTTATGGGGTCATGACTTCTGACTGAACACTCCTACCCCTCAACTTAAGTCGATTTTTAATTAAATAGTAGCAGGTTCCTACCCACCCATAAAATTGTAGGCTATTCAGCACAGGTAGAGGCATCACTAGGTAGGGAACCAAACCAAGAAAAAAATCCCTACTTAAAATACCAATTCTTTATTTAGTCAACTCACTAAAAAACTGTCAATGCAGTCACATATAATAGCCACAAACACAGGTGGATGAAAGGTGAGCACGGAGATGAAACGGAGTTTATTTAAGAACAGGTGGACTATGGAATGGTGTGGCATTATCCCTGACACCACCAACGAGATAGGACCCTGATTGTACGGTCCGAAGTGACGTCATTAGTCACGATACTATCCGGATCTCCACTGTGTGATTGGTATTGGATTTAATATTTGAACATCTCCTGATGAACCCCCAGATACCCTGAGGGAGAAACGCGTTGAGATGGGATTTGTATGCGATGGGATAAGTACAACTTATTTATATTTTATAACTGAATGTACAGTCATTGTGGTGCTGCATTTTTGAACATATGTGCATCGGCACAAGCATGAGATATTTTCTCTTATATTTCTCTAGTTGGTATATTTAAAGTATCTTTTACTGACTTTAGAGAGCAGCTACCAGACAAGTATATGACCTGCACAATATACATATACACGGTGTATGGTGATGGTGGTAGTATATGTGGATTGGAGGGTCAGTAAGGGACAGCCGCCGAGGAGCGGGGGCACCGAGTGTTAGGGTGTTTACACTCCGCTGGTAGGTAGGGGAAAATCATAGGGTCAGTACTAGGTTACCCCTACCCCTGCCTAACCATTATCTTTAAAACATCATTTAATATCGACACGATTGGCGCACTGGTCCCGCTCACCTTTCATCCACCTGTGTTTGTGGCTATTATATGTGACTGCATTGACAGTTTTTTAGTGAGTTGACTAAATAAAGAATTGGTATTTTAAATAGGGATTTTTTTCTTGGTTTGGTTTATTATTGGAATCCTTTTTCTACTTTTTGTGGTATAATCACTAGGTAGGGACCCAGCATATGTAGTACGCCTTGACACTGGCTGATAGGCTTGCATCAAACTCCCCTTTTTTATACACTAAGTGTCTCATTTTTAAAATGTATTTCCTTAGCAGAAAAGCATGTCCAAATTCCTATATTCAATATCTGTATACCTTAGCGTCTCAGAGTGCAGCTGTTTGTTTCATGTTAAGCATGCACCTGTTCACACTTGTCTCCTAGGAAGTGCTGTCAGTGTTGTTATATTTTAGAATTGCAATCTCCCTGGAGTGCCCAAAATACAAGGTGTTCAGAAATCAGAGACATGGCCAAGGTAAGGAAAGCTGAAACTCAACCACCACTGAACAATGCACAGAAGGTGAAAAGCTAATACTGTGCCAAGAAATATTTGAAGAAAGATTTATCAAAGGTTTTATGGACTGATGACATGACAGTGACTCTTGATAGACAAGATGGATGGGTTCATGCAGGGATCAGTAGAGACCTCCACTTTGCCAGCAAGGTGAAGGGTAGATAGTGTGAAGGGCCAGTATTAAAGATGAGCTAGTTGGGCTTTTGGAATATGGACTTTAAATAAACTTTCAAACCTACTGCCAGTTTTACACCATATCTATAGAAAACGACATGGACTGCACATCCCAAAAAATGTACTGTAGTCAGATGCTACGAGGCAAAAATTTACAAAACTGAACATGAGTTTCTGAATTTCAAATTTTGATCACACTCTAGGAAGCCCACTACCATATGATGGTAATGTCGTACCCCGGAGCAGCCGAGCTGCTCGGATCCGGCGGTCCGTGACTCGAGGGGTCCCGGACCCGGGGAAAAGCCCTGCTCGCAGAGGGCCCCACCATCAACGCTGCCCCCATCCATCATCCCCATTGGGAACCTGCAGCGGCGGCCCTATCATCCCTGGCCGCAAACCGCGAGTGGCATAGTCAGACTTTTATTTTATTTTTCTTTTTTTTATTTTTCATTTAAAAACTGTTTGACGGTGCCCCCGGGTCCGAGACCCCTCGAGCCACTGACCGCCCGGATCCGAGCAGCCCGGCTGCCCCGCGGCGCAACAGCTTTTAAACACTGGCGTAGCCAGCAGGATTCTGACTAGACCCGTCAAAACGGGTGACAGCGTGCCTTTTTGGACTTTACGGCCCAAATCTGAACTAGCCGACTGTAAAAATGCTGCGCTATCAGTAAAATGGTGCAAAACCTGAACTCCCCGACCATTGGGAGTGTCCAGGATGTAAGTAGACGGCGCAAGGCAGAGACTCCGGAACTCAAAAACAAGCTTCTGGATGCCGGAGGGGAAGGATATCTTCCCCAGGGGAGCAGGAGTCCGGCAACCCGGAGCCAGGCACGGCCACCTGGCTGGACTGGGAGCTTGCCCAGTTCTGTGACCGGGTGCAGGCACAGTCACTCCGGCAAATTATGCGTGCGGAGCTGAGGAACTTAGCCGTGGTGGTGTGGGCCCAAGAAAGCCGGGCTGCGCGACCAGTGCCAGTCCGGGAGGTTGGCACCCAGACCCCTTTGCTGATGCCGCTTGGGGTGGTGGTGGAGCGAGAGTGCTGCACCACCGGAGAGCACCAGCTAGAGCCGACCACCACAAATGACCTGCTGCCTGCCCCAGCCACGGACCAGGCTCCAACTCCAACGACCAGACCAGACACGGCCGCAACGCCCCCACCACCGGCCGAGAAGGACCAGGCCGCACCGCTGTCGTCATCAGCCAAGGACCCAGCAGCGACGCCTGATGCCCTGCCTGCGACGACCCTGCCTGCCATCATGGAGGAGAAGGACATTGCTGATACCGCCTTGGAGGCTCTACCAGGTGCCGTTGCCAGCGGAACCACCGGAGGTGAGCCATATTGCCCCATCTGGGATCCCTGCCCGTTTCCCGCCTCAGATTGTCCAGGCAGCCAGCTTGGGTGCTGCCCCCTCACTGGAGGCTGAGGAGACGTGCCAGGCCATGGCCTTAAAATTGTCACGGGAGCAGGAGGAAAGGGAGATATGGAGGGCCCAGACAAAGGCTCGTGATCTGCAGGAGAAGCAGACCCTCTGGATGGCCACATGGGGAGCCCATGGGGCCCGCTACCTGGGGTGTAACGTTGCGCCCTGCAACGTGGGGGGTTTCACTCGCTTGCAGCGGTGTGAGGTAGCTTCAGCAACACACGTACACAGTCTCTTCATAGAAATTCTGGTAGTTTATTTAAAAACACTCAGCATAAACTGCCCTCAAACATAAACAATAAGTCCATAATGGAAGTTTAGCAACTTCCCCACTCTCTGGCTCCTGCCAGCGTACAACTCTAGCCAAGGTTCCTTCCAGCACCCAGGGCCCTCTGCAGACCCCTGTCTGTCTCTCCTCCAGGAGAGATTCGGCCCTACAGCCCTGGCCTGGCTGCACTCACCTCAGACTCAATATCAGAGCCTTGTGATCAGCCTCCATGCAGGCTGATACACCCAAAGCTCCTGGCTCTGCTCTCGCTTGTTTCCAGTCCACACACTGGACATCTAGAGCCAGTCTCTCTCTAGACTGCCCTAGACACACTTCTACCCAGGTTCAGAGACAGGATTGCTTTAACCCCTGGAGCCACACCCACAGGTGGTAAGGAGTGTGTAATCAGCATCACACACCCTTCCATGGCTCTACATGTAATGCAATCCTGTGGAACCACAGGTCCCAGCCAGCTTCACATTGCAGAGCACCCACGCTTCTGCAAAACATGCCAGCCCTTTGTAATACAGCCGGTTGATACCTCACATACCCTCCCCCTCTGTTCAAACCCGTAGGGGAGAACACTTGCCAATGACCTGGGGCCGCGAGACAGGGCATCCCCGCTGCCATGCCCCACCAGTTGAGAGGGCCGTCCAAGAGCAGTAGTCCCTGAGGCATCGCCCGACACTGTCACCAAACCCCGTCTGGTCAATCTAGGGTTAAAGGACGTTCCATTTCCAGACCGTTCTCTCCCTGACCCCCTCCCAGGGTCACCGCAGTAGAGAGACACGTCCCCAGTCAAACCTACAGTCTTGTCCGAACCTAGGCTTTCTCGAGTACCCCCAAGGCTACTGTCGGGAACTCTAAGCTCATAGCGGCCACTATCTACAGTACATCGTAGGTTACCACTCTGTCGGCGATTCCTTTTATCGCGCGTCTGAACTACTGGACCGACATGCCATCTTCCACTTCTTTCCCCTGAACAACGGGTGGAAGACGGCTGCTGTCCCCCACACAGTTGGCGAAGCTGCTCCTTAATTTTCAGGTTGTCTTGCCACAACCGCTCCATGTAACGTACATGGTGTACCCGATATTCAATAAGGCTTCGAATGTTTCCAAGACTCTCTACAGTCCCGACACAGACGAACGGAACCATACCAGCTTCCCTGGGTATCTTGCTCTCATTAGCAGCAGGGATTCTTAATCTCACCAATCCCGACTTATTCACCATGTCTTGCATGACTCGTCCGGATCTTCCAATGACTCTCCCACACCAGAGCCCGGGGTACTTGGACAATATCTTCCGCCAGACTCTGCGCTTTCCTTTTATACTCTAGCTGTCTAGTGGCTTGTTCCTTTTGCAGTTGGACCTGCCACTTCATACGAACACATCTGAAGTGCATGTCCTTTAGAATAGCCACCCGCTGCCCAGTAATTTTACTGGTAGACAATATCACTAACTGTTCAGCCCCTGGGGTACAGTAGACCTCACACGCTTTCACAGCTCTCTTAAATTCGTCATGCATGCACTCGGTGGCACACGCTTCTCTTAAGTCGTCAGGTATATCCACTGTGCACTTGACTACAGAAGTCTCATTCATCCCTGCCGCTTCCACATGCTTGTCAAGTTTAGCTTCCAAAGTCAGCTCTCTTTGGGCCTCCCCAGCTTCAACAAGTTTGGTCAGGATTGACACTCGCTGCTCCATCTGCTCCAAGGCTCCCTGGGACTTGGACTGGTACTCTGCCAAGCGACTTCGGAGCTCAGCCACTTCTTTCTCCAGCTCCCTTACTCGACTCTCAGTAGGCTGCCTAAGAAGTATCTCTTGTTGCAGATGGTCTTTGCTCATCCTCTTGAATGAGTCTTCACTTGCGGACCTCTCTGGTCTACGACACACTATTTCTGAGGCTTCTTCCATCTCAGCTTCAGAACGTTTGGGTTTCTTACACTCCTTACCCACGACCTTCTCTATATCCTCCATCATGGTTTTAGCAAGCAGGTCAGGCAGGCTCCCAGTCCTGGATGAGACCTCTGGTCCAGACTTCACCTCCTCAGAGGCTCTCTTCACTTCAGCGCCAGCTGTTTCTTGGGTCTTCACTGCATTATCTTCACCTTCCTCTGGGGTCTCTGCAGTGTCACCCTCAGCCTGGGTGTCACACCCTTCAACATGGCACTCTGTTCCTTTTAGAGATTTGGGGCTAAATTCGCTGTCATCCACCCCAGCACAAGGTAGTTCACCAGTCTGCTCACCACGACTGTTGGGGATTATTCCTTCCCCCTCACTCTCTAGGATTCCATTTCCTATACCACTCTCGCCTGACAGACTATCAACTTCACACTTTGAAATCATGGGGACCACCACCATTACGTCCTTGGTTGGCTCCTTCTCTGCACTTGCAGCCCGCTGATTTCTGTCGTCACAATGTGTCAGTTCAATCTCTGATTCCTCAGTCTTTTGTAGGATATCACCGTCTGACTCCACCGTAGCAGGTGTTATTAGCACCATGTCTTCATTACCCAGGCATGTCACTTTCTCTGCACCCTCAGACGGCCTACACTGTGCCCCCTCTCGGCGCTTATTACGTCTTCGGCGTCGGGAGGAAGTTTTGCCCTTCTCGCCCATCTGTACCACACTGTACTCGTTTATCACCTTACTAGAGTCAGTGTCTTTACTGGAGTCATCATCACTCCCCCTGGCATCCTGGACTATCATGTCCCCACTTAACCAGATATCTGCCTCCCTTTCTGGAGCTACCCCGTTTTTAACGGTCACACTATCGGTTATTCCCTTAGTCCTTATGTCACTAAGTTGGGTCCGTCCATCATTTTCTTTGGTCACCCCTAACTTAGGACAGTCAATTTTAGGAGGTGCTATCTCCTCCTTACCACACATAACTGCACAACAAGGACCCCTTTTCACCTCCCAATGTGGTGGGGTTTCCTTTGGGCTGTTCCGGCTCTTACACAAGCAACCGTATACGTCCCCCTGCTTCCACAAGTGCACAAATAATTTAGAGTCCCAACCTATAATAATTGGGTGCAGTAAATCTGAGACTACTCCAACATCATGAGAACCACTGTCCCAGGCTGTCTTAATGACCACGCTGGATACCGGGTATTCTGTCTCATTATTGTGGGTGCAGCCGACGTGGATCTTCCTTCCAGGAATCAAGTTGACATCAGAAGTGGCCCTCACCAGGGTCACCAAGCTCCTTGAGTCTACGACCCCTGTTACAGATTCCCCATCCACTTCCACGGAACACAGACGTGGCTTCTCGTCGGATGGGTGGTCTATATTGCAAACAGGACACTTGTGGCATGAACACTGTTGTCCCTGGCTACAGTCCATCTGTGCCACTTCACCCTTGGATTTGGGATGCTCCGCACCCTTTTGGGGGACCACCCCTTTATGGGACTCCACCCCCTTATGGGCAACCACCCCTTTATGGGACTCCACCCCCTTATGGGCAACCACCCCTTTATGGGCAACCACCCCCTTATGGGCAACCACCCCTTTATGGGCAACTATTCCCTTCTGGGACTCCGCCCCCTTTTGCGGTTTCCATGCAATGTCCTTAGCCCCCAGTTCACACCGTTTGCCCTTGTCTCCCTGGGCACCCAGTGTCCATACTGGCCCCTGAAGGGAACGCTCAAACTGGTCCATGGCTGTGACATCGCTACACACCGACAGCTCCTGCTGTCCCCGGACCAGGAACTGGTACAGCTCCTCCACAATGTCCGCAGGGACCATTCCCTCTTTTTGGCTTTCAGCCCCCACTGCTATCACTGGACCTCCTGGCACATGCCGTTGGCGCTGCTGGCTCTGCAGCAGCTGGTTCAGGAGCTCCTCCATGCTGCAACGAAAAGAGGAACAGGAGGGGCGCTCCAATGGGTAATACCCGGTGGTCAAAGACAGGGGGGGGGGTTAGAGAACCACTAACCTTTGCGGGTTGTACCGCCCGTACAACCAGGATCTCCAGCCTGTGGTGTATCACTGCTCACCAAGCAGGGCCTTGCAATTCCGGCTGGCCTGGAACCTCCAGTCGCTGGACTCTCGCCACTGCAGCACGGGTCCCCAACGACCGGCTGATTCACCACCAGGTGCTTGAGAGCGCTGTCCCTGTTCGTGGACCCGCCGATCCACCGCCAGCTGCTTGAGTGCGCAGACAATTTTCGTGGACCCGCCGATCCACCGCAAACCGCTTCAAAAAATTTTCGTGGACCCGCCGATCCACCGCAAGCAGTCCGTATCCACAGGAATATGTCCTAGGCCGTTGCCCCTAGCAACCAGGCTGCGTTTCCCCTAGCAACCAGACCGCATGCCCGCATTCGAGACACCATATGTAACGTTGCGCCCTGCAAAGTGGGGGGTTTCACTCTCTTGCAGCGGTGTGAGGTAGCTTCAGCAACACACGTACACAGTCTCTTCATAGAAATTCTGGTAGTTTATTTAAAAACACTCAGCATAAACTGCCCTCAAACATAAACAATAAGTCCATAATGGAAGTTTAGCAACTTCCCCACTCTCTGGCTCCTGCCAGCGTACAACTCTAGCCAAGGTTCCTTCCAGCACCCAGGGCCCTCTGCAGACCCCTGTCTGTCTCTCCTCCAGGAGAGATTCGGCCCTACAGCCCTGGCCTGGCTGCACTCACCTCAGACTCAATATCAGAGCCTTGTGATCAGCCTCCATGCAGGCTGATACACCCAAAGCTCCTGGCTCTGCTCTCACTTGTTTCCAGTCCACACACTGGACATCTAGAGCCAGTCTCTCTCTAGACTGCCCTAGACACACTTCTACCCAGGTTCAGAGACAGGATTGCTTTAACCCCTGGAGCCACACCCACAGGTGGTAAGGAGTGTGTAATCAGCATCACACACCCTTCCATGGCTCTACATGTAATGCAATCCTGTGGAACCACAGGTCCCAGCCAGCTTCACATTGCAGAGCACCCACGCTTCTGCAAAACATGCCGGCCCTTTGTAATACAGCCGGTTGATACCTCACAGGGGGTAGTGGACAAATTCAACCAGAAGAAAGGTTGGGGGTTTATCTCTGAAACGGGCGTCAGTGTGGGCGTGTTCATGTCCCGCTGGGATGTGAGAGCCTACTTGCCCAGGGGTCAACCTGGACGGGACCTGAAAGTGGGCGATGTGGTGTCCTATACCAGGCACCATGGGGAGCGGGGCTGGTACGCTCTGGATGTGGAGCCACGACCAGAGAGGGTCTTTGAAGAAGAATCCAGCCCTGCACACCCACCAGAAAGCCCACCATAAGGTAACTGTGCCCAGTAATCTGAGTGACTGCCAATCACTGACCGGTACTTCCCGGGCAAGCAGCATAAACTTTGAGTAAAACACCTGGAACCCTCAGAGACTGTGTTCGTCTGTCATTCTCGGCGCCGCCACCCCGCGCTTTGGCACCCACCATTATTACTACTATTAAATTAAATAAAATATGTAAAAAGCAAATTAAGTTAGCTAAGTTTGAGACAGAGAGACTCATTGCGAGAGAAAGTAAAAATAATCCTAAAATATTCTTTAACTACATAAACAGTAAAAAACTGAAAAGCGATAGTGTTGGCCCCCTTAAAAATAGTCTTGGTGAAATGGTGGAAGGGGATGAGGGTAAAGCCAACCTGCTGAATGACTTTTTTTCTACGGTTTTTATACAAGAAAATGCCATGGCAGATGACATGACCAGTGATACCATAAATTCACCCTTGAATATTACCTGCTTAACCCAGCAGGAAGTACGCCGCCGCCTCGAAATCACTAAGGTTGACAAATCTCCAGGCCCGGATGGCATACACCCCAGAGTACTACAGGAATTGAGTTCTGTGATAGATAGACCATTATTTTTAATCTTCTCAGATTCCTTAATAACAGGGTCGGTACCGCAGGACTGGCGCATAGCAAATGTGGTGCCAATATTCAAAAAGGGGACAAAAACTGAGCCGGGAAATTATAGGCCGGTAAGTTTAACCTCTACGGTTGGTAAAATCCTTGAGGGTTTCTTGAGAGATGCTATACTGGAGTATCTCAAGAAAAATAACCTTATGACAGAGTATCAACATGGGTTTATGAGGGATCGATCCTGTCAAACTAATTTGATCAGCTTCTATGAAGAGGTAAGTTCAAGCCTGGACCAGGGAAATGCAGTGGATGTTGTGTATATGGACTTTTCAAAAGCTTTTGATACGGTGCCACACAAAAGGTTGGTACATAAAATGAGAATAATGGGGATAGGGGAAAATATGTGTAACTGGGTTAAAAACTAGCTCAGTGATAGGAAACAAAGGGTGGTTATTAATGGTACGTACTCGGACTGGGTCTCAGTTCATAGTGGGGTACCACAGGGGTCAGTATTGGGCCCGCTTCTTTTCAACATATTTATAAATGACCTTGTTGGGGGCATGCGTAGTAGAATTTCAATATTTGCAGATGATACTAAACTCTGCAGGGTAATCAATACAGAGGAGGATAATTTTATATTACAGGGAGATTTATGTAAATTGGAGGATTGGGCTGAGAAGTGGCAATTGAAGTTTAATGTAGATAAATGTAAGGTCATGCACTTGGGTAGAGGAAATAACATTTATGATTATGTACTTAATTGTAGAACACTGGGTAAAACAGACACAGAAAAAGACTTGGGTGTATGGGTGGATGGTAAACTTCACTTTAGTGGACAGTGTCAGGCAACTGCTGCCAGGGCTAATAAAATAATGGGATGTATTAAAAGAGGTATAAGTGTTCATGAAAAAAATATAGTTCTACCTCTGTACAAGTCACTAGTGCGACCGCACTTAGAATACTGTGTACAATTCTGGTCACCGATATATAAGAAGGACATAGCTGAACTGGAGAGGGTGCAGAGAAGAGCGACCAAGATTATTAGAGGAATGGGTGGGCTGCAATACCAAGACAGGTTATTAAACTTGGGGTTATTTAGTTTGGAAAAACGAAGGCTTAGGGGGGATCTAATCACAATGTATAAATATATGAGGGGACAGTACAGAGACCTTTCCAAAGATCTTTTTACACCTAGGCCTGCGACTGGAACACGGGGGCATCCGCTACGTCTTGAGGAAAGAAGGTTTAATCATAATCACAGACGAGGATTCTTTACTGTACGAGCAGTGAGACTATGGAACTCTCTGCCGCATGATGTTGTAATGAGTGATTCACTACTAACATTTAAGCAGAGCCTGGATGCCTTTCTTGAAAAATTTAATATTACCAGTTATGTATATTAGATTTTATGACAGGGTATTGATCCAGGGAACTAGTCTGATTGCCGGATGTGGAGTCAGGAAGGAAATTTTTTCCCCATTGGAACTTGTTTGTCACATTGGTTTTTTTTTTGCCTTCCTCTGGATCAACATGTTAGGCTACGGGTTGAACTAGATGGACTTAGAGTCTCCCTTCAACCTTAAAAACTATGATACTATGATACTATGATGATACTCCCCTCATCATTCTCCCCGGGGCCCGCTCCTCCTGTGGGGAGCAGAAACACCTTGGCTGCTACTACCATCTGCCCCGGAGGACAGCGACAACAGCGGCGGCTATTCACTGGTGGCATCACAAAATCAACCTCCACCATCAACCATCACCACCCCTTCCCTTTATTGTACACCTCGGGGGTCACAAAACTGGGCAGGGCCACCCGTGACATCCCCTGATCCTCACCGGCCCAGAGACGAGTATTTTTCCTGACCCCTGGGGTGCTACACAAGGAATGGGCGCAGCCTGAAAGACACTTCCATATACCAAAACACATGCAGGATTTCTCTCCTTTTCCAGCGGATCTTGTTTCCACCTGGTCCTCTCCTCCCTCAGTGGATTCTCCGGTATCTTGGATATGAAGATCCATGACCCAAGCACTCTCTGATGCAGCTTCACTAGAGGACCCCATGGACAGATATGTAGAATTCACAGCCAAGTTTGTGTTTGAAGCTTGTGCCTAGCTTTCGCCTCTACCTGGGTCGCCAAAGCTGTTACTGCCTGGGCTAAACACCTGCTCCAAGCCATCATATACAGGGCTCCGATGTTCAAGTTTGCAGACCTCGCAGATAAGATTTCTCATGCAGGTAAGTATCTTCTCTCTGTCTCTCTTGAACCAACAGCTGTATTGCTAAATTTCAGCAACATTGTGGCGATCTGTTGAGTCGTTTGGCTCAAATCATGGAGTTTGGATCTTGCATCAGACGGAGTGAAAAGAATTATCAGTAGAGTTGTCCAAGAGCAAAGGACTTCCTGTGGAGAGGTCCAGAAAGACCTGGAATCAGCAGGGACAATTGTTTTAAAGAAAAAAAGTAATAAACTCAACCTTCATAGCCTGTGTGCAAGCTCAGCATGTAAGACTCCATTGCTGAACAATAAGAATGTTCAAGCACGTTTGTTTGCTTAACAACATTTAGACATGCCTATGAAATACTGGGAGAATATAGTCTGGGCAGATGACACCAAAATTGAACTCTTTGAATGGCAAAGATTTTTCCCCCCAAAAAAACCATACCAACAGTGAAGTGTGGAGGTGAAAACATCACAGTCTAGGGCGGTTTTTCAGCATACGGCATTGAAAATTTCATATAACTGAAGGAAGGATGAATGGACAAATGTAAAGAGACATTCTTGATAAAAAAAAATCTGCTGCCATCCATCCAGGATGATGAAGATGAAACAATCCCAAGATGAAATGATCTCAAACAAATCCAAGGAAACTCTATTTGTTTCCGAGAAAGAAAATAAAGCTCGTAGAATGGCCAAGTCAACCATGTGACCTGAATCCAATAGGAAATAAATGGAAAGAACTGGAGCTCAAGTCCATAGAAGGAGCACAGGAGCCCACGGGATATTCAGGATTTAAAGAATGCTTGTGTGGAAAAATGGACCAACATCATACCTTAAGAAATGCACACAACTAGTTTCTCCATACAGGAGGCGTCTTGAAGCTGTCATGGCCAACAAAGGCTTCTGTAATTTTAGTAAGCGTGTTCTTTTTCCCTGTGTCATTTCTCATTATTACACATCGCTTAATTTAGAGACAACTATGGTTTGATTTATTTGCCTGTGGAGATTGGATGGGTTGTTACCGACATCTGGTGAGAAATTCATGTCAATAGCACCATTTAAAATATATTTACTTAGAAAATTGGTGACATGTTCAATACTTATTTCTCCTGCTGTGTATAACAAGCAATCACTATTCTGCAAGTCACTGCATTTACATTGATACTAAGCTTGTATACATTTGTGTGCTTTACTACTTTTGCGCAAGAATAAGTTTGTTTGTTGAATTGACGATTTCATTAGTACATTTGGGGGGATATATGACTTTATCATAGCTGTTTATTGATTGTTGTTTTTTAAAGGGGTTGTCCAGGTTTGAGCTCCACGTTTACAGTCATTCTATGTATGTGTGACGCCCCTGGACTATCAGGTCATTACAGGGTATTGCACAATTTGCCCTCCAGTGCAGTATCCACCTCCCTTTTGGGTATGGGTCCCTAACCACTTGGTGTTGCCTACATCAGCTAATCAAATCCTAGATACACCCTGCACCACACCCACCAGACACACCAGTGGACGGCTTGAGTGGAATAGAGTCGCCCACCTTTGGGGTCAGGGAGGGGAGGTGAGGTGAGGAGTGTAGTGAGTAGTCAGTAGAGAGTTGGAGAGTAGCCCTCGAGCTGTGAGGAGCTCTGAGGAGGTCGGGAGCAGGGACTCCCATAAGGAGACTGTCTAGGTGGCAGACGGTAGTCTGAGCCTAGAGGAGTTGGACCCCCGGTCTCAGGGGATCGTGGCAAGGGGCACGGATCTGTCGAGCAGGACAGCCGGCGGCCTTGCACCATCACCGGACTGGGACCAAGGCACGACTGGGTACATAGACCCTAGGTCGGGGAGTAGCTGCATGCAACCCGATAATGTACTCGTGGAGAACGGAGCCTTCAAGATTCAACCGCTCCAAAATCAGGACACTAGCGCAACAAGGGGGATAGGACTTTCCATTCAAAATGGTCCAGAAAATCCCAAGCGTGAGCCCTGAGTGCAAGCTCCCACACTTAGCCACAGTGGGGCGCGGGACCCGGCAAGTTTCACACTACCGGGACGACCAGAGAAGTAAACTTAGTGCCAGGAGGCAGGTCACGGATCACCAGGTAGCACCATTGGGGATGGGACTCGAACTAGCTCCCCTCAGCGGCAGCGGTGTCCAGAGATTTGGTTTACTCGGTTGTCGGTGTCTGCTTAATGGACTGAGTGAGTACAAGAGTGATCCCTGCATTCCACAGCCTCCTACACACCGAGTCCCGGGGCATCCCCCTTCCCGTGGAGGGTTCTAACACCTTGCTGCCCCGTTCCATCATCCCCGGGTACTCCCAACTGCAGCGGAGGTGCTCCTAATTACCACACACCACGAGTGGCGTCACAAACTCTATAATCCCTTGTAAATACCCCCTTCATTTGAGTGGCCGCACGACCCCCAGGGTCCGGAGACCCTCGAGCCACTGAGAACCCGGATCCGAGCAGCTCGGCTGCTGCCACGGGGGCGGCACATATGTGACTGCAGACTTCTGCAACTCGACAGATTGTGGTGGTGCCTTTTTTCTGCCGGGGAAATTTGGATATTTCTACTTTCATTCGGGGGCCTCTCAAAATGATCAACTTGAAAATTACCCTGCAAACAATTAATTCACTGTGGCGGCTAGAGCTTCTTGTTTTTGGTGGGGCTGAGATATTAGGCGATATTGATCTTGTTACTTCTCATACCTGCTTTTCCAGGTTTGTGTCGGCTGGGACTGCTGTATATACATCACAAAGGAGACGCTGAATGCATATACTGTACATACACTGGGTACATATACATCACAGGAGGAGCTGGGGGCATATATCATCACAGGAGACATGGAGGACATATACTGTACATCATAGGAAGCGCTGCAAGGAATATATGTAGCACCCCTGAAGCCTTCAGGGTGCTACAAGGTTCTGCATGCCCACCACAAGGATGCAGGGCCTACCCCCTTAGGGACTCAGAACCCCAGTGCCGCTAACACCAAAAACCCAGGAAATCTCAGTTTTCTCCAACATTCCCCCATACAATGGTACTTAGCTAGGGTGGGACCAATGGAGGGCCGCCTAGAGGTATGACTGAGCAACATCCTGACTCGGGTTGACGGTGACCTGGTACCCAGGGGAAGTGGTTGCCGGTGGAGTACTCCCGAAACTATGCATCGACGGGGTACAGGAACCTAAGACAGGAAAGAGCTTCAAGCTGACCTGTTAACACCTGCACAGCAAAGGGGACCATCAAGGACCTTGCTGACCCTAAAGAATCTGAAGATTCAGTAGCAAAGGGAGAACCGGGGACAGGACCAGAGACTCCAACTCCACAGGGTTCACGCTACAGTCAGACGAACAGAAGTGGACAAACCAGAGAACGGTGACCCCCAGTGTTCTATACCACGGGGACCCACTTACCAGAGACAGATGCAGGGGAAGAAGGTACCAGAGAACCAGACTGGCACTGGGACGACGGGGACCTGGAGGTGAAACCAGCCGGCCTCGGGCAACCAGTTAACATCTCAGCAGGGAGTAAAACCAGTTGCACTGAATACTTGTCTGGACTCCCTTGTTACGACGCCCACTGCACCATACACCCACTGGGGCAATACCCTACTTGCGGAGGGACTACCATACTAGCTGCTAATACCACCAGCCCCAGTGGAGACAACCTGCAGCGGCGGCTCCCTACACTTAGCTGCAATACCACACGTGGCGTCACGAATAAACTTTATTCACCAATCCACTGTACATATCTCCATTACAAAAAGGGCCCAGGGCACGGAACTGGGTAACGACCACCTTCGTGACATTCCCAAGACGTTGGGGGCAGGGGCGGGCTGGCTGCTATACAGGGCCGGCCGCCTACTGCATAATGTCATTATAACACATATGGCCGCGCACAGTTCACTTCTGCGCGCGGCTGTGTCTCCTGTACTGTGATGCCGCGGGGCCGGCACTGACACTTCTACAGGTGCAGACAGTTGCAGCCGGCAGCATTATAGTACAGGAGACATGGCCGCACGCAGTTCACTGTGCGCGGCCATGTGTGTTATAATGACGTCATGTCAGGGCCGCCATCAGGGCCTTACTGCCCTTGCTGGTGTATGGGGCCCAGAAGCAAGGAGGGAGAACGGGCTGCTCAGAAAAAGCTGCCCAACCCCCTGCTGCTCTGCACAAATCTATGTGATCGGTGTAGAGCAGGGGAAGAAGCTACCGGGAGATGAACGGAGGCTGTTGGAGCTGAGGCAGCAGGTGAAGCGAGTAAATCCAGGACCTTTCAGGTCATGTGTGTGATCACATGACCGATGAAGTGACAGGCCCTGTTGTTCAGCTGCTGCAGCCTCCATGCAGCTCCCAGCGGCTCCTCTCCTGCTCTGCAAGATGTGGTAATGTATAGTGTGTGTGTGTGTGTGTGTGTGTGTGTAAGTAAGGAAATGTGCCTGTTGTGAGGCTTTGTGTGTAAATGTACAGCATTTAACAGAGTTCTGTTTGTGCATGTATTAGAGCTGTGAATGTAGATGTAGATGCATGCAGTAGGGCAATGTGTTTGTATACAGTCATATGAAAAAGTTTGGGCACCCCTATTAATGTTAACCTTTTTTCTTTACAATAATTTGGGTTTTTGCAACAGCTATTTCAGTTTCATATACAGTCAAGGCCAGAAATATTTGGACAGTGACACAAGTTTTGTAAATTTTGTCTGTTTACAAAAACATGTTCAGAAATACAATTATATATATAATATGGGCTGAAAGTGCACACTCCCAGCTGCAATATGAGAGTTTTCACATCCAAATCGGAGAAAGGGTTTAGGAATCATAGCTCTGTAATGCATAGCCTCCTCTTTTTCAAGGGACCAAAAGTAATTGGACAAGGGACTCTAAGGGCTGCAATTAACTCTGAAGGCGTCTCCCTCGTTAACCTGTAATCAATGAAGTAGTTAAAAGGTCTGGGGTTGATTACAGGTGTGTAGTTTTGCATTTGGAAGCTGTTGCTGTGACCAGACAACATGCGGTCTAAGAAACTCTCAATTGAGGTGAAGCAGAACATCCTGAGGCTGAAAAAAAAAAGAAAAAAACTATCAGAGAGATAGCAGACATGCTTGGAGTAGCAAAATCAACAGTCGAGTACATTCTGAGAAAAAAGGAATTGACTGGTGAGCTTGGGAACTCAAAAAGGCCTGGGCGTCCACGGATGACAACAGTGGTGGATGATCGCCGCATACTTTCTTTGGTGAAGAAGAACCCGTTCACAACATCAACTGAAGTCCAGAACACTCTCAGTGAAGTAGGTGTATCTGTCTCTAAGTCAACAGTAAAGAGAAGACTCCATGAAAGTAAATACAAAGGGTTCACATCTAGATGCAAACCATTCATCAATTCCAAAAATAGACAGGCCAGAGTTAAATTTGCTGAAAAACACCTCATGAAGCCAGCTCAGTTCTGGAAAAGTATTCTATGGACAGATGAGACAAAGATCAACCTGTACCAGAATGATGGGAAGAAAAAAGTTTGGAGAAGAAAGGGAATGGCACATGATCCAAGGCACACCACATCCTCTGTAAAACATGGTGGAGGCAACGTGATGGCATGGGCATGCATGGCTTTCAATGGCACTGGGTCACTTGTGTTTATTGATGACATAACAGCAGACAAGAGTAGCCGGATGAATTCTGAAGTGTACCGGGATATACTTTCAGCCCAGATTCAGCCAAATGCCGCAAAGTTGATCGGACGGCGCTTCATAGTACAGATGGACAATGACCCCAAGCATACAGCCAAAGCTACCCAGGAGTTCATGAGTGAAAAAAAGGGGAACATTCTGCAATGGCCAAGTCAATCACCAGATCTTAACCCAATTGAGCATGCATTTCACTTGCTCAAATCCAGACTTAAGACGGAAAGACCCACAAACAAGCAAGACCTGAAGGCTGCGGCTGTAAAGGCCTGGCAAAGCATTAAGAAGGAGGAAACCCAGCGTTTGGTGATGTCCATGGGTTCCAGACTTAAGGCAGTGATTGCCTTTGCAACAAAATATTGAAAATAAAAATATTTTGTTTGGGTTTGGTTTACTTGTCCAATTACTTTTGACCTCCTAAAATGTGGAGTGTTTGTAAAGAAATGTGTACAATTCCTACAATTTCTATCAGATATTTTTGTTCAAACATTCAAATTAAACGTTACAATCTGCACTTGAATTCTGTTGTAGAGGTTTCATTTCAAATCCAATGTGGTGGCATGCAGAGCCCAACTCGCGAAAATTGTGTCACTGTCCAAATATTTCTGGACCTAACTGTATCTAATAACTGATGGACTGAGTAATAGTAATAGAGGTTTATTGTACTAACAGAAAATGTGCAATCCACATTTAAACAAAATTTGACTGTTGCAAAAGTATGGGCACCTCAACATAAAAGTGACATTAATATTTTAATGATCCGAGTAGGGAAAGATGGATGGTGCGAAAAACAGGGCTATTCTTGAGCAAAGCCGGTTTCAGTATGTCAGTGATTTGGGACTGAGGTTCACCATCCAACAAGACAATGACCCAAAGCATACTGCTAAAGCAGCACTGATTTGGTTTAACCCCTTAACGACCCTTGACGTACTGGGTACGTCATGGTGACATGGTGCTAAACGACCCATGACGTACCCAGTACGTTATGGCGAAATCGCGGTCCCGGAGCCCCGGGGAGTCCAATTTGTTTAATTAAACAGTAGATTCGGGAAGGAGGGGACCTCTGCCTGACCTCAGGAGGTGTGGTGCCTCCTCCCCGAACCTACAGAGGCTGTGATTGGCTGACGAACGTCGCTCAGCCAATTACAGTCACTGTAATGTTCCAGCCATTGAAAATGGCTGGAACATTGAAACCAGCCCTGATCAGTGCTGCTGTAGCACTGGCCATTGGCTGGAGCTGGGTGATCGGTGCTTCACCCGTCTTGTGACCAATCTCTCCAATCACCGTGGATCTGGTGCCGGTGACCTGTGTCCGTCCCTGAAAGCCGAGGAGAGCGGTCTCTGCTGGTGCCCATCGGTAAGTTGCTGCCCCCGCCGCCCGCCCCTGTCCCCGATCGCCCTGCCAGCCCCGCCGCTGTCTCCTATCGCCCCGCCCACCACCGCCAGCCCCGCCGCTGTCTCCGATCGCCCCGCCAGCCCCGCTGCTGTCTCCGATCGCCCCGCCCGCCACCGCCAGCCCCGCCGCTGTCTCCGATCGCCCCGCCCGCCAGCCCCGCCGCTGTCTCCGATCGCCACCGACAGCCCCGTCGCTGTCTCCGATTACCCCGCCCGCCACCGCCAGCCCCACCGCTGTCTCCGATCGCCCAACCCGCCACCACCAGCCCCGCCGCTGTTTACGATCGCCCCGCCCGCCACCGCCAGCCCCGGCGCTGTCTCCGATCGCCCTGCCCGCCAGCCCCAGCCCCGCCGCTGTTTCCGATCGCCCCGCTCGCCACCGCCAGCCCCGCCGCGGCTCCGATCGCCAGCCCCAGCCCCGCCGCTGTCTCCGATCGCCCCGCCAGCCCCAGCCCCGCTGCTGTCTCCGATCGCCAGCCCCAGCCCCGCTAATGTCTCCGATCGCCCCGCCCGCCGATGTCTTCGATCACCCCGCCCGCCAGCCCCAGCCCCGCTGCTGTCTCCGATCGCCACCGCCAGCCCCGCCGCTGTCTCCGATCGCCCCGCCCGCCACTGCCAGCCCCGCCGCTGTCTCCGAACGCCCTGCCCGCCACCGCCAGCTCCGCCGCTGTCTCTGATCGCCCCGCCCGCAACCGCCAGCCCCGCCGTTGTCTCCGATCACCCCGCCCGCTAGCCCCAGCCCCGCCGCTGTCTCCGATCGCCCCGCCCGCTAGCCCCAGCCCCGCAGCTGTCTCCGATCGCCCAGCCCGCCACCGCCAGCCCTGCTGCGGCTCCGATCGCCACCGCCAGCTCCGCCGCTGTCTCCGATCGCCCCGCCGCTGTTCCCGATCCACCGCTGTCCCTGATCGCCCCGCCCGCCACTGTCCCTGCCGCCACGTTCGCCACTGTCCCCACCCCACGCTCACCACTGTCCCCGCCGCCGTCGCACCCACCTTTTTCAGCCGCTGCTGCCCCCGAATCGGCCCCCACTGTTCCCGATCGTCTGCCGCCGCCTCCTTCATCGGCGCTTCATTGCCCCTTCTCCATCGCCACTACACCTCCTCCTCCTCCATGTGCTGCAAGCCACCCTCCCCCCACATGTGCTGCAAGCCACCCTCCCCCCACATGTGCTGCAAGCCACCCTCCCCCCTCCATGTTCTGGGGGCCCCCCTCCCCCCGGGGCCCCCCCTCCTCCATGTGCCATCTCTCTCTCCCATCAGACTCTACCCCCCTCCCCGATCTGCTGCCTGCTCTCTCCCATCCTCTTCATCTACTGCCCCCTCTCACACTCCTCAATCTGTTGCCTCCTTCATCTGCTGCCTCTTCTGTCTGCTGTGATCCTGCTGCCTAGATCCATCCTGTACGGTAGGTATCCCCATCTCACCTCCCTCCCCCCAATCCTCCGCCGCTCCTCCATCCGCTGCGCCATTTCCCATCATCCATCCGCTGCGCCCTTTCCCATCCTCTGCCGCTCCTCCATCTGCTGCGCCCTTTCCCATCTTCCATCCGCTGTGCCCTTTCTCATCTGCCGCCCCGCCCTCTCGTATCGCATTATCCAGCGCAGTTGCTCGCTTCCAGACTGGAGTGGATGATGCGATGCGAGACTCGTGCATTGCTCTCACGTTTGGCACTGGTCTTAGTGGCAGGCGCTCATATTTTTTTTTTTTTTCATTTTTTTTTTTTACTGATGTCTGTATTTTTTATTTCGCCAAACTAATTTTTTTGTATGGGGGGGGGTCTAGTTTCCAAAATGGGATCACATGTGGGGGAGCTCCATTGTTTATGCACCTCAGGGGGTCTCCAAATACAACATGGCGTCTGCTAATAATTCCAATCAATTTTACTGTGAAATGGCGCTCCTTCTCTTCTGAGCTCCGCCGTACGCCCAAACAATATATTTCCACCACATATGAGGTACCTGTGTACTCAGGAGAAATTGCACAATACATTTTATGGTGCATTTTGTCCTGATACCCTTGTGAAAAAAAAACTACCTGTTTGCAAAAACAATTTTGTGGTAAAAAAAAGAATAAAATATTTTCACGGCTGAACATTACAAACGTTTGTGAAGCCTCCAGGGGTTCAAAGTGCTCACTAAACAGCTAGATAAATTCCATGAGGGGTCTAGTTTCCAAAATGGGGTCAATTGTGGGGGAGCTCCATTGTTTAGGCACTTCAGGGGGTCTCCAAACGCAACATGGCGTCCGCTAATAATTCCAACCAATTTTGCTGTGAAATGGCGCTCCTTGCCTTCCGAGTCCTGCCGTGTGCCCAAACATTTGATTTCCACCACATATGGGGTATCTGCGTAGTCAGGAGAAAATGCACAATACATTTTATGGTGCATTTTTTCCTGATACCCTTGTGATAAAAAAAGCTACCTGGTTGAAGCAACAGTTTTGTGGTAAAAAAAATTTTTTTTCTTTTCACGGCTTAACGTTTTAAACTTCTGTGAACCCCCAGAGGATCAAAGTGCACATCAAACATCTAGAAAAATTATTTGAGGGCTCTAGTTTCCAAAATGGGGTCACTTATGGGGGAGCTCCATTGTTTAGGCACCTCAGGGAGTCTTCAAACCCGACATGGCGTCCGCTAATGAGTGCAGCTAATTTTGCACTCAAAAATTCAAATGGCACTCCTTGCCTTCCGAGCTCTGCCGTGCGCCCAAACAATTGATTTCCACCACATATGAGGTATCTGCGTACTCAGGAGAAAATGCACAATACATTTTATGATGCAATTTTCCTGATACCCTTGTGAAAATACAATTTTTTATGGCTAAAGTAACATTTTTGTGTTAAAAAAGTAAAATTTTATTAACAGCATGTTAGACTGCAGTATATAAGAGCCCGGTGGTGGTGGCCGCAGCTTATAGTAAAAAAAGAGGTAACAGGTTCCCTTTAAATGCGGTTAAAAATTCCTCCAGAAAATAGGACTAGAAAGATCTCCCAAAAAACAAAAACTGCGAATGGACAAAAGTGGTGTAAAAACGTTGAGTAAGCAACAATTAAAAAAAACGAAAAAAAAATGCCTGCGTTTCCTGAAGCGTCTTTCCCTGGACAAACTTGTTGGGTTCTCCTACCTGAAAAGGACGTTGTGTTATTTGAGCTTTGTGGTATAGAAGTTATTTTCACACTACATAGCACACTTTGCCACCCAGTGCGGCACTTAATTACCCGCTATAACTGGCAGCACGATGTGGCAGCACTATGTGGCGCGGTATATTGTGTACCGTCCTGCAGGATCGCTATGAAAGGGCCACATTGAATGGTGGCGCGGGTCCTCCAGGGCGGCAGGTGGCGCTGTGAGGGCGGCGTGCGCTCTAAAGTTTTCTCTCCGAAGTGCCTTAACCAGGGAACGGGAAGAGCGGCGAGTGACACGCACACCGGGTCAGTGCAGTGCGGAGGGTCTGGGCGCCCACACATGGGGGGAGGGAGCATGGCAGTGCTATGGCAGGAGGCGGGCAGCACACTGTGCGGGGCAGGGAGAGAGCCAGGTCCGCCATGCTCAGGACTCTGCTGGGTGCCACTGTGCAGGGAGGCAGGAAAGGACTGGGGGGATCCCATCTGATTAATACATAGCACCATGATAGAGTACGGCTGCCCAACTGCAATGATATATGTAGTAGTGCTAATGATAACTGTGATAATGATGTGTGTGTGTGTGTGTGTGTGTATATATGTATGTATGTATGTGTGTGTGTGTGTATATATATATATATATATATATATATATATATATATATATATATTCTGATTTGGGCTTGATTTTTTTTTTTTTTTCCCTATTTCATATAATTCGATTTGTCCTAGATACGTGGCTCCTCCATGTTTGTGTCACTGCTCATTCTGACTGATTAGACCGCCGCATCGCTGCTTATGTGTGCCCACAACCCACCAGCATTCCCATCTGTACAATGTTATTCACTAACCTCAATGTTTAATAAAAGCCTTTATGATCTCCGCTGTCCCTATGCTAATTAGGCCTGTGACTAGTTCATAGGGCGTTGGTTCCCTAGACTAGTGGGCCCTCTTTCCATGTTTTGATGCTCCTGTGGGTTTGATAACATGATTTCCACAGCTGACATTCTCTCCAGCTCCTGGAAATCCTGTTATCTCACATTGAACCTCTGACCTGGGAGTTCGCTGTTTTTCTGATCATGTGCAGTCCACTTCTCTGAAACCGCAAGATGTATACCCGGCCTCGGAGATTCAATGTGAAAATCATGTTATCACGCCCACAGGGGCATGATAATATGGAAAGAGGGCCGACTAGTCTGGGGAACTAACGCTCCATCGACTAGTCAGAGCCCTAATTAGCAGAGGCTAGAAATCCTTTTTTAAATATTGAGTTAAGTGAATAACTTTCTGCTGGGCTGGTAGGTAGGGAGCGTAGTCATACAGCCAGGAATGCTGCTGGGTTGGGGGCATAGGGGGCCTAACAGGTTCCTTTTTAATATCTGCAAGAGCTGGCTGAGATATTGGTGACATTCTCTGGAGGGGATCAGCGGTTTTCCACGCCATTGTTGGCCAGATGTAAGATGTGAATGGAGCCAAGCAGCAGAGCTCTGTGCACCGTGCAGTGTCTGTTCTCAGGTACTGTAGCTCAGCTGATATTGAAGTGAACAGGAGCGGAGCTGCATTACCAAGGAAGAGGCACCACAGGGATTACCAAGGAAGAGGCACCACAGGGATTACCAAGGAAGAGGCACCACAGGGATTGGAGCTGTGTGCTTCGGCTCCATTCACACTTTACATATTGCCGTTGAATACAACTGATTGACCCCCCCAAGTTTCCCACCGATCTTTATTGATATCAACGATGGGTGCACAATATCTTAACCAAGGAAAAACTCCTGTAAGGCCCCATGGGCTATAAAACATGTATGTGAAAACCGGTACTGATGTCATCCGTGTTTTTGTGGCATAGATAAAGAATGACATCACAAAGCCTCTCCTATGCCCACGGACTGCACACTGATGCCATCCATGTGCCGGACATGTTTTTCACTGACTCATAGACTTGTATAAGACATTGTCATCCATGGTGCCAGGAAAAACGGACATGTCTTCATGTGAGAACACGGACAGGTCAAGACCACCGTAGGTTGTAAGCAGTTATGTCTGGTATCTGTGAATAAGGCTGGACTCACACTAGCGTATGGCATCAGATGCGAGAGCAACGGATGCAATATGCTAATGACCCCCAGCTCAGGCTCTGCTGCGAGTGTAGGGCGAGTGTCATGTGACTGTGATCCGATCCTGCAATCAGGTCACAGCTGTGAATCTGAGTGCGGGTGCTGCGGAGGAGAGGGAGGGGTTAATCCCCCCATCTCCTCCATTGTCAGCCTGTGCGTATATCGCACTGCACTGGGATAACATCCGAGTGCAGTCCCATGTTTCTCTCACACCCATTCACTTGAATGGGTGCGAGGGACACGGCTCTAGCAGAAAATCACAGCATGTTGCCGCTTTTCTCACATACAGAATCTGGATACAAGAAAAGCTGACTAACTGCTCTCCCTCATTCACTAACATGGGTCAGAGTGCAATGGAGATTTCTTCGCATTGCACTCGTCCGATTTCAGTGCTCGTGAGAGTGTGCCCTAAAAGGCTTTTAGTGCGTGTTTGACATTGCAGATTTAGATTTTCCGCACCTATTATGTATATTAGGTTACTTGCTGTTTTTTTTTTACATGTTTTAAACCAAGCTGTATTTGCTTTGTATTAGCTGGTATTTGGCTTTGACAACCTTATTGATACATGTAGGTGCGGATTACAAGTGATTTTAAAGCATGTCCTCTGTGGAGACGCAATAAAAACTTGTGGTTTTTACCTTCGGATTTCTGCATCTAATGCAACTCTATGAGAAAAATCTGCACATAAAACTCTGCTCACCCGCAAAAAGAAATTGACATGTTTCAGATGTGAAGCACGCGCCACAGGTCAGATTAGGCTGGAAACACATCTATGCGAGTAAAATCGGTCCGACTGGGCTGAAAAAAACTCGGCTGATTTTAGTTCACGTTAGGTGCGAGTGCAACGCAAGTGCAATGCTATTTCTGAATAAATTAATGATTTTACTGTGTGTAATGCGTATTTTTTACTATGTCATCTGCCATTCAGCGCTGCTACATGGCCGCTGACAGCAGACACAGACAGCCATGTAGCAGAGCTGAATGGCAGATGACAGCAGACACAGACAGAGCCGCACTGTCAGAATGAACTCGGGTGAACTTCACCCGACTTCATTGTCATGCTGCGGCTCTGTCTGTGCCGCGTCCTGATTAGCGGTCACCAGTGAAGGGTTCACCGGTGACCACTAATCCCCGAGTGACTGAAGTTAGCAGCCCTCTCTCATACTCACCGATCCCCGGCGCCGCGCTGGAGGTCCGTGGAGTACGCCGGATATGGAGGGCTTTTTGGGGCTTATTAAATTGGTAATGAGGGAATGTGTTTGTGTTTTTTATTTCTAATAAAGGATTTTTTCGGGTGTGTGTGTTTATTTACTGTCACTTACAGATTAATCATGGAGGGTGTCTCATAGACGCCTGACATGATTAATCTAGGATTTAGTGGCAGCTATGGGCTGCCATTAACTCCTTATTACCCCGATTTGCCAACGCACCAGGGCAAATCGGGAAGAGGCCGGGTACAGTCCCAGAACTGTCGCATATAATGTATGCGGCAATTCTGGGCGGCTGCTGACTGATATTGTTAGGCTGGGGGGCTCCCCATAACGTGGAGCTCCCCATCCTGAGAATACCAGCCTTCAGCCGTATGGCTTTATCTGGCTGGTATTAAAATTGGGGGGGGGGGACCGCACGCCATTTTTTTTTAATTATTTATTTATTTATTTCACTGCACAGTATAGACCCGCCCACCGGCTGCTGTGATTGGGTGCAGTAAGACACCTGTCACTCAGCGTGGGGGCGTGTCTCACTGCAACCAATCATAGGTGCCTGTGGGCGGGGAAAGCAGGGAATACGAGATTGTTTAATGAGCGGCCGGCTTTTTCAAAATAGTAAAAGCCGCCGCAGCAGTGAGAAAGCCGTGCAGCGCCGCGCCGGGGATCGGGGAACGGTGAGTATGAGAGAGGAGGGGAAAATGACCGACAGACTGTGAGAGAGGGACAGAGATAGTGACGGACCGACAGAGAGAGAATAGAGACCGAGAGGGAGAGACCGACTGACAGAGAATAGTGATTGACAGACATTGGGAGTCATCGCTCGTTTCCAGTGTTTTAGGAAACATGCGAGAAATGTATTTAGAAAATCGGATGTCACTAGGATGGTGTGAGTGCCGTCCCGTGACATCCGATTTTTTACACGCTCCCATAGACTTGCATTGCAGAAACTCGCAGTAGAAACTCGCAAAAAAGCAGCATGCTGCGATTTTTTTTCTCAGTCCGATTTGGACTGAGAAAAAAAATCGCAGATGAGAGCTGAATCATTCACTAACATGTGTCCGATTCCAATGCGAGATTTTCTCGCATTGCTCTACTGCAAGAAACTCGCAAGTGAGAAGCAGCCCTTACACAGAGTAAAAAAGCACAGTGGGCAGGAGATTTCTAGAAATCCATCCACTTTGCTGGAACCGCTGTGTTCTGACGGAGTGTACAAAGCTCATCATGGGCACACAGCCTAGTATTTCCCCTCTTTCTTATATGTACATGGTAAAGGGAATCTGTCAGTAGAATGAGCCCTCCTAAGCCGTCTATTTGGACATGCAGGTCATAGGAAGCTGAATAAAATGATACCTTGATATCTGAGATATGATGTCTTATTACCGAGCCACATTTTTCTGTTCCAGGCTATGGGCCGGACACTAATCTCCTGAGAATCTGACTCCAGTACGTTACCTTTAATGAATTGCACTATTAGCACAGGCATTAGACGTTCCTGTATGATGAGATTGCTTACGTCAGGTTCTCCGTGGGTGCGGACTGAAACTCCCTGGCTGCTAATAGCTCCTATCACATGGTTATAATGAAGATGATGCCAGTCCTTCATACTTTCTCTTAATTTATTGTATTGCAGATTAAACCAGATCTGAAACATTTTAATTTGTTTTTTTTTTTTTTTTCTTTTTTTTTTTTTTTATAGATTAATAATATACTGCAGTGCATGGTCTTGATTTTTAGTGGGTAGAAAAATAAATGATAGAAACTTTAAATACAATTTTTCAGAAAATAAAAAAAGAAAATACCCTGCCCCATAAATATGGTGTTTATTCTGTCTCGCCCAAAAATTACAAAGTAGTGTCCCCTTGTGTGGAGATGAGAAATAAAATCATTTTCCGTACAACCAGAAAATGATATATTGTTTCTGAGATATTAAATAAATAACAAATAGTTTATATAAATTATTTCTTTGCTTCCACCTTGGAAACCCATCAGGTATTTTTCCACCCAAAGCACCATCTATAACTGCTGACTGTTCCTATAGTTTCTAACCGTGTCCGTCGCAGACCAGTTTGATGCCATGCTCTAGAATATGAGCTACACTGCCACTCATGTTGGAATCGGTGAATTAGGTGTAGACACTGGCCAGTAGAGCCGTCTCCCACCCATGTGTGGTTGATGTCCCTGAGTGAAGCGCCCCCACTAACTATCCTATTCAGTAAATGTGTGTACATGCATGTAATGTAGTGTGATCATATACTTCCCTATCTCTGCTCTCTTCGGGCTTCTCAGTGACCGTCCCAAATCCGACTAGCTAACTGACTCGTCCTATGCTCTATGCATGGGCTGGAAGGCGATTTTACAATGAAAGCCTTTGGAGCCTCATTTGAACGCTTCATACACATACAATGTGGAAGATACTTGCGGTCACACAGAGCGCAGTGTGACCCAGGCAGTCTGCAGAACCGTGACGTTACAGTGTAGCACAGAACAGCACACTGGAGGAATTAGCGGTAGGTGAGTATATTATCACACTCGCACCACATTACATACATGTACATACACATTTACTGAATAAAATAGTAGGAGACGGAGTGCTTCTTTAAAGGCTAGTGATGACATTCCCTGTTCCCAGGGGCTGTAACCACTGTACTCAGCTTTCTCTATCAGTCGCTTGAACAACCTTTCTTGTAATCAGTGGGGACCTCCATCCATCAGACACCAGATGAGTTGTCATTGAGGCACAACCACTTTAATAACGCCAAGTGAACCTTTCCTTTGGGTACCCACCCCTGCACTATATCATTATATGACAATTTTCCCAAGGGGCCACATGAGAGACTGACTGGTGCGGAGGGCCGAACCAATATGCTGAAATTAATTCTGCTCAGTATTAATATTATCATATTACTGGTAATTATAATTCGCATATTAATAATGCATCACTTAATATTAGGTAGAATTAAGTATGCCGACATCCATTTTATACAGCATGAGCCCCCACATAGCCCCCTACATACACTATGAGCCCCCACATAGCCCCCTACATACATTGTGAGCCCCCACATAGCCCCTACATACAGTATGAGCCCCCACATAGCCCCTACATACAGTATGAGCCCCCACATAGCCCCTACATACAGTATGAGCCCCCACATAGCCCCTACATACAGTATGAGCCTCCACATAGCTCCGATATACAGAAAAAGCCCTCCACATATCCTCTATATACAGAATGAGCCTCCAACATGCCCCTACATAGAGTATGAGCCCCTATAGACAGTATTAGACCCACACATAGCCTCTCTACATACAGTATTAGCCCTCCACATAGCCCCCTACATTCAGTATGAGACCCGCATAGCCCCCTATATACGTTATGAGTATCACATAGCCTCCTATATATCTTTTATATGCTTCATATAGCCTCCTATATACAGTATGAGCCTGTTATATACGGTACATTTCGGAGCCCCACATAGCCTTCTACATATAGTCCAACATAGCCTTCTAAATACAACATCAGCCCCACATATCTTAAATACTTTATGACCCCCCACATATCCTCCTATATCCATTATGAGACCCCACATAGCCTCCTGTGTAGATTATGAGCCCCATATAGCCTCCTATATGCATTATGAGCCCCACATCCACATAGCCTCCCATATAAATTTCTGAGCCCCCACATAGGCTCCTATATACATGCAAATAATCCATACACTTGAGAAAAACAAGCAAAAGCACCACATACTCCCATTCCCTCGATGCACTGCTGCAGCCTCCGGTGCACTGATGCTCTGCACAGCACACTGATGTGCCCTCCTCACGTCTGCTGTGCCTTGCGCTGATGGGTGGAAGATGGAGCATCAGTTTGCACCAATGTGTTCATCATTGTCTGCATCCTATGGATGCAAATAGCAGTGCCATCGGGCAGCGGCGGGGGAGGGCGGCTGCCGCACTTTGCCCAGCCCTGGTATAGTGTATCTTTGAAAACCTAATTTATTTTCCCTTCATGATGGTAGGGACTGTGTGTGGTATATACATGGTGAAGCATCCTATAGCGTTTGATATATTGTATGTAGTCGTTCTTCATTACAAGTGACATATTCTAATACAAATAATCAACAAATCGTCTTTCAATCTTTTACTAGATTGATAATGGCCGCGTGTCTATCTTGTCTACATCAACAATTCCTGTAGTGAAACTGTTTACATCTCTTCAGCGCAATCATCAAGGTAATATATGTCAATAAGAATGAGTAGCTCTCTATGATTGCCTTTACACCGGCCACTTGTTCCCATTAATCATGCAGTGTATACGGTTGCCAGTCACCCACTGCATGATGAAAATGATGTTCTTTGGGTAAAAATTTATATGTATACTTGAAAATCATTGTTTCGGGAGGACAATATCCACAGAGCATTTGCTGCGGAGAACAATGATATTCTATACTCAAAGAACTATTGTGCGCAGTTGACCAGTGTAAACAGGTTGTTAAAGGGAATGGAACTGCAGCATGGTGTAGGGACAGACACCCTGATTCCAGCAATGTATCATTTAGTTTATTGGGTACAGCAGTCTTGATATAATTAGTTTACTCTGTTGCAGACCTGACAGACCTCAGAATGTTGAACCCTGTGTAACCCTAAACACACCTCTGATTGGCAGCTTTCTGTGGACAATGTATCGTGACAGAAAGCTGCTATTCAATGGTGGGCTAGTGGTTGGAATAGGAGGCACTACTTGTCCTGTAGTGATAATCTCCTGATGATAAAATATAGATTGTATTGAAACAGCACACAGCCTAGTATGTGACACACATCACTTGATTCAGGCTCTCTTCCCTTACATCATGGTGCTCTCAGATAACATAGCAAAAACCTGCTGACAGATTCCCTTTGAAATGACCATCAATCAGCTTACATGTAGGCGATTGTTTAATGGACGTACTTTGGCCATTGTAAATGCACCTTAAGGCTAAGTTCACACAGTGCTGGAACCCAGCAGATGTTTTTGCAGCGTATTTGTTTGCAGAATCTTGCTGCATTTTACATTGCCAGCATATAGCAAGAGATTTTCGGAAATTTCATGCACTTGATGTGTAATATCTCCCCAGTGTAGCTGTGAGTTAGATCTGCAGCCTGGCAGTTTATGCTGCATATTTACCTATGAACCCTGCACTCTCTCTTTGGAAGGATAACCGCAGCGGTAAATGTGACTGCCATGTCGCTGGGGACGGTCCACAGTGCTGACCGTACATGTGAACATAACCTTCCTCAAGAAAGACCCCACTACTAGAAAAAAGCAATAACTAGCTCCCCAACCCCTGGATATAGCACGAAAATAGTGTGTCCAGTAATTACACTAATCATATCAATCTGGATGTACTGAGGAGAAAGAGGTTTCCCTCTTCTTTAAAAGTTAGCAGTGGGAATGGATACTTATACAAGAACATAAGGCAAGCGTACCCCTGTAATCCACTATAGCTCCCCGACGGTCACTCCAACTGCCACTTCAAACCAGATCAGATTATTTCACGACCACGTCACCTCTTTTGGATCATTTTTTTTTGTTTGTTTTATAATCGACTCTTCCACTGCTAATGGTTAAAGAAAACTGAAAACCCATTTACTTTATACAACTTAAACAATACATATACAGGTATAGAGAAGGAGATTGCAGTACATGTAATACAGGTGGAGAGCAGTACAGTAGATAACGTATAAGTAGTCAGCCGTACAGTACATGTAATACAGATCATCAGCAGTACAGTACATGTAATACAGGTCATCAGCAGTACAGTACATGTAATACAGGTCATCAGCAGTACAGTACATGTAATACAGGTCATCAGCAGTACAGTAGATGTAATACAGGTCATCAGCAGTACAGTACATGTAATACAGGTCATCAGCAGTACAGTAGATGTAATACAGGTCATCAGCAGTACAGTAGATGTAATACAGGTCATCAGCAGTACAGTAGATGTAATACAGGTCATCAGCAGTACAGTAGATGTAATACAGGTCATCATCAGTACAGTACATGTAATACAGGTCATCAGCAGTACAGTACATGTAATACAGGTAATCAGCATTACAGTACATGTAATACAGGTAATCAGCAGTACAGTAGATGTAATACAGGTCATCAGCAGTACAGTACATGTAATACAGGTCATCAGCAGTACAGTAGATGTAATACAGGTCATCAGCAGTACAGTACATGTAATACAGGTCATCAGCAGTAAAGTACATGTAATACAGGCAGGGAGCAGTACAGTACATGTAGTACAGGTCATCAGCAGTACAGTACATGTAATACAGGCAGGGAGCAGTACAGTACATGTAATACAGGTCATCAGCAGTACAGTACATGTAATACAGGTAATCAGCAGTACAGTAGATGTAATACAGGTCATCAGCAGTACAGTACATGTAATACAGGTCATCAGCAGTACAGTACATGTAATACAGGTAGGGAGCAGTACAGTACATGTAATACAGGTGGAGAGCAGTACAGTAGATAACGATAAGTAGTCAGCCGTACAGTACATGTAATACAGGTCATCAGCAGTACAGTAGATGTAATACAGGTCATCAGCAGTACAGTACATGTAGTACAGGTCATCAGCAGTACAGTACATGTAGTACAGGTCATCAGCAGTACAGTACATGTAATACAGGTCATCAGCAGTACAGTACATGTAATACAGGTAGGGAGCAGTGCAGTACATGTAATACAGGTCATCAGCAGTACAGTACATGTAATACAGGTAGGGAGCAGTACAGTACATGTAATACAGGTGGAGAGCAGTACAGTAGATAACGATAAGTAGTCAGCCGTACAGTACATGTAATACAGGCCATCAGCAGTACAGTACATGTAATACAGGTCATCAGCAGTACAGTACATGTAATACAGGTCATCAGCAGTACAGTAGGTGTAATACAGGTCATCAGCAGTACAGTAGATGTAATACAGGTCATCAGCAGTACAGTACATGTAATACAGGTCATCAGCAGTACAGTACATGTAATACAGGTCATCAGCAGTAAAGTACATGTAATACAGGTAGGGAGCAGTACAGTACATGTAGTACAGGTCATCAGCAGTACAGTACATGTAATACAGGTCATCAGCAGTACAGTACATGTAGTACAGGTCATCAGCAGTAAAGTACATGTAATACAGGTAGGGAGTAGTACAGTACATGTAGTACAGGTCATCAGCAGTAGAGTACATGTAATACAGGTCATCAGCAGTACAGTACATGTAGTACAGGTCATCAGCAGTACAGTACATGTAATACAGGTCATCAGCAGTACAGTACATGTAATACAGGTAGGGAGCAGTGCAGTACATGTAATACAGGTCATCAGCAGTACAGTACATGTAATACAGGTAGGGAGCAGTACAGTACATGTAATACAGGTGGAGAGCAGTACAGTAGATAACGATAAGTAGTCAGCCGTACAGTACATGTAATACAGGTCATCAGCAGTACAGTAGACATAAAACAGGTAGGGAGCAGTACAGTACATGTAATACAGGTCATCAGCAGTACAGTAGATGTAATACAGGTCATCAGCAGTACAGTAGATGTAATACAGGTCATCAGCAGTACAGTACATGTAATACAGGTAGGGAGCAGTACAGTACATGTAATACAGGTCATCAGCAGTAAAGTACATGTAATACAGGTCATCAGCAGTACAGTACATGTAGTACAGGTCATCAGCAGTACAGTACATGTAATACAGGTCATCAGCAGTACAGTACATGTAATACAGGTAGGGAGCAGTGCAGTACATGTAATACAGGTCAGCAGTACAGTACATGTAATACAGGTCATCAGCAGTAAAGTACATGTAATACAGGTGGAGAGCAGTACAGTAGATAACGATAAGTAGTCAGCCGTACAGTACATGTAATACAGGTCATCAGCAGTACAGTACATGTAATACAGGTCATCAGCAGTACAGTAGATGTAATACAGGTCATCAGCAGTACAGTAGGTGTAATACAGGTCATCAGCAGTACAGTAGATGTAATACAGGTCATCAGCAGTACAGTACATGTAATACAGGTCATCAGCAGTACAGTACATGTAATACAGGTCATCAGCAGTACAGTACATGTAATACAGGTAGGGAGCAGTACAGTACATGTAGTACAGGTCATCAGCAGTACAGTACATGTAGTACAGGTCATCAGCAGTACAGTACATGTAATACAGGTCATCAGCAGTAAAGTACATGTAATACAGGTAGGGAGCAGTACAGTACATGTAGTACAGGTCATCAGCAGTAGAGTACATGTAATACAGGTCATCAGCAGTACAGTACATGTAGTACAGGTCATCAGCAGTACAGTACATGTAATACAGGTCATCAGCAGTACAGAACATGTAATACAGGTAGGGAGCAGTACAGTACATGTAATACAGGTGGAGAGCAGTACAGTAGATAACGATAAGTAGTCAGCCGTACAGTACATGTAATACAGGTCATCAGCAGTACAGTAGACGTAAAACAGGTAGGGAGCAGTACAGTACATGTAATACAGGTCATCAGCAGTACAGTAGATGTAATACAGGTCATCAGCAGTACAGTAGATGTAATTCAGGTCATCAGCAGTACAGTACATGTAATACAGGTCATCAGCAGTACAGTACATGTAATACAGGTCATCAGCAGTACAGTACATGTAATACAGGTCATCAGCAGTAAAGTACATGTAATACAGGTAGGGAGCAGTACAGTACATGTAGTACAGGTCATCAGCAGTACAGTACATGTAATACAGGTCATCAGCAGTACAGTACATGTAGTACAGGTCATCAGCAGTACAGTACATGTAATACAGGTCATCAGCAGTACAGTACATGTAATACAGGTAGGGAGCAGTGCAGTACATGTAATACAGGTCATCAGCAGTACAGTACATGTAATACAGGTCATCAGCAGTACAGTACATGTAATACAGGTCATCAGCAGTACAGTACATGTAATACAGGTCATCAGCAGTACAGTACATGTAATACAGGTCATCAGCAGTACAGTACATGTAATACAGGTCATCAGCAGTACAGTACATGTAATACAGGTAGGGAGCAGTGCAGTACATGTAATACAGGTCATCAGCAGTAAAGTACATGTAATACAGGTAGGGAGCAGTACAGTACATGTAATACAGGTCATCAGCAGTACAGTAGATGTAATACAGGTCATCAGCAGTATAGTACATGTAATACAGGTCATCAGCAGTACAGTACATGTAATACAGGTAGGGAGCAGTGCAGTACATGTAATACAGGTCATCAGCAGTACAGTACATGTAATACAGGTCATCAGCAGTACAGTAGATGTAATACAGGTCATCAGCAGTACAGTACATGTAATACAGGTCATCAGCAGTACAGTACATGTAGTACAGGTCATCAACAGTACAGTACATGTAATACAGGTCATCAGCAGTAAAGTACATGTAATACAGGTAGGGAGCAGTACAGTACATGTAGTACAGGTCAACAGCAGTAGAGTACATGTAATACAGGTCATCAGCAGTACAGTACATGTAGTACAGGTCATCAGCAGTACAGTACATGTAATACAGGTCATCAGCAGTACAGTACATGTAAGACAGGTAGGGAGCAGTGCAGTACATGTAATACAGGTCATCAGCAGTACAGTACATGTAATACAGGTAGGGAGCAGTACAGTACATGTAATACAGGTGGAGAGCAGTACAGTAGATAACGATAAGTAGTCAGCCGTACAGTACATGTAATACAGGTCATCAGCAGTACAGTAGACGTAAAACAGGTAGGGAGCAGTACAGTACATGTAATACAGGTCATCAGCAGTACAGTAGATGTAATACAGGTCATCAGCAGTACAGTAGATGTAATACAGGTCATCAGCAGTACAGTACATGTAATACAGGTCATCAGCAGTACAGTACATGTAATACAGGTCATCAGCAGTACAGTAGATGTAATACAGGTCATCAGCAGTACAGTACATGTAATACAGGTCATCAGCAGTACAGTACATGTAATACAGGTCATCAGCAGTAAAGTACATGTAATACAGGTAGGGAGCAGTACAGTACATGTAGTACAGGTCATCAGCAGTAGAGTACATGTAATACAGGTCATCAGCAGTACAGTACATGTAGTACAGGTCATCAGCAGTACAGTACATGTAATACAGGTAGGGAGCAGTGCAGTACATGTAATACAGGTCATCAGCAGTACAGTACATGTAATACAGGTAGGGAGCAGTACAGTACATGTAATACAGGTGGAGAGCAGTACAGTAGATAACGATAAGTAGTCAGCCGTACAGTACATGTAATACAGGTCATCAGCAGTACAGTAGACGTAAAACAGGTAGGGAGCAGTACAGTACATGTAATACAGGTCATCAGCAGTACAGTAGATGTAATACAGGTCATCAGCAGTACAGTAGATGTAATTCAGGTCATCAGCAGTACAGTACATGTAATACAGGTCATCAGCAGTACAGTACATGTAATACAGGTAGGGAGCAGTACAGTACATGTAGTACAGGTCATCAGCAGTACAGTACATGTAATACAGGTCATCAGCAGTACAGTACATGTAATACAGGTCATCAGCAGTAAAGTACATGTAATACAGGTAGGGAGCAGTACAGTACATGTAGTACAGGTCATCAGCAGTACAGTACATGTAATACAGGTCATCAGCAGTACAGTACATGTAGTACAGGTCATCAGCAGTACAGTACATGTAATACAGGTCATCAGCAGTACAGTACATGTAATACAGGTAGGGAGCAGTGCAGTACATGTAATACAGGTCATCAGCAGTACAGTACATGTAATACAGGTCATCAGCAGTACAGTACATGTAATACAGGTCATCAGCAGTACAGTACATGTAATACAGGTCATTAGCAGTACAGTACATGTAATACAGGTCATCAGCAGTACAGTACATGTAATACAGGTAGGGAGCAGTGCAGTACATGTAATACAGGTCATCAGCAGTAAAGTACATGTAATACAGGTAGGGAGCAGTACAGTACATGTAATACAGGTCATCAGCAGTACAGTAGATGTAATACAGGTCATCAGCAGTATAGTACATGTAATACAGGTCATCAGCAGTACAGTACATGTAATACAGGTAGGGAGCAGTGCAGTACATGTAATACAGGTCATCAGCAGTACAGTACATGTAATACAGGTCATCAGCAGTACAGTAGATGTAATACAGGTCATCAGCAGTACAGTACATGTAATACAGGTCATCAGCAGTACAGTACATGTAGTACAGGTCATCAACAGTACAGTACATGTAATACAGGTCATCAGCAGTAAAGTACATGTAATACAGGTAGGGAGCAGTACAGTACATGTAGTACAGGTCCACAGCAGTAGAGTACATGTAATACAGGTCATCAGCAGTACAGTACATGTAGTACAGGTCATCAGCAGTACAGTACATGTAATACAGGTCATCAGCAGTACAGTACATGTAAGACAGGTAGGGAGCAGTGCAGTACATGTAATACAGGTCATCAGCAGTACAGTACATGTAATACAGGTAGGGAGCAGTACAGTACATGTAATACAGGTGGAGAGCAGTACAGTAGATAACGATAAGTAGTCAGCCGTACAGTACATGTAATACAGGTCATCAGCAGTACAGTAGACGTAAAACAGGTAGGGAGCAGTACAGTACATGTAATACAGGTCATCAGCAGTACAGTAGATGTAATACAGGTCATCAGCAGTACAGTAGATGTAATACAGGTCATCAGCAGTACAGTACATGTAATACAGGTCATCAGCAGTACAGTACATGTAATACAGGTCATCAGCAGTACAGTAGATGTAATACAGGTCATCAGCAGTACAGTACATGTAATACAGGTCATCAGCAGTACAGTACATGTAATACAGGTCATCAGCAGTACAGTACATGTAATACAGGTCATCAGCAGTAAAGTACATGTAATACAGGTAGGGAGCAGTACAGTACATGTAGTACAGGTCATCAGCAGTAGAGTACATGTAATACAGGTCATCAGCAGTACAGTACATGTAGTACAGGTCATCAGCAGTACAGTACATGTAATACAGGTAGGGAGCAGTGCAGTACATGTAATACAGGTCATCAGCAGTACAGTACATGTAATACAGGTAGGGAGCAGTACAGTACATGTAATACAGGTGGAGAGCAGTACAGTAGATAACGATAAGTAGTCAGCCGTACAGTACATGTAATACAGGTCATCAGCAGTACAGTAGACGTAAAACAGGTAGGGAGCAGTACAGTACATGTAATACAGGTGGAGAGCAGTACAGTAGATAACGATAAGTAGTCAGCCGTACAGTACATGTAATACAGGTCATCAGCAGTACAGTAGACGTAAAACAGGTAGGGAGCAGTACAGTACATGTAATACAGGTCATCAGCAGTACAGTAGATGTAATACAGGTCATCAGCAGTACAGTAGATGTAATACAGGTCATCAGCAGTACAGTAGATGTAATACAGGTCATCAGCAGTACAGTAGATGTAATACAGGTCATCAGCAGTACAGTAGATGTAATACAGGTCATCAGCAGTACAGTACATGTAATACAGGTCATCAGCAGTACAGTAGATGTAATACAGGTCATCAGCAGTACAGTAGATGTAATACAGGTCATCAGCAGTACAGTAGATGTAATACAGGTCATCAGCAGTACAGTAGATGTAATACAGGTCATCAGCAGTACAGTACATGTAATACAGGTCATCAGCAGTACAGTACATGTAATACTGGTCATCAGCAGTACAGTACATGTAATACAGGTCATCAGCAGTACAGTAGATGTAATACAGGTCATCAGCAGTACAGTAGATGTAATACAGGTCATCAGCAGTACAGTACATGTAATACAGGTCATCAGCAGTACAGTACATGTAGTACAGGTCATCAGCAGTACAGTACATGTAATACAGGTCATCAGCAGTACAGTACATGTAATACAGGTAGGGAGCAGTGCAGTACATGTAATACAGGTCATCAGCAGTACAGTACATGTAGTACAGGTCATCAGCAGTACAGTACATGTAATACAGGTCATCAGCAGTACAGTACATGTAATACAGGTAGGGAGCAGTGCAGTACATGTAATACAGGTCATCAGCAGTAAAGTACATGTAATACAGGTAGGGAGCAGTACAGTACATGTAATACAGGTCATCAGCAGTACAGTAGATGTAATACAGGTCATCAGCAGTACAGTACATGTAATACAGGTCATCAGCAGTACAGTACATGTAATACAGGTAGGGAGCAGTGCAGTACATGTAATACAGGTCATCAGCAGTACAGTACATGTAATACAGGTAGGGAGCAGTACAGTACATGTAATACAGGTGGAGAGCAGTACAGTAGATAACTATAAGTAGTCAGCCATACAGTACATGTAATACAGGTCATCAGCAGTACAGTACATGTAATACAGGTCATCATCAGTACAGTACATGTAATACAGGTCATCAGCAGTACAGTACATGTAATACAGGTCATCAGCAGTACAGTACATGTAATACAGGTCATCAGCAGTACAGTACATGTAATACAGGTAGGGAGCAGTGCAGTACATGTAATACAGGTCATCAGCAGTACAGTACATGTAATACAGGTAGGGAGCAGTACAGTACATGTAATACAGGTGGAGAGCAGTACAGTAGATAACGATAAGTAGTCAGCCATACAGTACATGTAATACAGGTCATCAGCAGTACAGTACATGTAATACAGGTCATCAGCAGTACAGTACATGTAATACAGGTCATCAGCAGTACAGTAGATGTAATACAGGTCATCAGCAGTACAGTAGGTGTAATACAGGTCATCAGCAGTACAGTAGATGTAATACAGGTCATCAGCAGTACAGTACATGTAATACAGGTCATCAGCAGTACAGTACATGTAATACAGGTAGGGAGCAGTACAGTACATGTAGTACAGGTCATCAGCAGTAGAGTACATGTAATACAGGTCATCAGCAGTACAGTACATGTAGTACAGGTCATCAGCAGTACAGTACATGTAATAAAGGTCATCAGCAGTACAGTACATGTAATACAGGTAGGGAGCAGTACAGTACATGTAATACAGGTGGAGAGCAGTACAGTAGATAACGATAAGTAGTCAGCCGTACAGTACATGTAATACAGGTCATCAGCAGTACAGTAGACGTAAAACAGGTAGGGAGCAGTACAGTACATGTAATACAGGTCATCAGCAGTACAGTAGATGTAATACAGGTCATCAGCAGTACAGTAGATGTAATACAGGTCATCAGCAGTACAGTAGATGTAATACAGGTCATCAGCAGTACAGTAGATGTAATACAGGTCATCAGCAGTACAGTACATGTAATACAGGTCATCAGCAGTACAGTACATGTAATACAGGTCATCAGCAGTACAGTACATGTAATACAGGTCATCTACAGTACATGTAATACAGGTCATCAGCAGTAAAGTACATGTAATACAGGTAGGGAGCAGTGCAGTACATGTAATACAGGTCATCAGCAGTACAGTACATGTAATACAGGTCATCAGCAGTACAGTACATGTAATACAGGTCATCAGCAGTAAAGTACATGTAATACAGGTAGGGAGCAGTACAGTACATGTAGTACAGGTCATCAGCAGTACAGCAGATGTAATACAGGTCATCAGCAGTACAGTACATGTAATACAGGTCATCAGCAGTACAGTACATGTAATACAGGTCATCAGCAGTACAGTACATGTAATACAGGTCATCAGCAGTAAAGTACATGTAATACAGGTAGGGAGCAGTACAGTACATGTAGTACAGGTCATCAGCAGTAGAGTACATGTAATACAGGTCATCAGCAGTACAGTACATGTAGTACAGGTCATCAGCAGTACAGTACATGTAATACAGGTAGGGAGCAGTGCAGTACATGTAATACAGGTCATCAGCAGTACAGTACATGTAATACAGGTAGGGAGCAGTACAGTACATGTAATACAGGTGGAGAGCAGTACAGTAGATAACGATAAGTAGTCAGCCGTACAGTACATGTAATACAGGTCATCAGCAGTACAGTAGACGTAAAACAGGTAGGGAGCAGTACAGTACATGTAATACAGGTCATCAGCAGTACAGTAGATGTAATACAGGTCATCAGCAGTACAGTAGATGTAATTCAGGTCATCAGCAGTACAGTACATGTAATACAGGTCATCAGCAGTACAGTACATGTAATACAGGTAGGGAGCAGTACAGTACATGTAGTACAGGTCATCAGCAGTACAGTACATGTAATACAGGTCATCAGCAGTACAGTACATGTAATACAGGTCATCAGCAGTAAAGTACATGTAATACAGGTAGGGAGCAGTACAGTACATGTAGTACAGGTCATCAGCAGTACAGTACATGTAATACAGGTCATCAGCAGTACAGTACATGTAGTACAGGTCATCAGCAGTACAGTACATGTAATACAGGTCATCAGCAGTACAGTACATGTAATACAGGTAGGGAGCAGTGCAGTACATGTAATACAGGTCATCAGCAGTACAGTACATGTAATACAGGTCATCAGCAGTACAGTACATGTAATACAGGTCATCAGCAGTACAGTACATGTAATACAGGTCATCAGCAGTACAGTACATGTAATACAGGTCATCAGCAGTACAGTACATGTAATACAGGTCATCAGCAGTACAGTACATGTAATACAGGTAGGGAGCAGTGCAGTACATGTAATACAGGTCATCAGCAGTAAAGTACATGTAATACAGGTAGGGAGCAGTACAGTACATGTAATACAGGTCATCAGCAGTATAGTACATGTAATACAGGTCATCAGCAGTACAGTACATGTAATACAGGTAGGGAGCAGTGCAGTACATGTAATACAGGTCATCAGCAGTACAGTACATGTAATACAGGTCATCAGCAGTACAGTAGATGTAATACAGGTCATCAGCAGTACAGTACATGTAATACAGGTCATCAGCAGTACAGTACATGTAGTACAGGTCATCAACAGTACAGTACATGTAATACAGGTCATCAGCAGTAAAGTACATGTAATACAGGTAGGGAGCAGTGCAGTACATGTAATACAGGTCATCAGCAGTACAGTACATGTAATACAGGTAGGGAGCAGTACAGTACATGTAATACAGGTGGAGAGCAGTACAGTAGATAACGATAAGTAGTCAGCCGTACAGTACATGTAATACAGGTCATCAGCAGTACAGTAGACGTAAAACAGGTAGGGAGCAGTACAGTAGATGTAATACAGGTCATCAGCAGTACAGTAGATGTAATACAGGTCATCAGCAGTACAGTACATGTAATACAGGTCATCAGCAGTACAGTACATGTAATACAGGTCAACAGCAGTACAGTACATGTAATACAGGTCATCAGCAGTACAGTAGATGTAATACAGGTCATCAGCAGTACAGTACATGTAATACAGGTCATCAGCAGTACAGTACATGTAATACAGGTCATCAGCAGTAAAGTACATGTAATACAGGTAGGGAGCAGTACAGTACATGTAGTACAGGTCATCAGCAGTAGAGTACATGTAATACAGGTCATCAGCAGTACAGTACATGTAGTACAGGTCATCAGCAGTACAGTACATGTAATACAGGTAGGGAGCAGTGCAGTACATGTAATACAGGTCATCAGCAGTACAGTACATGTAATACAGGTAGGGAGCAGTACAGTACATGTAATACAGGTGGAGAGCAGTACAGTAGATAACGATAAGTAGTCAGCCGTACAGTACATGTAATACAGGTCATCAGCAGTACAGTAGACGTAAAACAGGTAGGGAGCAGTACAGTACATGTAATACAGGTGGAGAGCAGTACAGTAGATAACGATAAGTAGTCAGCCGTACAGTACATGTAATACAGGTCATCAGCAGTACAGTAGACGTAAAACAGGTAGGGAGCAGTACAGTAGATGTAATACAGGTCATCAGCAGTACAGTAGATGTAATACAGGTCATCAGCAGTACAGTAGATGTAATACAGGTCATCAGCAGTACAGTAGATGTAATACAGGTCATCAGCAGTACAGTAGATGTAATACAGGTCATCAGCAGTACAGTAGATGTAATACAGGTCATCAGCAGTACAGTAGATGTAATACAGGTCATCAGCAGTACAGTAGATGTAATACAGGTCATCAGCAGTACAGTAGATGTAATACAGGTCATCAGCAGTACAGTAGATGTAATACAGGTCATCAGCAGTACAGTAGATGTAATACAGGTCATCAGCAGTACAGTAGATGTAATACAGGTCATCAGCAGTACAGTACATGTAATACAGGTCATCAGCAGTACAGTACATGTAATACAGGTCATCAGCAGTACAGTACATGTAATACAGGTCATCAGCAGTACAGTAGATGTAATACAGGTCATCAGCAGTACAGTAGATGTAATACAGGTCATCAGCAGTACAGTACATGTAATACAGGTCATCAGCAGTACAGTACATGTAGTACAGGTCATCAGCAGTACAGTACATGTAGTACAGGTCATCAGCAGTACAGTACATGTAATACAGGTAGGGAGCAGTGCAGTACATGTAATACAGGTCATCAGCAGTACAGTACATGTAGTACAGGTCATCAGCAGTACAGTACATGTAGTACAGGTCATCAGCAGTACAGTACATGTAATACAGGTAGGGAGCAGTGCAGTACATGTAATACAGGTCATCAGCAGTACAGTACATGTAGTACAGGTCATCAGCAGTACAGTACATGTAGTACAGGTCATCAGCAGTACAGTACATGTAGTACAGGTCATCAGCAGTACAGTACATGTAATACAGGTAGGGAGCAGTGCAGTACATGTAATACAGGTCATCAGCAGTACAGTACATGTAGTACAGGTCATCAGCAGTACAGTACATGTAGTACAGGTCATCAGCAGTACAGTACATGTAATACAGGTAGGGAGCAGTGCAGTACATGTAATACAGGTCATCAGCAGTACAGTACATGTAGTACAGGTCATCAGCAGTACAGTACATGTAGTACAGGTCATCAGCAGTACAGTACATGTAATACAGGTAGGGAGCAGTGCAGTACATGTAATACAGGTCATCAGCAGTAAAGTACATGTAATACAGGTAGGGAGCAGTACAGTACATGTAATACAGGTCATCAGCAGTACAGTAGATGTAATACAGGTCATCAGCAGTACAGTACATGTAATACAGGTCATCAGCAGTACAGTACATGTAATACAGGTAGGGAGCAGTGCAGTACATGTAATACAGGTCATCAGCAGTACAGTACATGTAATACAGGTAGGGAGCAGTACAGTACATGTAATACAGGTGGAGAGCAGTACAGTAGATAACGATAAGTAGTCAGCCATACAGTACATGTAATACAGGTCATCAGCAGTACAGTACATGTAATACAGGTCATCATCAGTACAGTACATGTAATACAGGTCATCAGCAGTACAGTACATGTAATACAGGTCATCAGCAGTACAGTACATGTAATACAGGTCATCAGCAGTACAGTACATGTAATACAGGTAGGGAGCAGTGCAGTACATGTAATACAGGTCATCAGCAGTACAGTACATGTAATACAGGTAGGGAGCAGTACAGTACATGTAATACAGGTGGAGAGCAGTACAGTAGATAACGATAAGTAGTCAGCCATACAGTACATGTAATACAGGTCATCAGCAGTACAGTACATGTAATACAGGTCATCAGCAGTACAGTACATGTAATACAGGTCATCAGCAGTACAGTACATGTAATACAGGTCATCAGCAGTACAGTAGATGTAATACAGGTCATCAGCAGTACAGTAGGTGTAATACAGGTCATCAGCAGTACAGTAGATGTAATACAGGTCATCAGCAGTACAGTACATGTAATACAGGTCATCAGCAGTACAGTACATGTAATACAGGTAGGGAGCAGTACAGTACATGTAGTACAGGTCATCAGCAGTAGAGTACATGTAATACAGGTCATCAGCAGTACAGTACATGTAGTACAGGTCATCAGCAGTACAGTACATGTAATAAAGGTCATCAGCAGTACAGTACATGTAATACAGGTAGGGAGCAGTACAGTACATGTAATACAGGTGGAGAGCAGTACAGTAGATAACGATAAGTAGTCAGCCGTACAGTACATGTAATACAGGTCATCAGCAGTACAGTAGACGTAAAACAGGTAGGGAGCAGTACAGTACATGTAATACAGGTCATCAGCAGTACAGTAGATGTAATACAGGTCATCAGCAGTACAGTAGATGTAATACAGGTCATCAGCAGTACAGTAGATGTAATACAGGTCATCAGCAGTACAGTAGATGTAATACAGGTCATCAGCAGTACAGTAGATGTAATACAGGTCATCAGCAGTACAGTACATGTAATACAGGTCATCAGCAGTACAGTACATGTAATACAGGTCATCAGCAGTACAGTACATGTAATACAGGTCATCTACAGTACATGTAATACAGGTCATCAGCAGTAAAGTACATGTAATACAGGTAGGGAGCAGTGCAGTACATGTAATACAGGTCATCAGCAGTACAGTACATGTAATACAGGTCATCAGCAGTACAGTACATGTAATACAGGTCATCAGCAGTAAAGTACATGTAATACAGGTAGGGAGCAGTACAGTACATGTAGTACAGGTCATCAGCAGTACAGCAGATGTAATACAGGTCATCAGCAGTACAGTACATGTAATACAGGTCATCAGCAGTACAGTACATGTAATACAGGTCATCAGCAGTAAAGTACATGTAATACAGGTAGGGAGCAGTACAGTACATGTAGTACAGGTCATCAGCAGTACAGTACATGTAGTACAGGTCATCAGCAGTACAGTACATGTAATACAGGTCATCAGCAGTACAGTACATGTAGTACAGGTCATCAGCAGTACAGTACATGTAGTACAGGTCATCAGCAGTACAGTACATGTAGTACAGGTCATCAGCAGTACAGTAGATGTATTACAGGTCGTCAGCAGTACAGTAGATGTAATACAGGTCGTCAGCAGTACAGTACATGTAATACAGGTAGGGAACAGCACAGTTCATGTAATACAGGTCATCAGCAGTACATTAGATGTAAAACAGGTTATCAACAGTAAAGTACATGTAATACAGGTAGAGAACAGTACACAATGTTATGTAGAAGCGCAGTACAGTACATATACAGTTGGTGAACAGTACGGTACATGTCATACAGGTAGAGAGCAGTACGGTACATGTCATACAGGTAGAGAGCAGTACGGTACACGTCGTACAGGTGGAGAGTAGTACGGTACACGTCGTACAGGTGGAGAGCAGTACGGTACACGTCGTACAGGTGGAGAGCAGCACGGCACACGTCGTACAGGTGGAGAGCAGCACGGCACACGTCGTACAGGTGGAGAGCAGCACGGCACACGTCGTACAGGTGGAGAGCAGCACGGCACACGTCGTACAGGTGGAGAGCAGCACTGCACACGTCGTACAGGTGGAGAGCAGCACGGCACACGTCGTACAGGTGGAGAGCAGCACGGCACACGTCGTACAGGTGGAGAGCAGCACGGCACACGTCGTACAGGTGGAGAGCAGCACGGCACACGTCGTACAGGTGGAGAGCAGCACGGCACACGTCGTACAGGTGGAGAGCAGCACGGCACACGTCGTACAGGTGGAGAGCAGCACGGCACACGTCGTACAGGTGGAGAGCAGCACGGCACACGTCGTACAGGTGGAGAGCAGCACTGCACACGTCGTACAGGTGGTGAGCAGCACTGCACACGTCGTACAGGTGGAGAGCAGCACGGCACACGTCGTACAGGTGGAGAGCAGCACGGCACACGTCGTACAGGTGGAGAGCAGCACGGCACACGTCGTACAGGTGGAGAGCAGCACGGCACACGTCGTACAGGTGGAGAGCAGCACGGCACACGTCGTACAGGTGGAGAGCGGCACGGCACACGTCGTACAGGTGGAGAGCGGCACGGCACACGTCGTACAGGTGGAGAGCAGCACAGTACACGTAGTACAGTGGAGAGCAGCACAGTACACGTAGTACAGGTGGAGAGCAGCACGGTACACGTCATACAGGTGGAGAGCAGCACGGTACACGTAGTACAGAGCAGTGAGGTACATTTAGCACAGCACTGTACTGCACAATGGTGGGTCTCTTCTCCTTTAGAAATGACTTCCCAGTTTCCCATAGAAGGGAGTAGTCTCATGATCACAGGTATGCTGTTTACATTGTTGCAGTCATGTGCTGATTAGTTTCTCCTGCAATTCTCTTAAAAGAACATTGAGAGAAGTAGATGGGAATCTAGATGACTTGTAACTGCAACAATGCAAAACACATACTTGTGGTCACATGACTGGCCACTCACATGGGGAATACAGGGGAATCGTGACATTGTGTATATTGCACGCTGCCTTGATTCTGCAGTCTTGAGTCTCCTAGAATGACAGCAGACTATTCTTCTCAGCACTGAAAACGCCTTTCATGAATGCATTGCCTGCTAAATGTTTACCGGCCCCCACTATGATGTGCCAGTTGACACTTGTTTTGTCTGATGGTCAAAGCTTCTAGTCACATGCACCTCAGATCTGCAGGGTCTATGGCATTGTATGATGGCCCACGAAAAGTATTGTAACCTGAAGCTATTATGATTTGGGGAACCACATTATTTTATCCAAATTATCACAGGTAACCAATGTCAACAGAAGATCAGGAAGCCCAAGAGGATGAGCTATTAGCCCTCGCTAGTATTTACTCCGAAGATGAATTTAAGAGGGCAGATGGTGCTCCTGGAGGGGAAATTCAAGTGTGCCTGGAATTACCTGCTAATTTCAGTATAACTGTGAAAAGTGAGTAAGAGGTTAATGTGACGCACATGCTGTGTGATGTTAGAAGTGTACAGATATGCCTGCGGTCCATGCTATGTTCTATGTCTTCATCTCTACTGAATTGTGTCCACACTGGGGCCCTGTCCGGTGACTACAGTTTTGCCTCAATATCCAGCATTGACCACATACTGTCCTTATTTAATTTTATTAAACAATATTGTGGAATCATTCAAGTTAGTAAAGAGTGTGTAAAGGTACACTTAGGCTGCGTTCACACAAGGCAGGGGCATCACACTTGTTTGCCATAATCTCCTCTAAAATGCATAATTTTGCTACAATTTTTTTTAAATCATGGCAAAAACATTGAGGATCTACTTTGGTCATGGCAAAAGAAAGTCAGTAATAAAGGGAGAGGGCTAAGAATGATGAAGAAATGTGAATTTGTAATATTTAATATTTTTTTATTATTCTTGACCAATAATAACCCAATTTGGGGAAGCGGAGAGGATAGACCGGGGTCCCCACTGTTTTCTTCTCCCAATGCTATATAATACTATTACAATGATCACTATCAGGTGGTGTATAGCCAGTGTCCAACTATTCTATTGCAGCCAATTGATAGATACACTAATTGATATATAGGTAATCTGTGACAGACATAGTCTACCAATAGAGTAATTGTGCCACTCTTTAATTAACAATATTAATTCCTTACTAGAGAAATTGTTCAGGATTGTCACAATTATTGACTGGAATTAGAAAACAGTGTGGACCTCGATTAATCCTCTCCACTTCCCTAAATCGGGACACCGATGGAATAGAGACTTTACATTTTAATGGCAATAATAAAAGTGATATTTTCACATATTTACACATTTCTTTATCTTTCTAAGCCCTCCCCCTTTATTACTGAACTTACTCAGTGGTGGACACTATATCTAAATGTCAATATAGCAGGGTAATGCCTTTACTCCAAAAGAAAATCACATGTGAACACAGCCCAGATGGTCGGCAGGATAGGTGATTATTTCTGAGAGGTGCAGGTCTAACCACTGGGATCTCAGCAATCCGAAGATTAGGGCTCTAAAATACCCCTCTGAAATGGAGCTGTGACCACGTATGGACTACCGTTTCATTCATTGTCTATGGGACTGCTGAAGAAAGTATATTCGCTTTTGTTGACAGTCCCATAAAGAATGAATGGTGTATTTCAGAGCCCTGTTCTCAGAGTCAGTGGGTGTTGCAGCTGTCAGACCACCACTGTTCAGAGAGGCATTACCTATCCTGTAGATCAGTGATTACTTTCATTCTTGGGAATATCCCTTAAGGGGTACTTCTCACATAGCGAGATCGCTGCTGAGTCAAAGGTTTTGTGACGTACCAGTGACCTCATCAACGATCATTCTGTGTGTGACACTTAGCAGCGACCTGGCCCTTGCTGTGAAATCGCTGATCGTCACACACTATTCTGGTTCATTTTTTGCTCGTTGGTCTCCCGCTGTGCAGCACACATCGGCGTGTTTGACGGCGGGAAACAAACTACCACCGAGTCTCTGTATGCAGCGTACGCTTTGCTTAGTAACCCGATGTGTACCCTAGCTACGTATACAGTGAGCCAGCGCTGGCAGCCTGTAAGCGGTATACGCTGGTAACCAGGGTAAATATCGGGTAACCAAGCAAAGCACTTTGCTTAGTTACCCAATATTTACCCTGGTTACCAAGCGCAGCATCGTTACACGAGTCGCTGGTGGCTGGTGAGATCTGCCTGATTGACAGCTCACCAGCGACCATGTAGCGATCCTGACCAGGTTGTATCGTGGTCGGAATCGCTGGTACATCGTTTAGTGAGACAGTACCCTTAGGTGTTCATTGTTAACAGGAGACCATGGGTCTGATAGATTTACCTTATCTATGTGTACTTGAGACGTGCACAGTTGTCATACATTGGCTAAAAGCAGAAATCTACTATTGTGTTAGAAGGCGTAAAGGTTTCTGTATACCTTAGAAGCACATGATTGAATGACTCCACAATGTACCCTTGGCATGGATATGCTTTCAGTGAAGAGACAATGGTTCAGGCAAGTTGAAATCGAACATGTCTAATTACTTTTCCACAACATCTGCCTTTGGTGGAGAGTTCTCTTTATACACATAAAACAGTTCTCTATCTCACCAAAATCTTAAAATTCAGCTGACTTTCCTTTAAAGGTATTCTATGAGAAATGTAATTAAATAATAAACATTTAAATATTAACCATCTTTCTAAATACCTTTATTTAGCAAAAATGTATAGTTTATTTAGTGCACTCTGGCAGGATTTTAAGATGGCAACTGCCATCCATCACAACCCATCCTAAATTTCAAAGGACACGCAGCAGGACAGAACACTGGACAGAATGGATTTAAGTAGAAGATAAACACCTTTCTTTAGCTGACTGAGAATGAACATCCATTTCAGTCAGCCTGACAGTTTTAGTGCGTCTGTCTCTTGCCCTTATGCAGCCCGTCCTACTGCTTGTCTTCTGAAATCTAGAATGAGCTGGACAGATTTATGGCAGTTTCCAACTTTGAAATCCTGCCTCGGTGCACTAGATAAAGCATACCTTTTTTGCTCAATTAAACTATTTAGAAAAATGTTTAATTCTAAAATGTGTATTATGTATTTTATACTATTACATGTCTCAGAGAACCCCTTGAAATGTGTATGAGCTCTTTGGTGCAAAGTTGGCATCTTTAGCCCACTGTAACTAACAGAACTGTTTAATCTTACAGTGTATTGACCACTTCAGCCAAAGGGGTGCAGATTTTATTGTCTGCATATTTAGGCATGAAGTGCAGATTTTTTTTTTTAATTCACAGCATGCCCACCATAGATTTTGTGCAGATTGCTAGCAGAAATTTCCCATTTACTTTAATCTGTAATGTCATAAAATGTTAATTTCTTTGTATATTTTGTTCAAATCTGTAAAAAATCTTCATGAATTAAGCACAAAAAAATCCGCAGCTAAAGATTAATCCACAAAGAAATAAACTATGAAAAAAGCTTCAAATGTTACATGTAAAATTTAATATGTGGATTTGGCCTACAGCTCGTCTGCCCTTACTCTGCAGTTGCAGCATCTAGTAAAAAAACATTCTGCTTAACCTCTACAACTTGGCTTCTTGAAATGCTAAGAGAAGACCCAAGACTGTAGGGAATATAGTTAATATTTCATAATTGAACTGGTTATAAATTATGAAATAGGGCCAAAAAACAATTTGAAAAGTGGCAAATTTTGTGTGCAAAGCAATGTTGGGCACACATGTTGCATTTTTTTTTTTTATCATGTTTACACCAGAATTGGGAGCTTGGCCAAGATGGGTGAAGCTGAGGAAGAGTCAGGATGCCGCGTGGTTATCCTGACATTTCTGATGATGGGCATGGCGGCGCATGCCACCAATAAGATGCGCTGAATTAAGTGCACGTCGTTAAGACTAGCGTTTTGTATGCCACTTTTAATGAATCGGGGACAATATGTTTTTAGCAAACCGATATTGTCGCATAAGTGCTGCTAAATGTGAAGACATGATGCTGTGAAAAATGCGATAATTAAATATTCAAAATTCTTAATTTTTTTTCTTTCAAGGTAACAGTGCTGCAGAATGTTTTCCGGAGAACTTTGAGAACACTGTGTCCTTCCTGCCACCGATTGTGCTGAACTTTGAGCTTCCCCCAGATTACCCATCCGCTGCCCCCCCGGACTTCACACTAAGCTGCAAGTGGCTTTCACCAGGACAGGTTACTGATCATTTCTTATACTGACAAAAGATATTTAACATTATTTTAATCATAACAGAGCAAAGAATTCAGTACAATTTTGCCTCTTTGCAGACCTTTTACTCACTTCTGTTCAGCTTTCGTCTATTCACTTTCTGCTGAACCAAAAAACAAATGTTTAGGCTATTGGTGCGTAATAATGAAAAATTAAAAAAATGGCTAAAAATAAGGCCCAAACTAACTTTGGTAGGAAAGGGGTAAGCAGTTCTGGACTTCTGGCTCTGCTGGCCCATTACTTCCTTTGCTCATCTTGCTGCATTTCTATTCAGAATGCTAATGTGAACAAGGTCGGGAGGACAGAAACATTGTTTTCATTTTTCTGATATAGTTTGCTTTTATCCTTTTGTGGATTAATGAATTCTAAATGCACTTATAGTGTGCACATTGTTTAGCGGTCTTTCAGTCTGAATCTGCAATGAGGTAGAACAAACCCGAGTGCATTAAACGTTAGACTCCTCAAAGTAACAGCATGCCTGTTCTTCGGAAGCCAATCCAGGTGACTACTTGTTAAAACTGCTTGAGAGAATTCCAAGGGTGTGTAAAGCTGTCATCAGAGTAAAGGGTTTAACACATGTTCTGGTTAATTTACATACACTGGAACCTCGGTTTACGAGTAACTTGGAGTGCGAGTATTTCGCCATACAAGCAAAGCTTGCTGTAATTTTGTAACTCTGTTTACGAGCAAGCTTTGCTGTACGAGCAAATACTCACCGCACACACTTCCGGTTCCGTACTTTCACCTCACTCTGACCCGCTCTTACACACACACACACACACACACACACACACACACACACACACACACACACACACGCACTATGCTCACCTTACCCTCCATTTCCTCAGTGGCCTCCTGGTTCTTGCAGTCAGCAGGTGCATTATGTGTATTTTGTAACCATCGTGACAATGCAGGAGCTTCCGCTGTCAGCCGCTTCTCAAAAGACAGCATGTTGACCAGTCAGAGGCAAGTGGCTCATGCCTGTGACGTCTGCTGTTGCAGGAGTTTCCGCAGTCGGTCGCGATGGTTACCGGATACACGTACCTGCGGACTACAAGATCCGGGAGGCCGCCGAGGGAATGGATGGTAAGGTGAGCATAATATGTGTGCGTGTGCGTGTGCGTGTGTGTGTTTGTGAGTGTGTGGAATGGCACAATATGGAACCAGGATGGGACATTGCACAAGTTGTGGAATGAATTGTCTAAGCTGGAATTATTTCCTATGAGAAATTTTACTTTGCTAGACGAGTAACTTGGTTTACAAGCACACTTCCAGAACAGATTGTTCTCGTAAACCAAGGTTCCACTGTTATGTTCCTTTACTCCTTGTTGCCATATGTTTTCCTTTGTGGCTTTGCTTCCTTTAGTCTCAATCTACTATGTACACATTCCTATAAGAACAAGGAAAATTATTGCATGAGTTCTGTCTAGTGATGAGCGAGGACTCCCATGCTTGGATGCACGGTACTCGTAATGAGCAGTTTGACGCTCGGATGGGCGCGACTTGAGTACCCGAGTACAATGGAGATCAATGGGGAAAGCTGCAGAAGAGTAAGAATAGAACCTTAAACAATTAAAAATTGTACTGGGGAGAATTGCATTTTATTTTTTAATGGCCAAAATAATGGGATTTAACTCCTTCATATGTGTAAGTGCAAATTGTTTTCTGAAAACCGTTCTAAAAGTGATTTCAACATGAATGATTTTTCTTATTTCAGCTCACTCTGCTGTGTCACCATTTAGATGTCCTGTGGGAGGAGAACAAGGGATGTGTTGTCTTGTTCCCGTGGATTCAGTTTCTAAAGGAGGAGACACTTGATTTCTTGGATATAAAATCTCCATATGAAATTGAGGTGTCTAGCAATGGTTTACAGAACTGGATGCAGCCCCCTGAAAAGACCCCTGTGGATGGTGCCTTATTTGACAAACGGGCCATACAGGACGTGCAGTCAGTGTCTGCCCTGGTCAAATACATCTTGGTCTTCAGTGAAGCTCAGGAGAAGAAGGTTTTTGATGGCAAACCGTTCTTGTGCAATATCTGTTTTATGGAGAAGCTGGGCAGTGAGTGCACCCACTTTAAGGACTGCCAGCATGTGTATTGTAACACCTGTCTCAAAGACTACTTTGAAATCCAGATTAAGGACGGACAAGTCCATGCACTAAACTGTCCAGAACCAAAGTGCACGTCTACTGCAACTCCAGCTCAGGTAAGTGAGGGCTCATTCAGTCATTTGACACACAAAATGCCTTAAGTGTAAAAATCCTTTCTTTCTTTGTCGCTCCATTGGGAGACCCAGACAATTGGGTGTATAGCTTCTGCCTCCGGAGGCCACACAAAGTATTACACTTTAAAAAGTGTAACCCCTCCCCTCTGCCTATACACCCTCCCGTGCATCACGGGCTCCTCAGTTTTATGCTTTGTGTGGAAGGAGGCACACATCCACTCATGCTCCCATTTTAGTCAGCAGCAGCTGCTGATTTTATCGGTTGGAAGAAAAGAGGGCCCCCACAGGGCCCCCGGCATGCTCCCTTCTCACCCCACTAAGTCGGCGGTGCTGTTAAGGTTGAGGTACCCATTGCGGGTACAGAGGCTGGAGCCACATGCCGTTTTCCTTCACCATCCCTTAGAGGCTCTGGGAGAAGTGGGATCCTAACCGGTCATCCATTCACTGGGACCGGGCTCCCTCCGCAGCCCCTGTGGGAATCTGCCGGACAGGAGACTTTGTATCATCAGGGATAGGGCCCTGCATCTAAAGGTACTCTGTGTCCCCATGGGGACGGTGCATGGAGCACTTGTTTCACAGACGCTGCAGCTGCTGCTGGTTTTGTGACAACCGGGACTTCCGCGCCGACCGCGCCTGTTTGTCGGCCGCGGTATTAAATTTAGTCCCCGGCTTCATTGCGGCCTAGTACCATAACTCCCGCCCCCGGGCCTGCCAGTCAGGGGTAAGGGCGGGACGGTCGACCTGACGTCGGCAGTGAGGGCTGGAGCATACTTTAGGTTTCTCCCCCCCCCCTCACTGATCACTGTGGGGCACCAGATTCCCGCACTTTACTAGTCGCCGCCCACGGCTCCCTCCTCCCCTGAGAGCTCCGGCAGCCATTTTTACACACATTCTGCCGGTGGAGGATTTCAGGAACGACAGGGACAGAGTTTGCCGTTTTTGCTGAGAAACTCTCTGAGTCACTTTCACAATCCATGGCTCAGTCTATGGACAAATGGTCTGCCAAGCTACTAGAAGCCTTGCAGTCCAGACCGGTCCTTACACAGGCCCCGGGCACTGTTGGATCATCGTCTCCAGGCCCCTCTCGGTCTGCGCCGCAGCGTGCTCCCGGGGTGGCCCCTAGGTCTCACGTGGAGGACTCCGGCACGGACCACAGTCCCAGACCGGCTAAGCGGGCTCGCTGGGAATCTTCCCCGACTTCCTCACGCTGCTCGGGGTCTCAGCTTGAGGACTCTCTAGAGGATGAGGCGGACGTCGCAGCTCAGGGCTCTGACCCTGACGTTGCTCTCAATCTTGATACACCTGAAGGGGACGCCATAGTAAATGACCTTATAGCGTCCATCAACCAGGTGCTAGATCTTTCTCCCCCAACTCCACCTATAGAGGAGTCGGCTTCACAGCAGGAGAAACACCAGTTTAGGTTTCCCAAACGTACACGGAGTGCGTTTTTTGATCACTCTAACTTCAGAGATGCTGTCCAGAAGCACAGAGCATTTCCGGACAAGCGCTTTACTAAGCGCCTTAATGACACACGTTACCCCTTCCCCTCTGACGTAGTTAAGGGTTGGGCTCAATGTCCCAAGGTGGATCCTCCAGTCTCTAGACTGGCGGCTAGATCTGTAGTATCAGTTGCAGATGGCTCATCGCTCAAGGATGCCACTGACAGGCAGATAGAGCTCCTGGTGAAATCCATCTATGAAGCCACAGGCGTGTCTTTTGCCCCGGCCTTTGCAGCCGTGTGGGCACTCCAAGCTATCTCAGCTTGTCTGTCTGAGATTAATGCGGTCACATGTACCTCTGCTCCGCAAGTTGCGTCTTTGACTTCTCAGGCGTCGGCTTTTTCGTCCTACGCCATGAACGCCGTCCTGGACTCTGCTAGCCGTACAGCGGTAGCATCCGCTAATTCGGTGGCAGTCCGCAGGGCCATGTGGCTACGCGAATGGAAGGCAGACTCTGATTCCAAGAAGTTCTTAACCGGGTTGCCGTTTTCTGGCGACCGATTGTTTGGCGAACGATTGGATGAAATTATTAAGGAATCCAAGGGAAAGGACTCGTCCTTACCCCAGTCCAAACCGAAGAGACCTCAGCAACGGAAAATACAACCGAGGTTTCGGTCCTTTCGGCCCTCAGTCAAGTCCCAATCCTCCTCGTCCAACAGGCCAGAGAAGGGCCAGAGGAACTCTTATGCGTAGCAGTCCAAGTCACGCCCCCAAAAAACCGCCGGAGGCACTGCCTCCAAGGCGGCCTCCTCATGACTTTCGGCCTCCCCGAACCGCATCCTCGGTCGGTGGCAGGCTCTCCCGCTTTTGCGACGCCTGGTGGCCACATGTCCAAGACCGATGGGTGAGAGACATTCTGTCTCACGGTTACAGGATAGAGTTCAGCTCTCGTCCTCCGACTCGTTTCTTCAGAACATCTCCGCCCCCATCTCGGGCCGGCGCACTTTTTCAGGCTGTGGGCGTTCTGAAGTCAGAAGGAGTTGTGATCCCCGTTCCCCCTCAGGAACATGGTCACGGCTTCTACTCCAACTTGTTCGTGGTGCCAAAGAAGGACGGATCATTCCGTCCCGTTCTGGACCTCAAACTGCTCAACAGGCATGTGAGCACCAGAAGGTTTCGGATGGAATCTCTCCGCTCGGTTATCGCTTCCATGTCACAAGGAGACTTCCTAGCATCAATCGACATCAAGGATGCTTATCTCCATGTGCCGATCGCACCCGAGCATCAACGCTTCCTGCGTTTCGCCATCGGGGACGAACACCTTCAGTTCGTGGCACTGCCTTTCGGCCTGGCGACAGCCCCACGGGTCTTCACCAAGGTCATGGCATCAGTTGTGGCGGTCCTACACTCTCAGGGCCACTCGGTGATCCCTTACTTAGACGATCTCCTAGTCAGGGCACCCTCCCGGGTGGCGTGTCAACACAGCCTGACCGTCGCTCTGGAGACTCTCCAGCGGTTCGGGTGGATCATCAACTTCCCAAAGTCCAAGTTGACACCGACTCAATCACTGACTTACCTCGGGATGGAGTTTCATACTCTCTCAGCGATAGTCAAGCTACCGCTGGACAAACAGCTTTCGCTGCAGACAGGGGTGCAATCTCTTCTTCGGGGCCAGTCACACCCCTTGAGGCGCCTCATACACTTCCTGGGGAAGATGGTGGGAGCAATGGAGTCCCCTTCGCGCAGTTTCATCTGCGCCCACTCCAATGGGACATTCTCCGCAAATGGGACAGGAGGTCGACGTCCCTCGACAGGAACGTCTCTCTGTCCCTTGCAGCCAAAACCTCTCTTCAGTGGTGGCTTCTTCCCACTTCTCTATCGCAGGGAAAATCCTTCCTGCCCCCATCCTGGGCTGTGGTCACGACGGACGCGAGTCTGTCAGGGTGGGGAGCGTTTTTTCTCCACCACAGGGCTCAGGGAATCTGGACTCCGACAGAGTCCTCCCTTCAGATCAATGTTCTGGAGATCAGGGCAGTGTATCTAGCCCTAAAGGCGTTCCATCGGTGGCTGGAGGGCAGGCAGATCCGCATACAGTCGGACAACGCCACGGCGGTCGCGTACATCAACCACCAGGGCGGCACGCGCAGCCATCAAGCCTTCCAGGAAGTCCGACGGATTCTGCTGTGGGCGGAGGCCACAGCCTCCACCATCTCCTCAGTTCACATCCCGGGCGTAGAAAACTGGGAAGCAGACTTTCTCAGTCGTCAGGGCATGGATGCGGGGGAATGGTCTCTTCACCCAGACGTGTTTCGAGAGATCTGTCGCCGCTGGGGAACGCCGGACGTCGATCTCATGGCGTCACGGCACAACAACAAAGTCCCGGCATTCATGGCCCGGTCTCAAGATCACAGAGCTTTGGCGGCGGACGCATTAGTTCAGGATTGGTCGCAGTTTCGACTGCCCTATGTATTTCCTCCTCTGGCGATGCTGCCCAGAGTGCTGCGCAAGATCAGGTCCGACTGTCGTCGCGCCATTCTCGTTGCCCCAGATTGGCCGAGGCGGTCGTGGTACCCGGATCTGTGGCATCTCACGGTGGGTCAACCGTGGGCGCTCCCAGACCGCCCAGACTTGCTGTCTCAAGGGCCGTTTTTCCATCTGAATTCTGCGGCCCTCAACCTGACTGTGTGGCCATTGAGTCCTGGCTCCTAGCGTCCTCAGGGTTATCTCAAGATGTCATTGCCACTATGAGACAGGCCAGGAAACCAACGTCCGCCAAGATCTATCACAGGTCTTGGAGGATCTTCTTATCCTGGTGCTCTGCTAAGGGTTTTTCTCCCTGGCCCTTTGCCTTACCCACTTTTCTTTCATTCCTTCAATCCGGAATGGACAAGGGTTTGTCTCTCGGCTCTCTCAAGGGACAAGTATCGGCGCTATCCGTATTTTTTCAAAAGCGTCTAGCCAGGCTTCCGCAGGTCCGCACGTTCCTGCAGGGAGTTTGCCACATAGTCCCACCTTACAAGCGTCCGCTGGAACCCTGGGATCTTAACAGGGTGCTAACGGCTCTTCAGAAACCACCTTTTGAGCCGCTGCGGGATGTCTCTTTATCACGTCTTTCGCAGAAGGTGGCATTTCTAGTGGCAGTTACATCGCTCCGTAGAGTGTCGGAGCTGGCAGCGCTGTCATGCAAAGCCCCCTTCCTGGTTTTTCACCAGGATAAGGTGGTTCTGCGTCCGGTCCCGGAATTTCTCCCTAAGGTGGTATCCCCTTTTCATCTCAATCAGGATATCTCCTTACCTTCATTTTGCCCTCATCCAGTTCACCAATGTGAAAAGGATTTGCACTCGTTAGATCTGGTGAGAGCTCTCCTGCTCTACGTGTCTCGCACGGCGCCCCTGCGCCGTTCAGATGCGCTCTTTGTCCTTGTCGCTGGCCAGCGTAAGGCTATGTGCGCACGTCGCGTAAAAACATGCAGTTACGCTGCGCTTTGTAGCGCAGCGTAACTGCATGCGTCCTGCGTCCCCTGCACAGTCTATGGAGACTGTGCAGGGGCCGTGCGCACGTGGCGTTTAAGAGCGCAGCGCTTCGGCTACTGCCGAAGCGCTGCGCAAAAAGAAGTGACATGTCACTTCTTTCCTGCGCTTTGCCGGCAGCTCCTGCTCTGTCTATGGCAGGAGCTGGAGGCAGAGCGCATGGAATCGGCGCTCACTACGGACATTTCTGCAGCGATCTAAAGCGCACATGTGCTCTTCAGATCGCTGCAGAAATTTCTGCAGGGCTTGTACGCAACGTGCGCACATAGCCTAAGGGTTCGCAGGCTTCCAAGTCAACTTTGGCTCGGTGGATCAAGGAACCGATTCTTGAAGCCTACCGTTCTTCTGGGCTTCCGCTTCCTTTGGGGCTGAAAGCCCATTCTACCAGAGCCGTGGGTGCGTCCTGGGCATTGCGGCACCGGGCTACGGCTCAGCAGGTGTGTCAGGCAGCTACCTGGTCTAGTCTGCACACTTTCACGAAACACTATCAGGTGCATACCTATGCTTCGGCAGACGCCAGTCTAGGTAGGCGAGTCCTTCAGGCGGCGGTTGCCCACCTGTAAGAGGGGGTCGCTTTCGGCTCTTTTTATCGAGGTATTCTTTTACCCACCCAGGGACTGCTTTTGGACGTCCCAATTGTCTGGGTCTCCCTATGGAGCGACAAAGAAGAAGGGAATTTTGTTTACTTACCGTAAATTCCTTTTCTTCTAGCTCCTATTGGGAGACCCAGCACCCGCCCCTGTTCCCTTCGGGCTGTTTGTTCTTTTGTGTACACATGTTGTTGATGTTGAATTGTTCTTTTGGTTCATGGTTTTCAGTTCTCCGAACATCCTTCGGATTGAATTTACCTTAGACCAATTTATAAGTTTCCTCCTTCCTGCTTTTGCACCAAAACTGAGGAGCCCGTGATGCACGGGAGGGTGTATAGGCAGAGGGGAGGGGTTACACTTTTTAAAGTGTAATACTTTGTGTGGCCTCCGGAGGCAGAAGCTATACACCCAATTGTCTGGGTCTCCCAATAGGAGCTAGAAGAAAAGGAATTTACGGTAAGTAAACAAAATTCCCTTCACTTCCCACCAAAAGACTAGTAATTAAAGGGAACTAAATTCATGCTTCCTGAACCCTGGACTACATAAAACAGAGGCTGGCTGCGCAATAGTAGCTAGGTATCCCCTCCTGAAATGCTGTGTGAAATGCAGACCACGGACTATAGCGAGAGATGAGACTAGTCTGGCACAGACCCTGGTGGGCATATACGCGTACATGTACCGCTCCAGTTGATTAACATGGGTACACACATGAGTACACACATGAGAGAGACCTACCATTTAACTGGAGCAGGTGGAGCGAAGTTGGCCAAGGGCTGTGCCGAACTAGTCTGGTTTCTTCCTATAGGTCTAGGCCGTCTTCTCCAACTGTGCAGAAAAAAAAAATGCTTGGCCCATAGTTTGGGCCGCATGCATCTGTTCACAGGTTTATACGTTTTATCAGTAAAGCCAGAGGAAAATTATTAAAACTCTGTTCAATTTGATTAGAGCTTTCAGTTTTTGAAAACTGTTAGACACTGACGGCCCCTATACACAGATGATTAAAGTTTCCAACCCCGCTGACCATCTTGTGTGTGGGGGCCTCCTGACTCTCCGCCGATAAAGATCGGGCAGCTTGAAATCCTACATGCGATCCTTTGGATCTTCATTGCAAACACAAAAGTGCCTAGTCGCGCCTAAAGTTTGTGTCTAGGGGAGAAGGGAGAGATGAGCTTTTAGCCAACCACGATCTAATGCCTTAAGCTTCCCCAATGTGATTTGGCATCTTGCACCATCAACAGGAAATTAGAAACCATTGGCCACAGCACGTTTGTGTTCTTAAATACTAATATTAGATATCCGAAAATGGTGAAACGTAGAAAGCACAACGTGCCCTATAAGGCTGCTTTCACACATCCGTTTTTTTGCCGTGCGGCACAATACGGCGCTCTGCAGAAAAAACGCAACCGTTTTTTTTTTTGCCGCCGGTTGCGTTTTTTCCTGCATAGACTTGCATTAGCGCCGTATTGTGCCGCCTTGCGTTGCGTCCGGTTTTATTTAGCCCATGCGGCGGCCGGATAGAACGTTGCCTGGCACGTTTTTTGTGCGGCGAAAAAAACGCATGGAAAAACTTATGCAACGGATCCGTTTTTTTCGCCGCATCCGTTGCATGGGTTTTTGTGCCGGATTGTGCCGCTCAGCACAAACCGGATGTGTGAAAGCAGCCTAACAAGCAATGGCTCATTCAGTCATTTCAATACAAAATACAAGTTTTACAATCCAGAATGCCAACTGGAGAACAGTGTAAAAGAAATAATCCATTTATGTTATGTTTGCTGCACAGGCAATTTGTTATATGACTTACATTATTTTTTGTAAAATAACTTATTATATAGCTCATACTTATCTGGCATCAACATTTGCACAACAAGCTTTACTTTAAATATATACCCCTCATTTAGGATGATGATATACAGGTAAACAAATCTTGAAGAATTTGTGGCCCCTTTTTTTTTTTTTTTACTTGTGTCATGAAAACTAAATACAAAATATTAAAAACTGTCTTTGCATAGTTTAAAATGGTCCATATCGAAAGTAAATGTATTAGTGATTGACACCCTGACTGTGCACATAGAGATTGCTTTTAATTGCTGTTTAGTACTGTCCTGTGGACGACTCGACATAGGGAATTAGGCTGGTTTCACACTACGTCTTTTTAACATCCGTTGAAAACGTTATTTTAGCGGAAGTACGGATCCAGTGCAAATGCGTTTTCATTTCAATGCATTTGCAATGGACTCGCGTTAACATGCGTTCACCTGCGTTTGCGTGCGTTATAGTGCGGATCCGGTGACTTGCAGTTTTTTAACATGTTTCAAAAACGCTACTTGTAGCGTTTTTGAGCTGCGTCAAAATACTGCAAGTCACCGGATCCTGACTAAACAGCACGCAAACGCAGGTGAACGCTGGCGTGCTGATAGACAGGATCCTGCTTTTGTACTGAGCATGCCCAGAAAGTACTGAGCATGCCCAGAACCAGTCTCGCGTGATCTGTCTCTCTCTCCTCCTCCCTCCCTCACCCTCTCTCTCTCTATCTATGTCTTTCCCCCTTCCTCTCTCTCCCACCTGAGAGCTGCGGACACTCGTAACCAAGGTAAATATCGGGTAACCACTTCTCTTAGTTACCCGATGTTTACGTTGGTTACGTGTGCAGACAGCCCTGCTCCTAGCAGCTGCAGACACTCGTAACCAAGATAAATATCGGGTATCCAAGCCCGATGTTTACCTTGGTTACCAGCGTCTGCAGCTGTCAGAAGCCTCCTCCCAGTCTAGTTCCCCTCACTCCCGATCACATGACTCCAATGCCCGCCCCTAAACATCCAGTGCAGGATCCTGCAAAATAACAGATGCGTTTGCATACGTTATTTGCTGTAAAAGCAGGATCCGTATTTCCGCTAAAATAACGTTAAGGACGGATGTTAAATAAACGTAGTGTGAAACCAGCCTTATTTGACTAAACTCCAAGTATCTTTGTCCCAGAAAACGATATAGATTAGTGTGCTCAGCTCCTCCTGCTGCTCACAGATTGTATATGTAGTCCTATGTCACACGTTCTATTTAAGGGGAACCTGTCAGATAATTCTGCGCAAACCAAGGATAGCATGAATGTGAGCCTTGCTGCATGATTGCCACCAGATATGGTTTTCTCTGAAATGCTTATCACATAGTTTGAGGATCCGGCTCGGAGACCATAGGCAGAGATGAGACAGCATCTTCCTGCACCACTCCAGGTGATTCTCAGGTCTCTTCTACGTGTGTACTCCGCAAAAGACCTGTCAATCGGCATGAAGGTTTGATTGAGAAGTTGACCGGGCGCAGAGCTGAACTGGTCTCGTCTCTTCCTATGATTCTTGGGCAGATCTTTAATACCTTAACGACCGCGGGCCGTAAAATTACGTCCTAGCGGTCATAATGTTACTTCCCGCGGTCTGATTTTCACAGCTGAGATGTGTGCCTGCTAGGCACGAGCAGAATCGTTATCTGCTCGTGCCGTTTAACCCCTTAAATGGCGCTGTCAATATGTGACAGCGCCATTATAAGCGCAATCGCGGTAAACTTTTACTTACCGCCCGATACCGGAGGTCACGTGACGCAATCACGTGACTTCTGTTAGTTTCATGGTAGCACAGGGTCATGTGATGACTCCTGTACTACACATGAATTGCTTTCACTTCCGCTGTGCCCGCGGCACAGCAAAAGAGAAAGAGAGCGTATCTGCTGTTTACAGCTGTGTAGCTGTGATCAGCAGATAGTGCAGAGCGATCGGAATGCTGATCGCAATAGCCCCCTAGGGGGACTAGTAAAATAAAAAAAAGTACCCCCCATTCGCCCCATTGAAAATTAAAGGGTTAAAAAAATAAAAAATATACACACATTTGGTATTGCCGCGTTCAGAAACGCCCGATCTATCAAAATATAAAATCAATTAATCTGATCAGTATACGGCGTAGCGGCAAAAAAATTCCAAACGCCAAAACGACATTTTTTTGTCGTCACAATTTTTGCGCAAAATGCTATAAGAGGCGATCAAAACGTAACATCTGCGCAAAAATGGTACCGTTAAAAACGTCAGCTCGAGACGCAAAAAATAAGCCGTCACTGAGCCATAGATCCCGAAAAATGAGAACGCTACGGGTCACGGAATATGGCGTAAAACGTGCGCCACTTTTTTCTGTCAAACTTCCTATTTTTTTTAACCCCTTATATAAAAGTAAACCTATACATGTTTGGTGTCTACGAACTCGCACTGATCTGAGGCATCACACCCACACATCAGTTTTACCATATAGTGAACACAGTGAATAAAATATCTCAAAAACAATAGTGCTATCGCACTTTTTTTGCAATTTTTCTGCATTTGGGATTTTGTTGCCGTTTTCCAGTACACTATATGGTAAAACTTATGGTTTCATTTAAAAGTACAGCTCGTTCCGCAAAAAATGAGCCCTCACATGACCATATTGACTGAAAAATAAAAAAGTTACGTCTCTCAGAAAAAGAATGGCGAAAAAAAAAAACGGAAAGCGAAAAATCGGCCGGTCGTGAAGGGGTTAAACTATGTTTCCTCTGAAATGCTGGAGCATATGAGAAACCAAATACCTTACTGCAATCGTGCTGCAGCCAGGCACTGGTTTAGGATTCCTTTGGTTAGGGCAGTAGGAATCATGTGAGCAGTTTAATTTAAAATTGACTTTTCACCATTTTTTACATGGTAAACTGGCCACATTATAATAAATTGGCTGAAGATGTGAATAAAACATAGTTTTTATGTTGCTATTTCTCATCTGTTGTAGTTATATTCGCTTGTAAAGTTTATATGCTATTTTTTACTATATCAAGGGGCTGGTTAATAAAGATTCGCCTTTTGGGGTATTTACTTTTTCCTCTACATGACATTGCCCAATCATAAGCTGGTAGCTTTATGCAGGAAAAATAAAATGGCCTCAGAGAAAGTCAGAGCAGGCCTTTTCTGTGTAATATATGTCTAAGGCTGCTTTCACACTACGTCTTTTTAACATGCGTCCTGAACGTTTTTTTGCTGCAAAAGCGGATCCTGCTTTTACAGCAAAAAACGCATGCAAACGCATGTGTTACTTTGCAGGATCCTGTCACTGGATGTTTAGGGGCGGGCATTGGAGTCATGTGATCGGGAGTGAGGGGAACTAAACGTGCCAGACTGGGAGCCGGCATCTGACAGCTGCGAGGCTCGTAACCAAGGTAAACATCGGGTATACTTGCTTGGATACCCGATATTTACTTTGGTTACAAGCGTCTGCAGCTGCTAGGAGCCGGGCTCCCTGCACACGTAACCAACGTAAACATCGGGTAACTAAGATAAGTGGTTACCCGATGTTTACCTTGGTTACGAGTGTCCGCAGCTCTCAGGTGGGGGAGAGGGAGGGGGAGAGACAGAGAGAGAGGGAGGAGAGAGACAGAGGGAGGAGAGAGAGACTGATCACGGGGCTGGCTTCTGGGCATGCTCAGTACAGCAAGCAGGATCCTGCCTATCAGCACGCCAGCGTTCACATGCGTTTGCATGCTGTTTAGTCAGGATCCAGCAATTTGCAGTATTTGGACGCAGCTCAAAAACGCTACAAGGTAGCGTTTTTGAAAGATGTTAAAAAACTGCAAGTCGCTGGATCCTCACTATAACGCACGCAAACGCAGGTGAACGCATGTTAACGCGAGTCCATTGCAAATGCATTGAAATGAAAACGCATTTGCACTGGATCCGTTTCTACGTTAAAAAAACGTTCAGGACGCATGTTAAAAAGACGTAGTGTGAAAGCAGCCTAACCATGTCTGTCTGCTATTTCATCCTTCTTCTCTGCTCGATTCCTAAAGCTTAAGGCTATGTGCGCACTAGAAAGTGCCATTTTCTTAAGAAAAAAACAGACCCTCTGAAAGAATCCCGCACCCGCGTTTTTGCCGCGATTTACCGTGGTTTTGTCGCGGATTTAACCGCGGATTTACCGCAAGTTGGTCCCCGCAGTTTTTACCGTTATCTATGGCAAAAACCGCAGGTACCTGCGGAAAAGAAGTGACATGCAAATTTCTCAAGAAATTCTGCAGAAAGAATGTTCTTGAGAAAAAAACGCAGTGTGCGCACAGCTATTTTTTTTTCCCATAGTTTTTGCTGGGAAATGTCTGCAGAAAGGTTGCAAACATTTCTCAAGAAATTTCTGCAGCAAAACCACGGGTAAAACCGCGGGTAAAAACGCAGTGTGCGCACAAGGCCTTACATGGACAAAACAGAGTTCATTGTCTTTCCTCCTCCTCACTCATCTCCTCCAACAAGCCTTTCCATCAAACTTGATGGTTGCTCACTCTCCCCAGTTTCACAAGCTCGTTGCCTTGGAGTAACCCTCGACTCTGCTCTATCCTTCAAGCCACACATTCAAGCCCTCTTCACCTCATGCAGACTACAACTCAAAAATATCTCCCGGATCCGTGCTTTCCTTAACCAAGAATCAGCAAAAACATTAGTGCATGCCCTCATCATCTCCCGCCTCGACTACTGCAACCTCCTGCTCTCTGGCCTCCCTTCCAACACTCTTGCACCCCTCCAATCTATCCTAAACTCTGCGGCCCGCTAAATCCACCTCTCCCCTCGCTATTCCCTAGCCTCGCCACTCTGCCAATTCCTTCATTGGCTTCCCATCGCCCAACGACTCCAGTTCAAAACATGGACCATGACATACAAAGCCATCCACAACCTGTCTCCTCCTTACATCTGTGACCTAGTCTCCCGGTACCTACCTGCACGCAACCTCAGATCCTCACAAGATCTCCTTCTCTACTCCTCTCTTATCTCCTCTTCCCACAATCGCATACATGATTTCTTCCGTGCCTCCCCTATACTCTGGAACGCTCTACCTCAGCATACTAGACTCTCCCCTACCGTGGAAAGCTTCAAGATGAACCTGAAGACCCATCTCTTCCAACAAGCCTACAACCTACAATAACCCTCAGTCCAGTACACCACTGCCAACCAGCTCTGTCCTTACCTATTGTACCATCACCCATTCCCTGTAGACTGTGAGCCCTCGCGGGCAGGGTCCTCTCTCCTCCTATACCAGTCTGTTTTGTACAGTTAATGATTGTTGTACATATACCCTCTGTCACTTGTAAAGCGCCATGGAATGAATGGCTCTATAATAATAAATAATAAACAACTGACACTATTGACAGTGTGGGGGGAGAGGGAGGAAAGCATGTCCACTCAGCATTTATGCAAAAATCGCCAAATATTCCCAATATAAACCATTATTTATTACATTAAAAAATTCCACACCACAGTGTAAGTAAACAGGTGATCACTAGATCATGTACATATAAAATGTTCCAGATGACAATAAAATGTAAACAAGTGGACAAGGTTCACACACAACTTAGAGCATAGGACTAAACTTAGGCTGAAAATATAGCAGTATTCAGCACCAAAAATTTTTTGGAGCATATCAATCCATAAGGTCCAGGCACATAAACGCTGTTGCTCTTTCAGAAGTCCTTACAATATAGGTGAATCGTCCACTTAGATGTCATATGAATATTCCTTCTCAATTCCTCCGCCTCCTTGAGGCGGAGGAATTGAGAAGGAATATTCCTATGACATCTAAGTGGACGATTCACCTATATTGTAAGGACTTCTGAAAGAGCAACAGCGTTTATGTGCCTGGACCTTATGGATTGATATGCTCCAAAAATTTTTTGGTGCTGAATACTGCTATATTTTCAGCCTAAGTTTAGTCCTATGCTCTAAGTTGTGTGTGAACCTTGTCCACTTGTTTACATTTTATTGTCATCTGGAACATTTTATATGTACATGATCTAGTGATCACCTGTTTACTTACACTGTGGTGTGGAATTTTTTAATGTAATAAATAATGGTTTATATTGGGAATATTTGGCGATTTTTGTATTACCTTAATATTCCCGGGACTTTTTGATCCAAAAAAATTTTTTCACTCAGCATTTATGCCAGACTCAGCTCTGCTCTCGTCCCACCACTTGCAATGTTGTGTTTGTAATGACACACAGCTCTACTGTTCTCCCCATGTCAAACAGATCTCATTGCCGATACCTACTGCACTTACAAGGGAGGAGAGCAGAGCTGTGTTTGGGATAGATCAGGGGTGGGCAATTAATTTTCCCATGGGGCCGCATGAGAAATTGGGATTGGTTTAGAGGGCCGGACTAATATAATTAACTCAGTTCTACCCAATATACTACATCACTACACCCCCTCCATATACTACACCTGTAATAAACTACACTCCCTCCATATACCTGTAATATACTACACCCCCATATACACCTGTATTATACTACACCACTATATAATACACCTCCGATATACTACATCATTACACCCCTATATACTACACCTGTAATATACTACATCACTACACCCCATATACTACACCTGTAATATAGTGCACCTCCATATAGCACACCTGTAATATACTACAACTCCATATAGTACACCTGTAATATACTACATCACTACACCCCTATATACACCTGTAATATACTACATCACTACACCCCATATACTACACCTGTAATATACTACACCTCCATATAGCACACCTGTAATATACTACACCTCCATATAGCACACCTGTAATATACTACACCTCCATATAGCACACCTGTAATATACTACATCACTACACCCCTATATACACCTGTAATATACACCTCCATATAGCACACCTGTAATATACTACGCCTCCATATAGTACACCTGTAATATACTACACCTCCATATAGTACACCTGTAATATACTACACCTCCATATAGCACACCTGTAATATACTACACCTCCATATAGTACACCTGTAATATAGTACATCACTACACCCCATATACTACACCTGTAATATAGTACACCCCCATATAGCACACCTGTAATATACTACAACTCCATATAGTACACCTGTAATATAATACATCACTACACCCCTATATACACCTGTAATATACTACATCACTACACCCCTATATACACCTGTAATATACTACATCACTACACCCCATATACTACACCTGTAATATAGTACACCTCCATATAGCACACCTGTAATATACTACAACTCCATATAGTACACCTGTAATATACTACATCACTACACCCCTATATACACCTGTAATATACTACATCACTACACCCCATATACTACACCTGTAATATAGTACACCTCCATATAGCACACCTGTAATATACTACAACTCCATATAGTACACCTGTAATATACTACATCACTACACCCCATATACTACACCTGTAATATACTACACCTCCATATAGCACACCTGTAATATACTACACCTCCATATAGCACACCTGTAATATACTACATCACTACACCACTATATAGCACACCTGTAATATACCTCCATATAGCACACCTGTAATATACTACATCACTACACCACTATATAGCACACCTGTAATATACTACACCTCCATATAGCACACCTGTAATATACTACATCACTACACTCCTATATAGCACACCTGTAATATACTACACCTCCATATAGCACACCTGTAATATACTACACCTCCATAGAGCACACCTGTAATATACACCTCCATATAGCACACCTGTAATATACTACGCCTCCATATAGTACACCTGTAATATACTACACCTCCATATAGTACACCTGTAATATACTACAACTCCATATAGTACACCTGTAATATACTACATCACTACATCCCTATATACACCTGTAATATACTACATCACTACACCCCTATATACACCTGTAATATACACCTCCATATAGCACACCTGTAATATACTACGCCTCCATATAGTACACCTGTAATATACTACACCTCCATATAGTACACCTGTAATATACTACACCTCCATATTGCACACCTGTAATATACTACACCTCCATATAGTACACCTGTAATATACTACATCACTACACCCCATATACTACACCTGTAATATAGTACACCCCCATATAGCACACCTGTAATATACTACAACTCCATATAGTACACCTGTAATATACTACATCACTACACCCCTATATACACCTGTAATATACTACATCACTACACCCCATATACTACACCTGTAATATACTACACCTCCATATAGCACACCTGTAATATACTACACCTCCATATAGCACACCTGTAATATACTACATCACTACACCCCTATATAGCACACCTGTAATATACTACACCTCCATATAGCACACCTGTAATATACTACGCCTCCATATAGTACACCTGTAATATACTACACCTCCATATAGTACACCTGTAATATACTACACCTCCATATAGCACACCTGTAATATACTACATCACTACACCCCATATACTACACCACTATATACACCTCCATATAGCACACCTGTAATATACTACGCCTCCATATAGTACACCTGTAATATACTACACCTCCATATAGCACACCTGTAATATACTACATCACTATACCCCCATATACTTCACCACTATATACACCTCCATATAGCTCACCTGTAATATACTACACCCCCATATGTCACACACCCTGCTCCCCATACAGCCTGCACCCCCATATCACACACACTACACCCCATACAGCCTGCACCCCCATATCACACACACTACACCCCCATATGTCACACACCCTGCCCACATATCTCACCCTGCCTGTACCCCAACTTACCCCTTTCAAACACTCTGCACCCCTTCACATCCTTCTGTCAGTCTGCAGCCCTCATATGCCACTCACCCTGCAACTCCATCTTCCCTCATATGCCACTCACCCTGCAGCTCCATCTTCCCTCATATGCCACTCACCCTGCAACTCCATCTTCCCTCATATGCCACTCACCCTGCAACTCCATCTTCCCTCATATGCCACTCACCCTGCAGCTCCATCTTCCCACATATGCCACTCACCCTGCAACTCCATCTTCCCTCATATGCCACTCACCCTGCAACTCCATCTTTCCTCATATGCCACTCACCCTGCAACTCCATCTTTCCTCATATGCCACTCACCCTGCAACTCCATCTTCCCACATATGCCACTCACCCTGCAGCTCCATCTTCCCACATATGCCACTCACCCTGCAACTCCATCTTCCCTCATATGCCACTCACCCTGCAACTCCATCTTCCCACATATGCCACTCACCCTGCAGCTCCATCTTCCCACATATGCCACTCACCCTGCAACTCCATCTTCCCACATATGCCACTCACCCTGCAACTCCATCTTCCCTCATATGCACTCACCCTGCAACTCCATCTTCCCACATATGCTACTCACCCTGCAGCTCCATCTTCCCTCATATGCCACTCACCCTGCAACTCCATCTTCCCTCATATGCCACTCACCCTGCAACTCCATCTTCCCTCATGTGCCACTCACCCTGCAACTCCATCTTCCCACATATGCCACTCACCCTGCAGCTCCATCTTCCCTCATATGCACTCACCCTGCAACTCCATCTTCCCACATATGCCACTCACCCTGCAACTCCATCTTTCCTCATATGCACTCACCCTGCAACTCCATCTTCCCACATATGCCACTCACCCTGCAGCTCCATCTTCCCTCATATGCCACTCACCCTGCAACTCCATCTTCCCTCATATGCCACTCACCCTGCAACTCCATCTTCCCTCATATGCCACTCACCCTGCAACTCCATCTTCCCTCATATGCACTCACCCTGCAACTCCATCTTCCCACATATGCCACTCACCCTGCAACTCCATCTTCCCTCATATGCACTCACCCTGCAACTCCATCTTCCCACATATGCCACTCACCCTGCAGCTCCATCTTCCCTCATATGCCACTCACCCTGCAACTCCATCTTCCCTCATATGCCACTCACCCTGCAGCTCCATCTTCCCTCATATGCCACTCACCCTGCAACTCCATCTTCCCTCATATGCCACTCACCCTGCAGCTCCATCTTCCCTCATATGCCACTCACCCTGCAACTCCATCTTCCCACATATGCCACTCACCCTGCAGCTCCCCTCCCCCTCATGTCCCCTCTTTTCTCATTACCAGTCATCATGTGTCCACATCTCCTTCAGGATTCAGTATCTTTGCTTTCTGCCCGGCATCCTGTGTCTCCTCCCACACAGTCACATGGGCGTGACATCATCGCAGGTCCTGCAAGCAGCAAGATGAATTATTCCGTCTGCTGTGCTGCTCCTTCTCCTGCCGGGTGGGCGAGAACTTTTGAAATGACACACGCAGCGCAGTACTGACAACGTCAGAGCGCGCGCGTGTGTCACTGACAATTAGTGCCGGCAGGGAACAGAGGAAAGACTCCTGCGTTCCGCTGCCTGCACTGACTGTGCGGACCTGCACAGGATCTCTCCCTGCTCGGCACGCTGCAGCCCGGCTCCACTGCACCGTCACAGAGAGCAGGCGGGCCGGATGTGGCCCGCGGGCCGCCCCTTGCCCAGGTCTTGGATAGATGAAGTGTTTTTAATGACACATAGCTTCTCTTCCCTCTACCTTACTCCCCTCACTCCCCCCACCCACCGTCAGTGCTGTGAAATGAGAACTGCAGAGTGTCACATACACAGCTCTGCATCTATTCCAGATACCAAGGCATTATTTTCTGAAGCCTGGGATGTAGAGCAGTGTATGTAATGTCATTATAGCGTGGTTGTCTTACTTCTACACTTGTAACCACTGTAGGTGCGAATAGTGAGACCCTCACGAAGAAGCCCCGGCAAAACGCGCGTTAGGGTGAGCCCCCTCTGATCATAGCGCTCCCAGCACAGTATCTTTAGCCTGACATCAAGTCACGTTTGGCTGCCATTGTGCATCTCATGCAATCTTGTTGATATTTGTAGCCACTTCTATTTGTTGCACTGATGGGCAAGTGCAATATTTATTAGGCTTTATTTCTCTATACCTGTTTATGGGGGTTCTGCAATATATATATATACTATATAGCATTGATCATTTGATAAATATATGGTTCTGCACATCACTTGCAATTTAGACTATCTTTCTAGCCACCTTATATCTTTGTGTACTAATGGGCAAGTGCAATATTGATTAGATTTCTTGGTACAGACCATTTTTGTGTGCATGTAAATATCTATGGAATTGTGCAATATTTAAATTATGTGGATTGATCTATAATTTATTCTTTAGGCAGTAGAATAATTATTTGTAATTTATTGTCTCACTTCCTTTGTATTTAAATGGCTAATTCACTATAAAAAATATTTTTACACAATTTTTGTATATAATCTTTGTAATTTTTTATGTACTTTTTGCACTAGCCTAAGTTGACATATTTCAATAATTTATATAGTAATTAATCTATTATTTCTTTGTCGCTCCATTGGGAGACCCAGACAATTGGGGTGTATAGCTTCTGCCTCCGGAGGCCACACAAAGTATTACACTTTAAAAGTGTAACCCCTCCCCTCTGCCTATACACCCTCCCGTGCATCACGGGCTCCTCAGTTTTATGCTTTGTGTGGAAGGAGGCACACATCCACTCATGCATTCTCATTTTAGTTATATCGGTTGGAAGAAAAGAGGGCCCCCACGGGGCCCCCGGCATGTTCCCTTCTCACCCCACTACGTCGGCGGTGCTGTTAAGGTTGAGGTACCCATTGCGAGTACAAAGGCCGGAGCCTCATGCCGTTTCCTTCACCATCCCTTAGCGGCTCTGGGAGAAGTGGGATCCTGACCGGTCATCCATTTACTGGGACCGTGCTCCCTCCGCAGCCCCTGTGGGAATCTGCCGAACAGGAGTCTATTCATCCTCAGGGACCGGGCCCTGCATCTATGAGGTACTCTGTGTCCCCATGGGGACTGTGCATGGAGCGCCTTTTTCCCGGATGCTGCAGCAGCTGCTGATTTGTGAAGACCGGCGGACTTCCGCGCCGACCGCGCCTGCTTGTCGGCCGCGGTCTTAAATTTAGTCCCCGGCTTCATCGCGGCCTAGTAGCAAAACTCCCGCCCCCGGGCCTGTCTGTCAGGGGTAAGGGCGGGACTGCCGACCTGACGTCGGATGTGAGGGCCGGAGCATCCTGTATGTTTCCTCCCCCCTCACTGATCACTTTGGGGACCCCAGATTCCCGCACTTTCCTAGCGCCGCCCACGGCTCCACTCCTCCCCTGAGAGCTCCGGCAGCCATTTTTCTGGCATTCTGCCAGTGGAGGATTATCAGGAAGAGCTCTGCAGCTCTGGGAGACCTAAGGCAGGGAATCTGGAGGACACACACTCCGCTTTTTAGCGGTCGGTAAGCCACACCGGTCACCCGGTGCCTGTCCCCCTAGGGTGCCGGAATAGATACGTATTCTATATATATATTTCTGTTCGGCCGGGCTGTATACCCTTTCCCATATACCCTCAGTGATCACTCTCCTAGGAGACAACAGCATGTCGTCCACAAGGAGCAAGGGCGCTAAGGCACAGGGTTTTTTTGCGACCTCTACCTCTTGTGCGGCTATGTTACCTGCGGGTTCTACCTACCCTCACTGTGAGCAATGCTCGACCCCTGTTTCGCTTGCTCAGCCGGAGCCTCGGTCACTAGTGGGCCCCTCGGCTCAGGTAGACCCCCCTGCTCCCCCTGTCCAGGCGGCAGGGACAGAGTTTGCCGTTTTTGCTGAGAAACTCTCTGAGTCACTTTCACAATCCATGGCTCAGTCTATGGACAAATGGTCTGCCAAGCTGCTAGAAGCTTTGCAGTCCAGACCGGTCCTTACACAGGCCCTGGGCCCTGTTGGATCGTCGCCTCCAGGCCCCTCTCGGTCCGCGCCGCAGCGCGCTCCTGGGGTGGGCCCCAGGTCTCACGTGGAGGACTCCTGCACGGACCACAGTCCCAGACCAGCTAAGCGGGCTCGCTGGGAATCTTCCCCGACTTCTTCACGCTGCTCGGGTTCCCAGCTTGAGGACTCTCTGGAGGACGAGGCGGACGTTGCAGCTCAGGGCTCTGACCCTGACGTTGCCCTCAATCTTGATACACCTGAAGGGGACGCCTTAGTAAATGATCTTATCTCGTCCATCAACCAGGTGTTAGATCTATCTCCCCCGCCTCCACCTATAGAGGAGTCGGCTTCTCAGCAGGAGAAACACCAGTTTCGGTTCCCCAAACGTACACGGAGTGCGTTTTTCGATCACTCTAACGTCAGAGATGCTGTCCAGAAGCCCAGAGCGGTTCCGGACAAGCGCTTTACTAAGCGCCTTACTGACACACGTTACCCCTTCCCCTCTGACGTAGTTAAGGGTTGGGCTCAATGTCACAAGGTGGATCCTCCAGTCTCTAGATTGGCGGCTAGATCTGTGGTATCGGTTGCAGATGGCTCATCGGTGAAATCCATCTATGAAGCCACGGGTGCGTCTTTTGCCCCGGCTTTTGCAGCCGTGTGGGCACTACAAGCTATCTCAGCTTGTCTGGCTGAGATTAATGCGGTCACACGTACTTCTGCTCCGCAGGTTGCGTCTTTGACTTCTCAGGCATCGGCTTTTTCTTCCTACGCCATGAACGCAGTCCTGGACTCTGCCAGCCGTACAGCGGTGGCATCCGCAAATTCTGTGGCAGTCCGCAGGGCCATGTGGCTGCGCGAATGGAAGGCAGACTCGGCTTCCAAGAGGTTCTTAACCGGTTTGCCTTTTTCTGGCGACAGATTGTTTGGCGAACGATTGGATGAGATTATTAAGGAATCCAAGGGAAAGGACTCCTCCTTACCCCAGTCCAAACCGAAGAGACCTCGGCAACGAAAAATACAATCGAGGTTTCGGTCCTTTCGTCCCTCCGCCAAGTCCCAATCCTCTTCGTCCAACAGGCCGGAGAAAGGCCAGAGGAACTCCTATGCGTGGCGGTCTAAGTCACGCCCCCAAAAAGCCGCCGGAGGCACTGCCTCCAAGGCGGCCTCCTCATGACTCTCGGCATCCCCGAACCGCATCCTCGGTCGGTGGCAGGCTCTCCCGCTTTTGCGACGCCTGGTGGCCACATGTTCAAGACCGATGGGTGAGAGACATTCTGTCTCACGGTTACAGGATAGAGTTCAGCTCTCGTCCTCCGACTCGTTTCTTCAGAACCTCTCCGCCCCCCCGCTCGGGCCGACGCACTTTTTCAGGCAGTGGACGCTCTGAAGACAGAAGGAGTTGTGATTCCCGTTCCCCCTCAGGAACATGGTCGCGGCTTTTACTCCAACTTGTTCGTGGTGCCAAAGAAGGACGGATCATTCCGTCCCGTTTTGGACCTCAAACTACTCAACAGACATGTGAGCACCAGACGGTTTCGGATGGAATCTCTCCGCTCGGTCATCGCATCGATGTCACAAGGAGACTTCCTAGCATCGATCGACATCAAGGATGCTTATCTCCATGTGCCGATCGCACCCGAACATCAACGCTTCTTGCGTTTCGCCATCGGGGACGAACACCTTCAGTTCGTGGCATTGCCTTTCGGCCTGGCGACAGCCCCACGGGTTTTCACCAAAGTCATGGCATCCGTTGTGGCGGTCCTACACTCTCAGGGCCACTCGGTGATTCCCTACTTAGACGATCTCCTAGTCAGGGCACCTTCTCGGATGGCGTGTCAACACAGCCTTACCGTCGCTCTGGCGACTCTCCAGCAGTTCGGGTGGATCATCAACTTCCCAAAATCCAAGTTGACACCGACCCAATCACTGACTTAACTCGGGATGGAGTTTCATACACAGTCAGCGGTAGTCAAGCTACCGCTGGACAAACAGCTTTCTCTGCAGGCAGAGGTGCAATCTCTTCTTCGGGGTCAGTCACACCCCTTGAGGCGCCTCATGCACTTCCTGGGGAAGATGGTGGCAGCGATGGAGGCAGTGCCCTTTGCGCAATTCCATCTGCGCCCACTCCAATGGGACATTCTCCGCAAATGGGACAGGAGGTCGACTTCCCTCGACAGGAACGTCTCTCTTTCCCTTGCAACCAAGACGTCTCTTCAGTGGTGGCTCCTTCCCACTTCTCTATCGCAGGGAAAATCCTTCCTGCCCCCAACCTGGGCTGTGGTCACCACGGACGCGAGCCTGTCAGGGTGGGGAGCGGTTTTCCTCCACCACAGGGCTCAGGGAACCTGGACTCCGATAGTCTTCCCTTCAGATTAATGTTCTGGAGATAAGGGCAGTGTATCTAGCCCTATTGGCTTTCCATCGGTGGCTGGAGGGCAGACAGATCCGTATACAGTCGGACAACGCCACTGCCGTCGCATACATCAACCACCAGGGCGGCACGCGCAGTCGTCATGCCTTCCAGGAAGTCAGGCGAATTCTGCAGTGGGTGGAAGCCACAGCCTCCACGATCTATGCAGTTCACATCCCGGGCGTAGAAAACTGGGAAGCAGATTTTCTCAGTCGTCAGGGCATGGACGCGGGGGAATGGTCTCTTCACCCAGACGTGTTTCGAGAGATCTGTCGCCGCTGGGGAACGCCGGACGTCAATCTCATGGCGTCACGGCACAACAACAAAATCCCGGCATTCATGGCACGGTCTCAAGATCACAGAGCTCTGGCGGCGGACGCATTAGTTCAGGATTGGTCGCAGTTTCGACTGCCTTATGTATTTCCTCCTCTGGTGATGCTGCCCAGAGTGTTACGCAAGATCAGGTCCGACTGTCGTCGCGCCATTCTCGTCGCTCCAGATTGGCCGAGGCGGTCGTGGTACCCGGATCTATGGCATCTCACGGTGGGTCAACCGTGGGCGCTTCCAGACCGCCCAGACTTGCTGTCACAAGGGCCGTTTTTCCATCTGAATTCTGCGGCCTTCAACCTGACTGTGTGGCCATTGAGTCCTGGCTCCTAGCGTCTTCAGGGTTATCTCAGGATGTCATTGCCACTATGAGACAGGCCAGGAAACCAACGTCCGCCAAGATCTATTACAGGTCTTGGCGGATCTTCTTGTCCTGGTGCTCTGATAATGGTTTTACTCCCTGGCCTTTTGCCTTACCCATTTTTCTTTCATTCCTTCAATCCGGAATGGACAAGGGTTTGTCACTCGGCTCTCTCAAGGGACAAGTATCGGCGCTCTCCGTATTTTTTCAAAAGCGCCTGGCCAGGCTTCCGCAGGTCCGCACGTTCCTGCAGGGAGTTTGCCACATAGTCCCACCTTACAAGTGCCCGCTGGAACCCTGGGACCTTAACAGGGTGCTCTTCAGAAACCACCTTTCGAGCCGCTGCGGGATGTCTCTTTATCACGTCTTTCACAGAAGGTGGCATTTCTAGTGGCAGTTACATCACTCCGAAGAGTGTCGGAGCTTGCAGCACTGTCATGCAAAGCCCCCTTCCTGGTTTTTCACCAGGATAAGGTGGTTCTGCGTCCTGTCCCGGAATTTCTCCCTAAGGTAGTATCTCCTTTTCATCTCAATCAGGATATCTCCTTACCATCATTTTGCCCTAATCCAATTCACCAATGTGAAAAGGATTTGCACTCATTAGATCTAGTGAGAGCACTCCGGTTCTACGTGTCTCGCACGGCGCCCCTGCGCCGTTCAGATGCGCTCTTTGTCCTTGTGGCTGGCCAGCGTAAGGGTTCGCAGGCTTCCAAGTCAACCTTGGCTCGGTGGATCAAGGAACCGATTCTTGAAGCTTACCGCTCTTCGGGGCTTCCGCTTCCTTCGGGGCTGAAAGCCCATTCTACCAGAGCCGTGGGTGCGTCCTGGGCATTGCGGCACCGGGCTATGGCTCAGCAGGTGTGTCAGGCAGCTACCTGGTCTAGTCTGCACACTTTCACGAAACACTATCAGGTGCATACCTATGCTTCGGCAGACGCCAGTCTAGGTAGGCGAGTCCTTCAGGCGGCGGTTGCCCACCTGTAAGAGGGAGTCGTGTCGGCTCTTTTTATCGAGGTATTCTTTTACCCACCCAGGGACTGCTTTTGGACGTCCCAATTGTCTGGGTCTCCCAATGGAGCGCAAAGAAGAAGGGAATTTTGTTTACTTACCGTAAATTCCTTTTCTTCTAGCTCCTATTGGGAGACCCAGCACCCGCCTCTGTTCCCTTCGGGCTGATTGTTCTTTTGTGTACACATGTTGTTCATGTTGAATTGTTCTTTTGGTTCATGGTTTTCAGTTCTCCGAACATCCTTCGGATTGAATTCACCTTAGACCAATTTATAAGTTTCCTCCTTCCTGCTTTTGCACCAAAACTGAGGAGCCCGTGATGCACGGGAGGGTGTATAGGCAGAGGGGAGGGGTTACACTTTTAAAGTGTAATACTTTGTGTGGCCTCCGGAGGCAGAAGCTATACACCCCAATTGTCTGGGTCTCCCAATAGGAGCTAGAAGAAAAGGAATTTACGGTAAGTAAACAAAATTCCCTTCTTTGCACTATCCGTTGTTTAATAGTAACTACTAGTGGTTATTTTTGAAAAATCTTAAAAATCTTGTATATGTGTACATAGTGGCTATTTATATTCATTACTATTTCTTCAGTGATGCATACGTGTTTATATAATGGACGTTATGGGGAGGAAATGTTCTTAGTTTATCCCGTGATTTTATTTTATTTTAAAATTGTTTCTAATAAAGATATAATTTTTATTAAAAATTCTGGCTACTAACTGCAGTTAGCTTTGTAGGTTTTTTTGTTACATCTCAGTGACTGGGTTAGACACATCAGTCTTAACATATCACATAGTGATATGTGATATAGCCTATTCTGTTCTTCTCTGCACGCAATTTCTTTCTTTTTTTTTCCCCTGTTTGGCATTGACGACTTATAAGTGGAAAACATTCTATAGGGGAAAAAAATAAATGTTCCCAGAGAAGAATCTCTTCGAACATTCGCCTGGTTATTGTGAAGTTTGGAACAGCACTTTCCAAATTATTGTGCAAATGCTATATATCTCTGATTTTCATCTCTGAGTCGATGCAAAGGAGTCCGCTTAAAGGGAACTTGTCACCGGATATTCATAATACTTACCGTTTATAATACTTGGCTAACGGTCGGTGCGCAGCAGATTGATTGGATGAGCGTCTCCGTTCTCCGGGTCCCACGTCTCCTCTTTCGGCTATCTTTGTCCTCCATCTGAAGCTAGTGTGGATGACGCGTTCTACGACATCTACACTAGCAGACATTGAGGCCCTGCTCAGGCGCACTTTGATCTTCCCTATTTATATTTTGTCAAGGTTATGTTAACACCTTCAAGAATCCTAAAGGGGCCTACCTGCTCTCTTCGTGTGATTCCGGCCAAAGCATTAGGCTATGTGCGCACGTTGCGTAATTACATGCAGTTTCGCTGCGCTTTGTAGCGCAACGTAACTGCATGCGTCCTGCGTCCCCTGCACAATCTATGGAGATTGTGCAGGGGCCGTGCGCACGTGGCGTCTTAGAGCGCAGCGCTTCGGCTGCTGCCCGAAGCGCGCGTTCTAAGAAGTGACATGTCACTTCTTCCGTGCGCTTTGCCGGCAGCCCCTGCTCTGTCTATGGCAGGAGCTGCAGGCAGAGCGCACGCTCTCTGCCGGCACCATGCGCTTCAGAACGAAGCTTTTCAGCTGCGCTCTGAAGCGCACCTTTTAGGTGCAGTGCAGAGCGCACACGTGCGCACATAGCCTTATGTGCACACGTTGCGTTTTTTTCAGCAGCCTTATGTGCACACGTTGCGTTTTTTTCAGCGCAGAAAAAAACGCACCCTCTGGCAGAGGGGAGAATTGTAAACAATGCGTTTTGGAAAAACGCATCAAAAACGCATGCGTTTTTGAAAAAGTTTCCGCGGTAAAAAACGCAACGTGTGCACACAGCCTAACTCTGCTACCTCCTTGCTGACATCGTAGCCTATTAGGAACATGGTAGCTATCCAACCATCCACTACTCCATCCATCTGGACTATTCAGGGTGGCACGGCATTCATCAATAAAGAAGGCTGTTTTAAAATTAGTTTTCATGTATATTTGGGCCCACTGCAACCATATCTGCTTTTGAGCACTGTTGGGGTGGCTGAACAGTAGGTTAATGCACAGCTGCAAGCCTCTGGAGGATCCTATACTTCGAGGTTTGCGGTACTCCAGAGGCACATGCAGCTTTAAGTACCTGTTTGCTGCTTTGCAATGGTATTTTAGTAGCTGCTCTGTTAAGCCGATGAATTTATCTGGCAGAAACCTTCCTCATTATGCTTTTATCTGCATAAACCCGCCTGTGTTGTGTATCCGCCATAAATGTTTCACAGTACGATGATCACTCTCTTAAGTTTTCATGAAATAGCTAATGTTATCATACCATAGCTTTTTGACAGCAGAGAGATCCTTTTTCTTTCCCATATTGCTTGACACCTGTGACCTGGGTAAGGATGTGGAATGTCCTTCTTAGGCCTCCTTTACATGTCAGTTTAAAAACATGCATGTGTTGTACTGTACGTTTTGGACATCTGTATGACCATCCGTATGTCTGTGTGTGTCGTCCGTGTGAACGATAGCGGGAAAAACGTATGATACTGAAATGAATGTTGTTGTTTTTTTTTAAGTGTAAAAGATGTACAAAGCTAGAAAAATGATAGATGGATAATTTTGTTTTTTAAGTAATTATGTTATTTTTTTTTAACTATTTTTATTCAAATTTTTCAATAACCTAACACTGGCATAAACTAATTCAGCATTGTAAATTCAATGCAAAAACATTACAATGTCCTGTTTGACCATCACAAATTCCATAACAATTTTTAGAATCAATAACCGTAACATGGCACGGTAAAGTAAAGGAAGGCAGTGACCCCTTAACCCAACATTCCTATCGTTCACCCCCCTATTTAACCCTTATGAACATGGTAATGACATAGAATAAAGAAGTCCCACTCAAAATCGGTTATTTCCTACTCGCCCAACTTGGTTCTTTTTAGTCACTTTTCGGCCTTTCCTCCCCCACCTCCAAGCCATCCAATGTATCCTTCAATTTTTTGGTATGATACCAGACTGTGTCCTTGTAAGGTGATATAATCCTGACTATCTCCTCCCGAGCACAATAGGCCAATATGAATTTCTTCCATTTGTTAAAGTGCTGTCGTATTCTATCCGTCATCCTTTTTGTATCCAGTCCTTCTATTTCAAGAAGATGCATGAGCTGACCCAAGATCTCTTCAAACGAGAGGACCCTAGACTCCAACCATTTATTGAGTATCGCTCTCTTGGCTGCCAGAAGTATCACATGTATAAGTCTGTGTGGGTTAGTCATCTTCCCTTTAATATCGTTCCCCTCCTCCCAATCCTGAAAAAGAGTGAACCCAGGTGAGAGCCAAACTTCAAGACCCCACACCTTTTGTATACAACTTGTGATCTGTCACCATAATGGACTCAAATGGGAGCAGGACCACAACCCGTGAAAGAGATCAGTTCCACTACTCTTACATTTAGGGCAAAACGTAAGCCTGTCTGGCTTTGTTGCTGATGGAGGGAGATTGAAACCATAAATTGCCTTTATGAATAATTCTAAGTTGGGTTTCTCGCCAATGCTCATTTAAAACTGATTTACGAAGAGCATTCCACCCTCCCCTAATTTTTACCCCCATAGACTGGTCCTCAAATTGTTTCTCCCAAGATTTAGGTGCTGCCCGATTAGTAGATCACGCATGGCTCCATAAAGAAAAGAGATAGATGATGAAGTTTGAGTTCTTTACCAAACAATCAAGAGTTAAATACTACCTCCTGCGTCACATCATGCAACTGAGTCATAATACTATATCTCACTTGGTCATATTGGATTAGCTGGTTAGGCCCCAAGCCATACTTTTGTCTCTACTCAACCATCTAGGTTCTGAGGTGTGCAGAGATGAGCAACAGTCCTTATAACCCTCACCTTCCACTTTTCAAACAGCTTATTGCTTGTCCCTTGCACAAACTCTGGATTCCCCCATATAGGCAAGTATTTGGATATTTTATGGGGAAGTTTGTAATTTTTCCTCAATGCCTTCCACGTTGCAATCGTGTCTTTAAATAAGGAAGAGTGCTTGATTTTCACTGGGAGATTGGCCTACCTAGTATGAAGTAACGCCACCAGATCCCAAGGTTGTGCATAGTCTCTCTCAAGTTCCAACACTGAATAATGCCTAGAGCCTTTAATCCAATCCAATATATATCTAGTCAAACAGGCTATATTGTAACCTCGAATGTTCGGCAAATTAAGACGCAGACAGCTGGGGGCAGGTATTATCAGGGTGGGAAGGTCTATGGTTATTTTTTCCTTCCCAGCCAAAAAATAGCAGCCTGCAGCCACCCTTACAGTAGCACATTCATTAGATGTACTAACACTTGCGCTGTATTCGGAGACACAGAAGGGTGTAGGAGGCCTTAAGTAGTTTTCCTTTAATTGGGCTCATGTGGCAAACTAATTATCACAGGTGTTTGAGATTGAGTTCAGTGAAGAAAAAAGCCATGGACGAAATACCATCCATGAGTTTATTGAACAACTAAGGCTAGGTTCACACTTCCGTTAAATTGTATCAGTCACAATCCGCTGCTCTGGTAAACAACGGAATCCGTTTGGCGGATTCCGTTGTTCCCATAGACTTGTATGAGGGGCGGATTGTGACTGATGATGCTGTGTTGCATCTTCTGCCCGACTGATCAGTCATGGAATGACTGACCGCGGGGCGGAAGGAACGCAGCTTGTAATGTTTTTTGAGCAGCGCAATCCGTAGGATTTCAATGCGCATGCTCTCTCTGGCTCCCTGCACACGTAACCAGGATACACATCGGGTTACCAAGCAATGCGCTTTGCCTAGTTACCCGATATTTACCCTGGTTACGTGTGCAAGGAGCCAGGGCTAAGCGGTGTACGCTGGTAACCAAGGTAAATATCGGGTAACCAAGCAAAGTACTTTGCTTAGTTTTTACCCGATATTTACCCTGGCTACATGTGCAGGGAGCCCGACACTTCCCCGCTCGGCTCCGCCCCCTCCCATAATCCGCATGTACACACACACACACACTCACCCTCACCTGTCCCCAGCCATGCAGACCGCGGCACTGATGTCCTCAGCTCCACGGCCCCGCTCGGCTCCACCCACCTCGCACTCCGTCCCCCGCACACAACGGAGTCCGACAATTAATTCTGTTCTTTGTCATCCGTTGTACAACGCATCAGTCACATGCGTCAAGCAACGTATGTGACTGATGCAAAACAATGGAAATGTGAACCTAGCCTAAAACTTCAATCTTTACAACACTTAAAGCCAATTGTCATAATAATTTGCATCACGGTGTATATAAACTTTACAAGCTAATATATTTGCAACTGAGATAAAGCCAATTGTCATAATAATTTGCATCACGGTGTATATAAACTTTACAAGCTAATATATTTGCAACTGAGATAAGAAATAAAACAAAAAAAAACGTTTCTTTATCGTTCCTATGGGAGACCCAGACATTGGGTGTATAGCTTCTGCCTCCGGAGGACACACAAAGTACTACACTCAAAAGTGTAGCTCCTCCCTCTGAGCTTATACACCCCCTGGAGAACCAGATCTAGCCAGTTTATCGCTTTGTGTTCAGGAGGCATACATCCACACATGCATTCTCATCTGATTTTTCATTTTTGGAAAGAGTTTGAAGAAAAGCGGGTCCAAGCCTGGAACCCCGGCATGTCCCTTCTCACCCCACTGTGTCGGCGGTGATGTTAAGGTTGATTCCAAGGCTGGAGCGAGCGAGGTGCTGACCTGAAGTAAAGTGCTGAATTTAAGATAAGTGCATAGTTTCAACACAATTACATAGTGGTGATAACTGTAATTGTTGAATTTCATTAGGGAATTGTGTGTCTGTTTGTGATTCTGTGAAAAGGGAAAAAAAAAAAAAAAAGTTAGTCTTGTGATTTAATTAGTAGGATTAGTCACACCTGTTTCTAGAAGCTTCTAGCAGCTTCTGTACATCTATATAAACCAGCCAGTACTAGCGAGGTGCTGAGCGAGCGAGGTGCTGACCTGAAGTAAAGTGCTGAATTTAAGATAAGTGCATAGTTTCAACACAATTACATAGTGGTGATAACTGTAATTGTTGAATTTCATTAGGGAATTGTGTGTCTGTTTGTGATTCTGTGAAAAGGGAAAAAAAAAAAAAAAAGTTAGTCTTGTGATTTAATTAGTAGGATTAGTCACACCTGTTTCTAGAAGCTTCTAGCAGCTTCTGTACATCTATATAAACCAGCCAGTACTAGCGAGGTGCTGACCTGAAGTAAAGTGCTGAATTTAAGATAAGTGCATAGTTTCAACACAATTACATAGTTTGACACAAGAACATAGTTTGAATTTATCCTTATACGTTTCCCATTGGGTTTCTTTCGTTTTGTTTTTTTTTTTTTCTCTTTGTTTTTCTACTTTACTGTTGATCCCCATTTGATAGGTGCTCCATGGACAATGCTACCAGGTGTGTATCTTGTCAGATGTATGCATGCCTTGAGCAGCCGTTCGAGGGTGAATATGTCTGCACTCGATGCAAGCATGTTGCGTATTTGGAAACCAAGGTAACTGATCTAAATAAGCAGCTTGCAACACTAAGGGGCATTGCAAACCTGGAGAGGAGTTTAGAGCTCACTGAGCTTTCTCTGGCTGGGGCCAGTGATATGGAGGAGGGTGGAAGTGGGGAAGATCAGGACCCAGAGGTAGGTAGCTGGGTAACAGTTAGAAGAAGAGGTAGGGGGAAAAGTGTCAGGGAGCCTAGTCCTGACCTGGCCCAACCTAGTAAATATGCCTGTTTGGCTGATATTAGGAATGAAGGGCCTGGACTAGGGTCACTACAGCAGGATGTTGCTCCTAGCAACCAGGAAAACAACTGCTGTAGGAAGGAGGGAAATAGGAGTGCAGCAAAGCCCAGACAGATGTTGGTGGTAGGGGACTCTATAATTAGGCGGACAGACAGGGTCATCTGTCGCCGAGACCGTGAATGCCGAACAGTGTGTTGTCTGCCGGGTGCTCGGGTTCGGCATATTGTGGATCGGATAGACAGATTGCTGGGTGGGGCTGGGGAAAACCCAGCGGTCATGGTGCACATTGGTACTAATGACAAAGTTAGAGGCAGGTGGAAGGTCCTTAAAAATGATTACAGGGAACTAGGAGAGAAGCTGAAGTCCAGGACCTCCAAGGTGGTGTTTTCAGAAATACTACCGGTGCCACGAGCGTCACTAGAAAGACAGCGGGAGCTTAGGGAGATAAATATGTGGCTTAGAAATTGGTGCAGGAAGGAAGGGTTCGGGTTCATGGAGAACTGGGCCGACTTCTCAGTCGGCTACAGGCTCTACGGTAGGGACGGGCTGCACCTCAATGGGGAAGGTGCAGCTGTGCTGGGGGAGAAAATGGTCAGACGGATGGAGGAGCTTTTAAACTAGGATCGGGGGGGAGGGAGGGTAGTGGAGCAAATAAGGGGATAGATAGAGCAGATAGAGACAGGGAGACGGTAGGGGTCAATGAAGGATTAGGGGGGGATGGGACATACAAGGAACGTAGGGAGGCTAGGAGTAATAAAGGTGTTAATAGAATTAAATGTCTACTGGCAAATGCAAGAAGTCTTGCAAACAAAATGAATGAATTGGAGACTCTTATGTCAACCATGGATTATGATGTGGTGGGCATTACGGAAACCTGGCTGGATGAAAGCCATGACTGGGTGACAAACATACAGGGTTATAGTACATTTAGGAAGGACAGGAAAGGCCAAAAAGGTGGTGGGGTGTGTATATTTATCAAATCTAACCTAAAACCTGTGTTGTATGATGACATTGAGGGGAACAGCAACAATGTAGAGTCAGTATGGGTAAATGTACATGGGGAGGGGAATAATGGAAAAATGCTAATTGGAGTTTGCTATAAGCCTCCTAACATACCTGAACAAATAGAGGGTGAAATGCTGGAACAAATTGAAAAGGCAGCTAATAATAATAATCGGGTTCTTATTATGGGGGATTTCAACTATCCAGACATACAGTGGGACATAGAATCTTCTGGTTCTGCTAAAAGCTGTAAGTTCTTATCTACCATTCAAGACCATTTCCTCTCTCAGATGGTAGGTGAACCGACCAGGGGAGATAATTTGCTAGATCTGGTCCTGTCAAATAGACCGGATACAATTTCAGATCTACAGGTCCGGGAGCACTTGGGAACCAGCGATCATAATATGGTAAGCTTCGACATAATATTCAATAGAACATTTCAAAGGGGGAATGCTAAAACCTGGAATTTTAGGAAAGCTGATTTCAACAAATTAAGGGAAGAGCTTAAATGTGTAGATTGGGACAGAGTCATGGTAACTGGGGATACCGAACATAAATGGGGTAAGTTTAAGGATATACTACTAGAGTCCTGTAAAAAACGTATACCCTCTGGTAATAAAATGTCCAGGAATAAAAAGAAACCCCTATGGATAAATAAGACTGTACAAAGTATAATAAAACAAAAACAAAGGGCGTTTAAAATCTTAAAGGCTGAGAATACAGAAATAGCATTGCAGGAGTATAAAGATATCAATAGGCAATGCAAAAAAGAAATCAAACAAGCAAAACTAGCTACTGAAACAAAAATCGCCAATGACATTAAAATAAATCCCAAAATCTTTTATAAATACATTAATGCCAAAAGGAAAACAAAGGATAGTATCGGACCCTTAAAATATAATAACAAGTTAGTTATAGAGGACAAACAAAAGACTTAGATATTAAATAGGCATTTCTCATCTGTATTCACCAAGGAACTGACTGTACCAGGGATCATTCAACAAGTGAAAAATCAAAGTCCACCACCCGATATAATTAATTTAACACAAGATGAAGTACGCCTACGTCTGAGTAAATTAAACATTGACAAATCCCCAGGGCCAGATGGCATTCATCCACGAATATTGAGGGAATTGAGCTCTGTAATCGACAGACCGCTGTATCTCATCTTTTTAGACTCACTTGTAACAGGGTTGGTGCCTCAGGATTGGAGGATTGCTGATGTGGTACCGATATTTAAGAAAGGTAAGAGGGTAGATCCAGGCAACTACCGTCCAGTAAGCCTGACATCAGTAGTATGCAAAGTTTTTGAGGGCATTTTAAGGGATGACATGCAAAAATATATTGCAGAAAATAATATGATAACTGACAAACAGCATGGATTCATGAAAGATAAGTCGTGTCTAACCAACCTGTTGGGGTTCTATGAGGGGGTAAGTTCAAACCTGGATATTGGTAATGCAGCTGATGTGATTTATTTGGACTTTGCAAAGGCATTTGATACTGTACCACATAATAGCCTTATACTAAAGCTCCAGAAGCAAGGACTAGGGGACACAATATGCAACTGGGTAAGGAATTGGCTAAAAGATAGGAAACAAAGAGTAGTCATAAATGGTACATTCTCTAAATGGGCGATAGTCAGCAGTGGGGTGCCGCAGGGATCTGTGCTTGGACCGATTCTTTTTACTCTCTTTATTAATGACCTTGTGGATGGGATTGATAGTACAGTGTCAGTCTTTGCCGATGACACCAAACTATGTAGGATATTAAAAACTGACCTGGATAGTACAATATTACAAAAAGATCTGGATAAGATGTCAGAATGGGCAGATACTTGGCAAATGAGATTTAATGTTGATAAATGTAAAGTAATGCACCTAGGACGGAGTAATCCTATAGCTGCGTATACATTAAATGGAAGTAAACTCGGGACTACAGAACAGGAGAAGGACTTGGGTATTCTCATTACAAATAAGCTGAGCAGCAGCACTCAATGTCAAGCAGCAGCTGCTAAAGCAAACAAGATTTTAGGGTGTATAAAAAGAGAGATTAGATCCCGTGATCCCAACGTATTGTTACCCCTCTATAAATCACTTGTAAGGCCACATCTGGAATACGGGATCCAGTTTTGGGCTCCACATTTTAAAAAGGACATTCAGAAGTTAGAGTCAGTTCAAAGGCGGGCAACTAGACTATTACAAGGAATGGAAGGCCTCCCATATGATGGCAGGTTGAAAAAGTTAGATATGTTTAGCTTAGAAAAAAGACGTCTCAGAGGAGATCTCATTTATATGTATAAATACATGTGTGGTCAATATAAAGGACTGGCACATGACTTATTTCTTCCGAAAACAATACTAAGGACCAGGGGGCACTCACTGCGAGTGGAAGAAAAGCGATTCCGACACCTAAATAGGAAAGGGTTCTTTACAGTTAGAGCAGTCAGACTGTGGAATGCCCTACCACAAGAGGTAGTAATGGCAGATACTATAACAGCTTTTAAAAAAGGGCTGGATGATTTCCTCACTACACAAAACATTGTTGGTTATAAATGACTTAGTGACTAAATGTAGAACTGGTGGAGGAAGGTTGAACTAGATGGACCTAGGTCTTTTTTCAACCTAAGTAACTATGTAACTATGTAACATGCCGTGCTCCTTCACCATCCCTCCGGGGCTCTGGCTTGAAGTGGGAGCCAGCACGATTCTCCATGCTTGGCAGGAGACCGGTCTCCATCCGCAGCCCTTCAGGATCCTGCTGGACCGGAGCACTCACCCCAGGGACTTGGAACCCTGCGTCTCAGCAAGCTAAGTACCTGAGACGTTTATATATGGGGGTCCCTTGTACTTTATTGTTGTGGGAGAGTGTGCTGAGTGATTTTTATGACATTTCCGGCGGGTTCTCTGGCTGTCGCCTGAGAACCGCGGCGATGGTGCCTGCGCGCCGGCTGCACCGCTCAAATTTAGGCCCCGGCTTCGCCGGAGGCCTACTTTCGGTTTCACTGCCCTCGCATGTCATTCATGCAGAGGGACAGCGCGGCTCCGCCCAGTGGCCGTTCTACAAAGGGGAGAGACACTCCTCACTGGGTACATGTCTCCTCCCCTGTAAGTCTCTTTGGCCCTCCAGATCCCTCTCTCAGAGTGAGTCCCGCCCCCTCTCTTTGCTCCGGTGGCCATTTTCTCAGCGTTTTTCCCTGCGATCACCGCTGGTCTGCAGCATCCCTGCTGAGGTGCTTGGGGGTCCGGGCTTCGGGATCTGGAGGGCACACAAACCGCTCCAGCGGTCTGGTAAGCCACAACCTCCGGTTGTGGACCTTCTGTATATACTCTCTGGGGGTCATTCTGGCAGAGCCCCCACTCCAGCAGCATGTCTCACACGAGGAGCAAGGCTCCAAGGCTGTATTCAGTATGCACTGCATGTAAGCTCCTACTGCCTGAACCGAGCACCTATCCACATTGTGATGCCTGCTCTAACCTGACGATGCCTCAGCCTGGAATCGTACCCCCAGGGGTCTCTCCGGCTGCTCCGGCTCCTGTGGCTGAACCCCCGGCTTGGGTAGAATCCTTATCTAGGTCTATCTCCCAGTCTTTTGCCGACTCCATGGACCTTCTGTCCAAGACTTTGCTGAACATGCATCAGCCCCCTTCACAGGGTGCCTCTGCTGCTAGGGCTCTCTCAGCGGAGCTCACAGAGGTTTCATCATCTGGTCCCAGACCCCGTCCTCCTAAGAGGAGACGCAGGGCTCCATCTCCTTCCTCGTCCCGCGGCTCTGTTTCAGAAGCTGACTCGCGGGATGAGGAGGATGCCTTTACAGGGGGCTCGGAGGCTAACTCCATGTGCCCCATTGATCTGTCCGAAACCGACTCAGATGTTAGTGATTTGATTGCGTCCATTAATTCTGTATTGGATCTCAATCCGCCAGTATCAGAGGAGCAACCCTCTCTGGCAGAAAAGCACCAGTTTACCTCGCCTAAGAGGACAAAGAGTGTGTTCTTTAACCACTCCAGTTTTCAGGCCGCTGTGACCAAGCCTAGGGCCTGTCCTGACAAACGCTTCCCAAAGCGCGGTTCTGATGACCGTTTTCCCTTTCCACCTGAGGTGGTCAAGGAGTGGGCTCATTCACCAAAGGTAGACCCCCCCCCGGTGTCTAGACTCTCAGCCCGGACCGTTGTATCAGTGGCTGATGGCACCTCTCTTAAGGATTCCACTGACCGCCAGGTCGACCTTCTGGCCAAATCTGTATATGAGGCGGCAGGGGCCTCGTTCTCCCCAACTTTTGCAGCAGTGTGGGCTCTCAAAGCCATCTCTGCTTCTCTGGAGGAGATGCATTCCCTCGCCAGGGAATCTATGCCCGAAATGATTGCCTTAACTTCCCAAGCTTCAGCTTTTTCATCCTATGCCATGTCTGCCATGCTGGAGGCTTCTCACCGCACTGCGGTGGCTTCGGCTAATTTCCTCGCTATCCGCAGGATCCTGGGGCTTCGAGAGTGGAAGGCAGATGCTTCCTCAAAGAAGTTCCTTGCTGGACTCCCTTTTGCTGGGTCCAGGCTGTTCGGTGAACAGCTGGATGAAATTATTAAGGAGGCTACTGGCGGGAAGAGTACTTCCATGCCACAAACCAAAACCAGGAAACCTGTCCAGGGTAGGAATCAGTCGAGGTTTCGTTCCTTTCGTTCCTCCAACTGGTCGTCCTCTAAGCCCTCGGCCTCGTCCACTAACACTGCCAAGGATCAAAAATCCAGCTGGCGCACAAAAGCGCGTCCACAGAAGACCGCAGGAGCTGCTGCCACTAAGGCAGCCTCCTCTTGACTATCTGTCCGCGCCAGCAACGTCCTTAGTCGGTGGCAGGCTCTCCCACTTTGGCGACGTGTGGTTTCAACACATCTCCGATCAGTGGGTGCGGGATATCATCTCCCAGGGCTACAGGATAGATTTCTCTTACAGCCCGCCAAACAGATTTTTTCTGTCAACTCCCCCCTGCTCCAAGGCCGCCACCTTCTCTCAGGCCGTGGCATCCCTGCAGGCCAACGGAGTAATTGTACCGGTTCCCGCCCGGGAACGGTTCAGAGGTTTCTACTCAAATCTCTTTCTAGTCCCCAAAAAGGACGGTTCCTTTCGGCCCATCCTGGATCTCAAGCTTCTCAACAAGCATGTTCAGGTGCGGCATTTTCGCATGGAGTCTCTGTGGTCAGTCATTGCCTCAATGACCCAAGGGGATTTCCTGGCGTCCATCGACATCAGAGATGCCTATCTGCATGTGCCAATTGCAGTTTCACACCAGCGTTGGCTACGTTTTGCAATCGGAGAGGAACATTTCCAATTCGTGGCTCTTCCCTTCGGGTTAGCCACGGCCCCTCGAGTATTCACCAAGGTCATGGCAGCAGTGGTTGCGGTTCTGCACCTACAGGGGTTGGCAGTGATTCCTTACCTGGACGACCTTCTAGTCAAGGCTTCATCCAGCGCAGACTGTCAGCGGAGTGTCTCGCTCACTCTCGCCACTCTAGCCCAATTCGGGTGGATTGTCAATCTTCCCAAATCCACTCTGACTCCGACCCAGAGTCTCACGTACCTAGGGATGCAGTTCGAGACTCTGCCGGCACTTGTGAAGTTGCCCTTAGTCAAACAGCAGTCCCTCCAACTGGCGGTGCGCTCTCTGCTGAGGCCCCGCCGTTATTCCATCAGGCACCTGATGCAGGTGCTGGGTCTGATGGTGGCGTCAATGGAGGCTGTTCCCTTTGCCCAGTTCCATCTGCGTTCACTGCAGCTGGACATTCTCCGCTGTTGGGACAAGCGGCCTTCCTCCTTGCACAGGTTAGTGGCTCTGTCGCCACAGACCAGGAGCTCTCTTCAGTGGTGGCTTCGGCCCCTCTCTCTGTCTCAGGGGCGCTCCTTCCTGACTCCGTCCTGGGTGATTCTCACCACGGATGCCAGTCTATCCGGCTGGGGAGCGGTATGTCTCCACCACCGAGCGCAGGGCACTTGGACTCCGTCCGAGTCAGCCCTCTCGATCAATGTGCTGGAAACCAGAGCTGTGCTTCTAACTCTCCTAGCCTTTCACCACCTGTTGGCGGGCAAGCACATCCGAGTCCAGTCAGACAACGCGACAGCGGTTGCCTACATCAATCACCAAGGCGGGACACGCAGCCGCCTGGCAATGTTGGAGGTACAACGCATCCTTCAATGGACGGAGGACTCCAAGTCCACCATATCCGCAGTCCACATCCCAGGCGTGGAAAACTGGGAAGCAGATTATCTCAGCCGGCAAACCGTGGACAGTGGCAAGTGGTCCCTGCATCCGGCAGTGTTTCAGTCAATCTGCCGCAAGTGGGGCACTCCGGACGTGGACCTAATGGCATCCCGTCACAACAACAAGGTTCCGGTTTACGTGGCTCGCTCCCACGATCCTCAGGCCTTCGCCGCGGACGCTCTGGTTCAAGACTGGTCCCATTTTCGTCTGTCCTACGTGTTTCCCCCTCTAGCTCTCTTGCCCAGAGTTCTGCGCAAGATCAGAATGGAGGGCCGTCGAGTCCTCCTCATTGCTCCGGACTGGCCCAGGTGAGCTTGGTACCCAGACCTGCTCCATCTGTCCGTAGAGGTGCCGTGGCATCTTCCGGACTGTCCAGACCTTCTCTCACTAGGTCCGTTTTTCCGCCAGAATTCTGCGGCTCTCAGATTAACGGCGTGGCTCTTGAGTCCTGGATCTTGACGGCTTCTGGTACCCCCCCGGAAGTCATCTCCACTATGACTCGGGCCTGTAAGTCTTCCTCTGCCAAGATCTATCACAGGACTTGGAAAATTTTCCTGTCCTGGTGTCGCTCTTCCGGCCATTCTCCTTGGCCTTTTTCCTTGCCGACCCTTCTGTCTTTTCTACAGTCCGGTCTGCAGCTGGGACTGTCCCTCAACTCTCTCAAGGGACGAGTCTCGTCTCTGTCAGTGCTGTTCCAGCGGCGTATTGCCCGGCTGGCTCAGGTCCGCACCTTCATGCAAGGTGCGTCTCACATCATTCCGCCTTACCGGCGCCCCTTGGATCCCTGGGACCTCAATTTGGTTCTCACGGTTTTGCAGAAACCCCCCTTTGAACCTCTTAAGGAGGTTTCTTTGTTTCGTCTTTCACATAAAGTGGTCTTTCTTGTGGCCATAACTTCCCTCAGGAGAGTCTCTGATTTAGCTGCGCTCTCTTCGGAGTCACCTTTTTTGTTTTTTCATCAAGACAAGGTGGTTCTCCGTCCGACTCCGGACATTCTCCCTAAGGTGGTTTCTCCTTTCCACCTTAACCAGGACATTACCCTACCTTCCTTTTGTCCGGCTCCTGTTCATCGCTTTGAAAAAGCGTTGCATACTCTGGATCTGGTGCGGGCGCTCCGGATCTATGTGTCTCGCACCGCTGCTCTTAGGCGGTGTACCTCTCTTTTTGTGCTAACCACAGGTCGGCGTAAGGGCCTCTCGGCTTCTAAGCCAACCTTAGCCCGTTGGATTAGGTCGACCATTTCGGATGCCTACCAGTGTTCTCAGGTGCCTCCCCCACCGGGGATCAAGGCACACTCGACCAGAGCTGTCGGTGCTTCTTGGGCTTTCAGGCACCAGGCTACGGCTCAGCAAGTCTGTCAGGCTGCCACTTGGACTAGGCTGCATACCTTTTCAAAGCACTACCAAGTGCACGCTCATGCTTCGGCAGATGCGAGCTTGGGCAGACGCATCCTTCAGGCGGCTGTCGCCCACTTGGGAAGTTAGGCTCCGCCTACTTCTCAGTTTTTCTGTTTATTCCCACCCATGGACTGCTTTGAGACGTCCCAATGTCTGGGTCTCCCATAGGAACGATAAAGAAAAAGATAATTTTGTTTACTTACCGTAAATTCTTTTTCTTATAGTTCCGTATTGGGAGACCCAGCACCCTCCCTGTTGCCTGTTGGCAGTTTCTTGTTCCGCGTGTTATCACCGGCTGTTGTCGTAGACAGAGGCTCCGGTTGTTCCGGTTCTTGCTCTGTTTTTACTTGTGGGTGGCTATTCTCCTTCAGCTTTTGCACTAAGCTGGCTAGATCTGGTTCTCCAGGGGGTGTATAAGCTCAGAGGGAGGAGCTACACTTTTGAGTGTTGTACTTTGTGTGTCCTCCGGAGGCAGAAGCTATACACCCAATGTCTGGGTCTCCCAATACGGAACTATAAGAAAAAGAATTTACGGTAAGTAAACAAAATTCTCTTTTTTATTCAGATTTCCAGCTACTGTATCCTGATATGGCCAGTTTAGCAAATCAAGGATAAATAAAACCTGCTCTATGTAAAGACAAGGGCTGAATCCAGGTTTTTTATTGTATTACCTGTAGAAGATATTTAATGACCTCAGCCGCTATGGATTCAATGTTTGGGTACAGATATTTAATTGTTCATGTCCTTGTTCACTTCCAGGTAAAGAATCTGGTAGAGGAGCAGCTCTTTAGCCGCTATGATCGTCTCCTCCTGCAATCAAGCTTGGATTTAATGGCGGATGTTGTTTATTGCCCACGACCAGGCTGTCAGACACCAGTTATGCAGGAGCCAGAGGATACAATGGGCATCTGTTCAGTCTGCCAATATGCATTTTGTATTCTGTGTAAAATGACCTTCCACGGAGTCTCCGCTTGCAAAGTAACTGCAGGTATGTTCTTTAGGTCTTATCTCTGTACCAAGCAGAAAAATATATGGTGTTTTCAACCAAAGTCATAATATTATAAAAATACATTTTCTGGGCCTTGGGGTGTGTTGATATACAGCATAAACCTTCAGTCTTCCAAATAAGCAGACTGTTTTCTGTAGTCTAACTTGTTGATAGGTCAACAGTGCGCATGGTGCCCATGAATATATGGTAAAACTATAAGAATACAAATAGCAGAGATAAGTACTCAGCACATAATGTCTCTCAGCTATGACAATTTACATTAAGTGGAAGTACATTACAAAATGGAGACAGTACATGAGAACACACACAAGCTCCCTGTGTAATCACTACTATGCAACTTAATAATAGTTCTGAACATCATGATGTCACAAACAGAGGTAAATCTCTTATCAGATATTCTATTACAAGGATAATGAGTTTTAAGTAAGAACAGTGCAGGAGGACACAAATACACATCTTCCCTGAGAGGAATACTGTCCCAAAATGGTGGCTACTACCCAGCATGCCTAGGTATCTCCCATAATGCATTAGAATTGTCTCTCCAGTAAAGGAGACAAACTCTAGCACAGCGCCACCTATTGGAAGTAGCGATCCTAAAAGTCACAAGTGGATTTTCGACAATCCTTTGCAATATGACTCAGGATATATAAGCCAGATCAGAATCCCAATTTGCAGACACGGTGTTTCGGGGTGCTTGCCCCTCGTCAGTGCAAAGTATGGGGGTGTCTGATCTGGCTCATGAGAAAGCTATGTGGGGACCACGGGGGAACACTATTCTCCTTAAGGAGACTTTGCAAGCCAGTCTGGCTGCCAGGTAAGGGGACTTATAGCTGCAATGCCCCTAAAATTCCACGGGGGAACACTATTCTCCTTAAGGAGACTTTGCAAGCCAGTCTGGCTGCCAGGTAAGGGGACTTATAGCTGCAATGCCCCTCTGGGAAATATTCAAATTGTCTCTCCAGTAAAGGAGACAAACTCTAGCACAGCGCCACCTATTGGAAGTAGCGATCCTAAAAGTCACAAGTGGATTTTCGACAATCCTTTGCAATATGACTCAGGATATATAAGCCAGATCAGAATCCCAATTTGCAGACACGGTGTTTCGGGGTGCTTGCCCCTCGTCAGTGCAAAGTATGGGGGTGTCTGATCTGGCTCATGAGAAAGCTATGTGGGGACCACGGGGGAACACTATTCTCCTTAAGGAGACTTTGCAAGCCAGTCTGGCTGCCAGGTAAGGGGACTTATAGCTGCAATGCCCCTAAAATTCCACGGGGGAACACTATTCTCCTTAAGGAGACTTTGCAAGCCAGTCTGGCTGCCAGGTAAGGGGACTTATAGCTGCAATGCCCCTCTGGGAAATATTCAAATTGTCTCTCCAGTAAAGGAGACAAACTCTAGCACAGCGCCACCTATTGGAAGTAGCTATCCTAAAAGTCACAAGTGGATTTTCGACAATCCTTTGCAATATGACTCAGGATATATAAGCCAGATCAGAATCCCAATTTGCAGACACGGTGTTTCGGGGTGCTTGCCCCTCGTCAGTGCAAAGTATGGGGGTGTCTGATCTGGCTCATGAGAAAGCTATGTGGGGACCACGGGGGAACACTATTCTCCTTAAGGAGACTTTGCAAGCCAGTCTGGCTGCCAGGTAAGGGGACTTATAGCTGCAATGCCCCTAAAATTCCACGGGGGAACACTATTCTCCTTAAGGAGACTTTGCAAGCCAGTCTGGCTGCCAGGTAAGGGGACTTATAGCTGCAATGCCCCTCTGGGAAATATTCAAATTGTCTCTCCAGTAAAGGAGACAAACTCTAGCACAGCGCCACCTATTGGAAGTAGCGATCCTAAAAGTCACAAGTGGATTTTCGACAATCCTTTGCAATATGACTCAGGATATATAAGCCAGATCAGAATCCCAATTTGCAGACACGGTGTTTCGGGGTGCTTGCCCCTCGTCAGTGCAAAGTATGGGGGTGTCTGATCTGGCTCATGAGAAAGCTATGTGGGGACCACGGGGGAACACTATTCTCCTTAAGGAGACTTTGCAAGCCAGTCTGGCTGCCAGGTAAGGGGACTTATAGCTGCAATGCCCCTAAAATTCCACGGGGGAACACTATTATGCATTAGGACATTCTTACAGAAAAAATAATTAACATTGCAGATAATCGGCACTAGATGGTGCTCTAACAACATTTAACATTACCAGAAGGCTATTATGTATGGCAATTATGAACTTTTACAACAGCTTTTAAACCTGAATAGGCAGAACAGGGTGGCAGCATGAAAGTAAATATGCGGTACCCTAAATCTTATATTGTAAGTTTTTGGAAGATTCTGACAAAAATTGGACTTTTGACCATTGCATATTATTGTTCCAGTTAGGATGCTCTGTTTTCATGAAAAAAAAAATAAATACCAAAACATTCCATTTGGGAGCTCTGGAGTCTGGAAAGTGACACATCAAGGTGTTAATGGTTACTAGGTGTAAAAGATTCATCATCCTCTCCCAGACACAGTAAAGCTGCTAGCCAAAACCTTGTTTCACTGATGTACTAGTTCAACCCATTGAACATAGTCCAAGTAAAGGCAGACATTTACCTGGGCAGACAGATGTTCTTAAGGTCGGATTTGAGAGATGAAGATTTTTGACATAAAAATACCCATTTAAATTACTTTTTTTTAAAAAAAAAAAAAAAAATCGGACAAAAAGTCATGTTCATAAAGTATGTTGAATGGATGTGAATAATTGATATATATTATATTTATTTTCCTTACTCTCCCAGAAAAACTTATCTCGTTGCGTGCAGACTATTTGTCTGCAGATGATGAAGGCAAGAAATTCCTGGAGAAGAGATATGGAAAGAGAGTAATCCAGAAAGCTGTGGAGGAAATGGAGAGTATGGATTGGCTGGAGCAGAACTCAAAGTGCTGCCCTCGCTGTGGGACTCATATTCAGGTTGGATACTAATTTACTAATTACACTTTGCAGACCCAGTTACAGGAAAATCAGCCCATTTATAGTGACTATTGTTATTAAAAGGTCAGGATAAAGCTACCAATAGCCTCTTATTACTGACATCCCTTTTATCATATGACCCCCAGGACAAATAGCGTTAGAACCTTCATTCCATACACAATGCACTTCCAGAACTGAAAAGAGTGGGTTGATAACTGCTTCTGTCTTCTATCTAGGGTCCTGTTTAGTCTCTAACTGCTGTTTCCTTTTTGAGGTAGCTGGCTAAAAAATAGACCATAAATATACTTTGGTTTAAAGACCAGTATCGGCTGTGTAACATTTAGTGAGGCCTTCCTTAACCACATCTCATCAGCTCACTGCCTTTTCACATCCTAATAAAAGTACAATTAGGACATGAAAAGTAATTATGCACCCCAGGATCATGATCCAAGGGTAACTGATGCCTAACAAAGTTATATGCCCCCTCTTATCCGAAATTTAGCAGGGGAAATTTAGCACTGGTCCACTACCCCTACTATGTAAAATACCAAGAAAGAGACCCCCACACAATAAATAATAAAATGATTCTCTTTATTACATTACAAATGTATTAAAAAAAATATTAACAACACTAGGATAATGGATTTTGATACAAAAAAACACCAGGTCAAATGACGCAATAAATAACACAATAATGAATAAGAGGCTGGTCTGGCTATAGAACAAATGAAAATGTGCGTGGTAGGTAAAAATGTATTAGATCTATTGGTAACACTATAAAAATATTGTTGGTTGGTCTCCTGTTGTTAAATTACTCACAAAAATTTTATATATATGTGCCACCCCCGTGCCAGCAGCCGAGCTGCTCGGATCCGGATTCGCAGTGGCTCAAGGGTCTCCGGACCCGGGGGTCGTGCGGCCACTCAAATGAAGGGGGTTATTTACAGGAGATTTTATAGAGTTGTAATGCCAACCCTGGTATGTGGTAATTAGGAGTACCACCGCTGCAGTTGGGAGTACTCGGGGATGATGGAATGGGACAGCCAGGTGTTGTGACCCTCCATGGGTAGAGGGGATACTCCGGCATTCGGTGATGGTAGGGGAGTGCCGTTGGATGCAAGGGGGTCACTGTAGTACTCACTCAGTCCATTATGCTGACACCGACAACTGGTCAAACAAGTCTCTGGACACCGCTGCCACTGAGGGGAGCTTAGTTCAGGTCCCGTGCCCAATGGTGCTGCCTGGTGATGCGTGACCTGCCTCCTGGCACGAAGTTCACTTCTTTGGTGGTCCCGGTAGTATGAAACTCGCCGGGTCCCGCTCCCCTCTATGGCTAAGTGTGGGAGCTTGCTCTCAGGGCTCACGCTTGGGATTTTCTGGACCGTTTTGGTTGAAAAGTCCTATCCCCCTCGTTGCGATTTTGGAGTGGGTGGAGAGCGGATCTTGAAGGCTCCGTTTTCGTCGGGTAAATTATCGGGTTGCCTGAAGCTACTCCCCGAGCTAGGGTCCACGTAACCAGTCATGCCTTGCTCCCAGCCCGGTGATGGTGCAGGGCCGCCGGCTGTCCTCCTCGACATATCCGTGGCCCTTGCCACGTTCCCCTGCGACTGGGGGTCCAGCTCCTCTAGGCCTAGACCACAGTCTGCCTCCTAGATTGCTTCCCAGGAGCCCTGCTCCTGACCTTCTCTCACTTTCACTTCCAGACTCAACTCTCTCCTCTTGACACTCCTGACCTCCCCTCTCCAACCCTCCCAGGTGGGCGACTCTATTCCACTCAAGCCGTCCACTGGTGTGTTTGGTGGGTGTGGTGCAGAGTGTATCTAGGATTTGATTAGCTGATGTAGGCAACACCATGTAGTTAGGGACCCTAAACCAAGAGGGAGGTGGATACTGCACGGGAGGGCAGATTGTACAATACCCTGTTACGACCTGATAGTCCAGGGACGTCACATATATATGTGTATATACAGTGCTGGCCAAAAGTATTGGCACCCCTGCAATTCTGTCGGATAATACTTTGTTTCTTCCTGAAAATGATTGCAATCACACATTTTTTGGTATTATCCTCATTTATTTTGCTTGTAATGAAAAACCACAAAAAAGAATGAACCAAAAATCAAATCATTGATCATTTCACATAGAACTCCAAAAATGGCCCAGACAAAAGTATTGGCACCCTCAGCCTAATACTTGGTATCACAACCTGTAGCCAAAATAACTGCGAACAACCGCTTCTGGTAACCATCAATGAGTTTCTTATAATGCGCTGCTGGAATTTTAGACCATTCTTCTTTGGCAAACTGCTCCAGATCCCTGAGATTTGAAGGGTGCCTTCTCCAAACTGCCATTTTGAGATCTCTCCACAGGTGTTCTCTGGGATTCAGTTCTGGACTCATTGCTGGCCACTTTAGAAGTCTCAAGTGCTTTTTCTCAAACCATTTTCTAGTGCTTTTTGAAGCGTGTTTTGGGTCATTGTCCTGCTGGAAGACCCATGACCTCTGAGGGAGACCCAGTTTTCTCACACTGGGCCCTACATTATGCTGCAAAATTTGTTGGTAGTCTTCAGACTTAATAATGCCATGCACACGGTCAAGCAGTCCAGTGCCAGAGGCAGCAAAGCAACCCTAAAACATCAGGGAACCTCCGCCATGTTTGACCTTAGGGACCGTGTTCTTTTCTTTGAATGCCTCTTTTTTTCCTGTAAACTCTATGTTGCTGTGTATGTCTTTGGTAGTCATTTTTTTCAAGCAGAGGTATTTGATGACAGCTCTGAGCTTGTTTTTTTCCATTTTGATGTTCACTCCTCGGCAGTTCATATTCAAATGAATGTAGCTCCCGGGAATCGTGGCCTATTTAAGTGATTTTTTTTTTTCCTGGACTAGTGGGTACCTAAGAGAGAAGAAAACATTTTATTTTAATTTCTGTGTGCAATAGAAATAACCGATTTATCATTACTTTTGGATCGCACCTCGTATGTGTGTGTGTGTTTTAAGTAGAAAATTTCGGTTGTCTTATTATGTATATTGGTGGTTGTATTCCCTGTATAAATTGATATTGATATGTATATGCCTGCATATGCACCTTTAAACAGTATTTAATTTTCTACTTAAAACACACATATATATATATATATATATTTTTTTTTTTTTTTTTACTTGAGCATGTGTATTTATATATTTTCTATTTAGGTATATTTATTTTGTGTGAGGGTCTCTTTCTTGGATTTATTGATATGGTGCCTCCTAGTTAATCTGGAAGCTGACTGGATTTATGTAAAATACCAGCCTATTCTCACTCCAGTGCCGCCACTATTCTAGCAAATTTGGCACCTGGTCGCTTAGGGCTTGCATGACATTGGTATACCATGTGAGCTTTACAGTCAATCAGTGGTCGCTTCAATCTCACTTCTTTCAGATGTAACTGACTTTTTAGGGGAAGTCAGGGACCAATAACAGCTCTCACTTCTTCCAGGTGTCAGTTTAGTCTGAAAGAAGTGGTGAGATGGAAGCAACTGCTGATTGGCTGCAGGGCTGTCATGGCATAACAATGTCACACAAGACCTGGGAGACCACACACCAAAGTTGCTGGAATAACACTGAAAGTGATAGTCTGTTGTTAATTTGCCAGGGGGAATATAGCATTTTGAAAAGGGAGTTGTCTGATAATAAACAACCTCTTTAAGAGTGTGACAGAGGTGGGTGCAGATGTTTGCTGCTATTAGAACCAGGTGCCTAACAATGGCCTCTGATTTTTGCATAGATCAAAGCCTAATAGGCGTGTTCGTCTGATACTGATGGTCTTCTTGATGATGCTCTGCACTACAGAAGTAGTGCAGTGTATTGATGATAGATGCTCTCCACTATATAAGTAGTTCAGTGTATTGTCTGTCCAAAGAAAGGATTGCATTACAAGTCTCTTCTTAGTACTAATGAATATTGTTTAAAAAAATATATGTAAAAATCAAGAAAAATGTAATTTTTGTAGACTAAAAAGTGGCTTAATCTAATAAAAATCAACCCACTCCCAAAAAAGAGACACATCTGGTGTCATTGGTATTAATGACCGTAACAGTACCAATGTGGTACCAATAACAACTTCAGCTTGTTACGTAAAAACCTAGACATGATACAGCTCTGTAGTCAGAAAAAATGTAAATGTTACTATTCTCAGAGTTATGCAAAGAAAAAAAAAATTAGATCCAATTTTTTTATTCAAATAAGGGATAATAGGAAAAAAATGAACTCAACAGTTTATTATGCAATTTGTCCCAAACGTGACTATAACCCATATGTGGTTGGAAACTCCTGTGTTGTCAGGCGGCGTGGCTTGGAAGCGAAACAGAACCCTTTGACGTTTGGAGAGAAATGTTTGCTGGAATAATATGTGTATGCCATTTTGCATTTGTAAAGCTCCTACTGTGCTGATACAGTGGAAACCCCCCCACAAGTTACCCCATTTCTGAAACTATACCCGACAAGGAATTCATCTAAGAGTGTAGTGACCCTTTTGGACCTACAGATGTTTCCCAAAAGATTATAATGTTTAAACTTGAAAATGAAAAATTACATTTTATTTTTTTCACAAAAATGTTGCTTTGTCCAACAATTTTTTTCATTCTCATAAGAGTAGACCATTTGTTACACAGTTGCTCCAGAATGTGGTAATATTCCTTATCTGGTCAAAAACAGCTGTTTATGCTCCCGGCAGGGGTGGCCAGGCAAGGAGTGCAAATTTGACCGGTACAGTGCAGATGCCATGTCACTTTTGCAGAGCCCCTGAGGTATCCAAACAGCAGAAACCCCCACAACCAGTTCCAGTTTATAAACAAAACCCTCAAAAATGTAATGAATGTGTGTCATGACCATTGTTAACCCATTTTGCTACACAGAATTTAATAAGATTGGGTTATGAAATTGAAAAGTTAGGTTTCTTTGCACTAAAATGTTACATTGGCAGAAATTGTTTACTCTCACAAGGCGTAATAGCAGAGATTGGACCCCACCATTTGTTACTCATTCTCTCCTGAGCACAGTGATACCTCCATAAGTGGCTGAACACTACTTTTTGGTTATATAGTGAAGCTTGGAAGGAAAGCGCACCTTTAACCCCTTCAGCCCCCAGCCTGTTTTCACCTTAAAGACCCGGCCATTTTTTGCAATTTTGACCAGTGTCACTTTGACAGGTTATAACTCTGGAACACTTCAACGGATCCTGGCGATTCTGACATTGTTTTTTCGTGACATATTGTACTTCATGTCAGTGGTAAATTTAGGCCGATATGTTTTGCGTTTATTTGTGAAAATTTCGGAAATTTAGCGAAAATTTTGAAAATTTTGCAATTTTCAAAATTTGAAATTTTATGCCCATAAATCTGAGAAATATGTCACACAAAAAAGTTACTAAATAACATTTCCCACATGTCTACTTTACACCAGCGCAATTTTTGAAAAAAAAAAAAATTCCGTTAGGAAGTTAGAAGGGTTCAAAGTTCATCACCAATTTCTCATTTTTCCAACAAAATTTACAAAAAAAAATTGTTTAGGTACCACATCACATTTGGAGTGATTTGAGAAACCTAGGCGACAGAAAATACCCAAAAGTGACCCAATTCTAAAATCTGCACCCCTCACTCTGCTCAAAACCACATCCAAGAAGTTTATTAACCCTTTAGGAGCTTCACAGCAACCAAAGCAATGTAGACGAAAAAATGAAAATTTTACTTTTTTAACACAAAAATGTTACTTTAGCCATAAAAATTAGTATTTTCACAAGGGTATCAGGAAAAATGCATCATAAAATGTATCGTGCATTTTCTCCTGAGTACGCAGATACCCCATATGTGGTGGTAATCAAATGTTTGGGCGCACGGCAGGACTCGGAAGGCAAGGAGCGCAATTTGAATTTTTGAGTGCAAAATTAGCTGCACTCATTAGCGGACGCCATGTCGGGTTTGAAGACCCCCTGAGGTGCCTAAACAATGGAGCTCCCCCACAAATGACCCCATTTTGGAAACTAGAGCCCTCAAATATTTTTTCTAGATGTTTGATGTGCACTTTGAACCCCTGGGGGCTTCACAGAAGTTTATAACGTTGAGCCGTGAAAAGAAAAAAAAATTTTTTTACCACAAAACTGTTGCTTCAACCAGGTAGCTTTTTTTATCACAAGGGTATCAGGAAAAAATGCACCATAAAATTTATGGTGCATTTTCTCCTGAGTACGCAGATACCCCATATGTGGTGGAAATCAAATGTTTGGGCGCACGGCAGGACTCGGAAGGCAAGGAGCGCCATTTCACAGCAAAATTGGTTGGAATTATTAGCGGACGCCATGTTTCATTTGGAAATTGAGTAATAAAGACCTTGCATCACCTCTTGTAGGTGCTCAGGAGAAAATTAGATTAGCATTGGAGGTTAACTCCGGCACACTACCACTTCCCATATGCCCAAAAAAAAGGAGAAGAATACAGTTTGTTGGATGTCAAAAAAATCCTTATTCTCTTATTTTATTTAGTGCCAAAAAAGTGAAAACAGTGCTGTACAATTGTCCGCCAGGAGTCGACGTTTCGGCTAGCAAGCCTTCATCAGGTCGGACAGGCTGAATATATTATTTACAAGTGAGAAAACAAAACAGAAGAACAAAGAAAAATTAATGACATTGAATCGGTATGTTCATCTGGGTACAATAGGCAAAATTTAGGGACAACAGAGCAAATCAGGTGTGAAGACAAAAACAAAGGAGCAAGGGTACATCATACAGACCTTGCGACATTGTAACATAGTGTACTATAATTATATAGAACCACATAGTTGTGATGGTATTGCCACAAGGTAGCAGGGTGGAGGTAAGATACAGGTCTTTGTGGAGTGACCGCACAGAGTGCATAGCAAGGATGCTCACCTTGGTTTGTAATGAGATGTTAGCGTAATATGAATGTAAAGTAGTTGCAAGAATGTAGAGCCCTCCGTTCAGAGATAGCTGAAGGAGAAAGACAGGTAAAATAAGGGAAATTATATTGGTAGGGCAAAAAAGAGCACAATGAAGAGAAACTGAGGTAGCGATCACTACAACATACCCAGTGCCAGAAGCCGTGGAAAGCCCCGGGAGATGTATGGTATAATGGATCCTAAGAGGTTGTCGGATAAGGACCATGGAGATTTGAGACAGAGAACGTTAGGTATATCTATAAGAATGAGATAAAATGTGGAGTGAACCACTAGGCTAGGGAGTATATCTGCCTTGGTGGGTGCTCTTATATAAGGGGTAAATGGTGGTTACCTTGTTGGTCGATTATATCCCTTTAGGTCTCTTGGTATATAAGGTCGCAATGGCGACCATGTGTGTCCCAGGTAAATGGCAGTTCTTGCAGTGGGATGTTAGTATCTATGGTTTCCAATAAGACATCGGGTTAACGGAGCTACCATCGCCATATACAGAGATAGTAAGTGTGGTAAAATGCAATGTTACCTATTAGCTCTGTTCATATAGCCTAGAGTGGGATCGCTGCGGCAAAAAAGTATACCTGGCAGTGACTCGTATGGAGTAAAGCGAATGTCCCAGATTAAAGTGTAAAAATCAGGATGGTATATCTGATCGGGAATCTGTAGCTCCAAAAAGATGACATGAGAACAGTATTACCAACAATAGAAAGTAAAGATACCGTAGCAGAAAGAGATTTACAAGGAAATACCTAGTGATTAGTTAGGTGGAGTACTTTGGTGGAGGTTACGTAGGAAGGGACGCTCCTGTAATGAGGAGTCAAAGTCCAGGGTTCATCCTGGTGATCCAGGTATGGTGATTAACTGCCACTTATAGCTGTATGGAGAGGAAGTGGAGAAGAATTAAGTAAGAGTAAGGAGAGAAAGAGATATAAGGAAGGAAGGGAAAACAAGATTACCTAGTGACTCTGAGGGATATGGCATGGAGGGAGGTCCGTTGGCCCAGGAAAGAGTCTAGCTAGCTAGAGGAAGAGGAGAATTAGAAAAATAAAGGATGATAAGTTTATGCTATGCATTGGTGGTATAAATGTGGCAATGCCTGAGTGAGCCTCCTTACCATGCGCCAGTGGTGCCGTGGAGCTGGATCGCACGTCCTGTGGAGTGAAAGGGGTGCAGGAAAGGCATCCATTTAACTACGAGCGTGCTGTGATGTAACTTCCGGTTTTCGTGCGGAATGGTGTCTGCTGGGAACCAGCGTACCGCGCATGCGCAGGAGAATTCCGATGGTGAAGGCTGTGATCCGTGGAACGCGGAAGTGGAGCCTTGGAACGCACATGTGACAGGCATGTGATGATGGGGGCGTGACCGTGAGTCACATGGCCGTGTATCCGGACCCAGTTTACATGTTTCAGTGCAGGAGTGAGTGACATGCTGATTTATCACTGTCACGGAGTGGTATTAGTTCTGTGAAGCAGAAAGAAGGAGTTAGAATGCAATGTAGCACGATGATCACATATTAACATGTTTTAGTCACATATTTAATATTGTATTCACGCTGTGGTAAACAAAATGATGGTGAGGACACAATTAATACACAGAATTTTACACCATAAGGCGAGCAATAAATCGGCGGTTTGATTTAGTATAACCATATGTATCCCAAATGAAAGGTGAATCGGAGATAGGGACTCGGGATGCCTAAGATGGATTATGTATGTGTATGACCTAAGTATACGTGCAATAAGGATATGCTAATAGTGATATTGATGTAATAGGTTCTCAGTCTCCTGATGTAAAGAGGAGGGGGAGGCGAGAGGAGAAAAGGGAGAGAAAAGAGAGGTCATACTCCAGACATCAGAATAGGGTTATGTTATTTACTATGCAGGTACTATGGAACAAATAATTAATATAAAGTGATATCATATAGGCTCCGAACTACAACAACATTAGAGGTCAAAAAGCTTGTTCATATCTCCGGTTCAAGCCATGGGGCTCAAGAGTACCGAGAGTATGGATCCATCTAGCTTCCTTCTCCCGAAGGAGTTTGACCCTATCGCCACCTCTGCGACTAGTGCCAACTAGATCTATGACTTGAAACCTCAACTGTGAGATCCTATGGCCTGCTGTTATGAAGTGGAGGGCGATTTATTGCTCGCCTTATGGTGTAAAATTCTGTGTATTAATTGTGTCCTCACCATCATTTTGTTTACCACAGCGTGAATACAATATTAAATATGTGACTAAAACATGTTAATATGTGATCATCGTGCTACATTGCATTCTAACTCCTTCTTTCTGCTTCACAGAACTAATACCACTCCGTGACAGTGATAAATCAGCATGTCACTCACTCCTGCACTGAAACATGTAAACTGGGTCCGGATACACGGCCATGTGACTCACGGTCACGCCCCCATCATCACATGCCTGTCACATGTGCGTTCCAAGGCTCCACTTCCGCGTTCCACGGATCACAGCCTTCACCATCGGAATTCTCCTGCGCATGCGCGGTACGCTGGTTCCCAGCAGACACCATTCCGCACGAAAACCGGAAGTTACATCACAGCACGCTCGTAGTTAAATGGATGCCTTTCCTGCACCCCTTTCACTCCACAGGACGTGCGATCCAGCTCCGCGGCACCACTGGCGCATGGTAAGGAGGCTCACTCAGGCATTGCCACATTTATACCACCAATGCATAGCATAAACTTATCATCCTTTATTTTTCTAATTCTCCTCTTCCTCTAGCTAGCTAGACTCTTTCCTGGGCCAACGGACCTCCCTCCATGCCATATCCCTCAGAGTCACTAGGTAATCTTGTTTTCCCTTCCTTCCTTATATCTCTTTCTCTCCTTACTCTTACTTAATTCTTCTCCACTTCCTCTCCATACAGCTATAAGTGGCAGTTAATCACCATACCTGGATCACCAGGATGAACCCTGGACTTTGACTCCTCATTACAGGAGCGTCCTTTCCTACGTAACCTCCACCAAAGTACTCCACCTAACTAATCACTAGGTATTTCCTTGTAAATCTCTTTCTGCTACGGTATCTTTACTTTCTATTGTTGGTAATACTGTTCTCATGTCATCTTTTTGGAGCTACAGATTCCCGATCAGATATACCATCCTGATTTTTACACTTTAATCTGGGACATTCGCTTTACTCCATACGAGTCACTGCCAGGTATACTTTTTTGCCGCAGCGATCCCACTCTAGGCTATATGAACAGAGCTAATAGGTAACATTGCATTTTACCACACTTACTATCTCTGTATATGGCGATGGTAGCTCCGTTAACCCGATGTCTTATTGGAAACCATAGATACTAACATCCCACTGCAAGAACTGCCATTTACCTGGGACACACATGGTCGCCATTGCGACCTTATATACCAAGAGACCTAAAGGGATATAATCGACCAACAAGGTAACCACCATTTACCCCTTATATAAGAGCACCCACCAAGGCAGATATACTCCCTAGCCTAGTGGTTCACTCCACATTTTATCTCATTCTTATAGATATACCTAACGTTCTCTGTCTCAAATCTCCATGGTCCTTATCCGACAACCTCTTAGGATCCATTATACCATACATCTCCCGGGGCTTTCCACGGCTTCTGGCACTGGGTATGTTGTAGTGATCGCTACCTCAGTTTCTCTTCATTGTGCTCTTTTTTGCCCTACCAATATAATTTCCCTTATTTTACCTGTCTTTCTCCTTCAGCTATCTCTGAACGGAGGGCTCTACATTCTTGCAACTACTTTACATTCATATTACGCTAACATCTCATTACAAACCAAGGTGAGCATCCTTGCTATGCACTCTGTGCGGTCACTCCACAAAGACCTGTATCTTACCTCCACCCTGCTACCTTGTGGCAATACCATCACAACTATGTGGTTCTATATAATTATAGTACACTATGTTACAATGTCGCAAGGTCTGTATGATGTACCCTTGCTCCTTTGTTTTTGTCTTCACACCTGATTTGCTCTGTTGTCCCTAAATTTTGCCTATTGTACCCAGATGAACATACCGATTCAATGTCATTAATTTTTCTTTGTTCTTCTGTTTTGTTTTCTCACTTGTAAATAATATATTCAGCCTGTCCGACCTGATGAAGGCTTGCTAGCCGAAACGTCGACTCCTGGCGGACAATTGTACAGCACTGTTTTCACTTTTTTGGCACTAAATAAAATAAGAGAATAAGGATTTTTTTTGACATCCAACAAACTGTATTCTTCTCCTTTTTTTTGGGCATATGGGAAGTGGTAGTGTGCCGGAGTTAACCTCCAATGTTTCATTTGGAGACCCCCCTGAAGTGCCTAAACAATGGAGCTCCCCCACAATTGACCCCATTTTGGAAACTAGACCCCTCATGGAATTTATCTAGCTGTTTAGTGAGCACTTTGAACCCCTGGAGGCTTCACAAGCGTTTGTAATGTTCAGCCGTGAAAATATTTTATTCTTTTTTTTACCACAAAATTGTTTTTTCAAACAGGTAGCTTTTTTTTCCACAAGGGTATCAGAAAAAAATGCACCATAAAATGTATTGTGCAATTTCTCCTGAGTACGACGATACCTCATATGTGGTGGAAATCAATTGTTTGGGCGTACGGCGGGGCTCAGAAGAGAAGGAGCGCCATTTCACAGTAAAATTGATTGGAATTATTAGCAGACGCCATGTTTCATTTGGAGACCCCCCTGAGGTGCCTAAACAATGGAGCTCCCCCACATGTGATCCCATTTTGGAAACTAGCCCCCCCCCCCCCCATACAAAAAAAATTAGTTTGGCGAAATAAAAAATACAGACATCAGTAAAAAAAAAAAAAAAAAAGAGCGCCTGCCACTAAGACCAGTGCCAAACGTGAGAGCAATGCACGAGTCTCGTATCGCATCATCCACTGCAGTCTGGAAGCGAGCAACTGCGCTGGATAATGCGATGCGAGAGGGCGGGGCGGCAGATGAGAAAGAGCGCAGCGGATGGAAGATTGGAAAGGGCGCAGCGGGTGGAAGATGGGAAAGGGCGCAGCGGATGGAAGATGGGAAAGGGCGCAGCGGGTGGAGGAGCGGCAGAGGATGGGAAAGGGCGCAGCGGATGGATGATGGGAAATGGCGCAGCGGATGGAGGAGCGGCAGAGGATGGGGGGGTGAGATGGGGATACCTACCTTACAGGATGGATCTAGGCAGCAGAATCACAGCAGACAGAAGAGGCAGCAGATGAAGGAGGGTGAAAAGGATGGGAGAGAGCAGGCAGCAGATCAGGGAGGGGGGCAGAGTCTGATGGGAGGGGGGAGGCAGCACATGGGGGGGGAGGCAGCACATGGACGGAGGGGGGAGGCAGCACATGGGGGGGGAGGCAGCACATGGGGGGGGAGGCAGCACATGGGGGGGGAGGCAGCACATGGGGGGGGAGGCAGCACATGGGGGGGGAGGCAGCACATGGGGGGGGAGGCAGCACATGGGGGGGGAGGCAGCACATGGGGGGGGAGGCAGCACATGGGGGGGGGAGGCAGCACATGGGGGGTGGAGGCAGCACATGGGGGGTGGAGGCAGCACATGGGGGGGGGAGGCAGCACATGGGGGGGGGAGGCAGCACATGGGGGGGAGGCAGCACATGGGGGGGAGGCAGCACATGGGGGGGAGGCAGCACATGGGGGGGGGAGGCAGCACATGGGGGGGAGGCAGCACATGGGGGGGAGGCAGCACATGGGGGGGGAGGCAGCACATGGGGGGGAGGCAGCACATGGGGGGGGAGGCAGCACATGGGGGGGGAGGCAGCACATGGGGGGGGAGGCAGCACATGGGGGGGGAGGCAGCACATGGGGGGGGAGGCAGCACATGGGGGGGGAGGCAGCACATGGGGGGGAAGGCAGCACATGGGGGGAAGGCAGCACATGGAGGGAGGGGGGAGGCAGCACATGGGGGGGAGGCAGCACATGGGGGGGAGGCAGCACATGGGGGGAGGCAGCACATGGAGGGGGGAAGGCAGCACATGGAGGGGGGGAGGGGGGAGGCAGCACATGGAGGGGGGGGAGGGGGGGGCAGCACATGGAGGGGGGAAGGGGAGGCAGCACATGGAGGGGGGAAGGGGAGGCAGCACATGGAGGGGGGAAGGGGAGGCAGCACATGGAGGGGGGGAGGGGAGGCAGCACATGGAGGGGGGGAGGCAGCACATGGAGGGGGGGGAGGGGAGGCAGCACATGGAGGGGGGGGAGGCAGCACATGGAGGGGGGGAGCCGATTAGGTGCAGTGGCAGCCGATGGAGGCGGCGGCCGATCGGGTGCAGCGGCGGCTGAAAAAGGTGGGTGCGACTGAAAGGGGACGGTGGCGACCAGGGACAGCGGCGTGGCGGGCAGCAGAGGTGGATCGGCGGGCAGGGACAGCGGCGGGAACAGCGGCGTGGCGGGCAGGGACAGCGGCGTGTAAAGCGGCGTGGCGACCAGCGGTGGATCGGCGGGGAGCGGCGGTGGATCTCGGCGGGGAGCGGCGGTGGATCTCGGCGGGGAGCGGCGGTGGATCTCGGCGGGGAGCGGCGGTGGATCTCGGCGGGGAGCGGCGGTGGATCTCGGCGGGGAGCGGCGGGGAGCGGCGGTGGATCTCGGCGGGGAGCGGCGGTGGATCTCGGCGGGGAGCGGCGGTGGATCTCGGCGGTGGATCTCGGCGGGGAGCGGCGGTGGATCTCGGCGGGGAGCGGCGGTGGATCTCGGCGGGGAGCGGCGGTGGATCTCGGCGGGGAGCGGCGGGGGATCTCGGCGGGGAGCGGCGGGGGATCTCGGCGGGGAGCGGCGGGGGATCTCGGCGGGGAGCGGCGGGGGATCTCGGCGGGGAGCGGCGGGGGATCTCGGCGGGGAGCGGCGGTGGATCTCGGCGGGGAGCGGCGGTGGATCTCGGCGGGGAGCGGCGGGGGATCTCGGCGGGGAGCGGCGGGGGATCTCGGCGGGGGATCTCGGCGGGGAATCTCGGCGGGGAGCGGCGGGGGATGGGGGTGCTATAACTTACCGATGGGCACCTGCAGCGACCGCTCTCATCAGCTTTCACGGACGGAGTGAAGCTGAGGGTAGCGGTGACGGCACAAGATCCACAGTGATTGGGAGAGATCGGTCACAAGGCCGGTCTCTCCAATCAGAGCTGGGGGCGGGTGAAACAAAGTTCACCCAGCTCCAGCCAGTCATCAGTGCTACAGCAGCACTGATTATGGCTGGATTGCAATGTGTTAGCCATTTTCAATGGCTGACACATTACAGTGACTGTAATTGGCTGAGCGGCGTTCGTCAGCCAATCACAGCCTCTGTAGGTTCGGGGAGGAGGCACCACCCCTCCTGAGGTCAGGCAGAGGTCCCCTCCTTCCCGAATCCACCGTTTAGGTAAACAAATTTCACTCCCAGGGGCTCCGGGACCGCGATTTCGCCAGGACGTACTGAGTACGTCATGGGTCGTTTAGCACCATGTGACCATGACGTACTCAGTACGTCCAAGGTCGTTAAGGGGTTAATGACCTTTTGAGTACAATTCGGTCTAGAATAGATTTCTATCGCCATGTCGCATTAGTAGAGCCCCGGAAGTGGCAGAGCAGCGAAAAACCCTCACAAGTGAACCCATTTTGGATACTATATTAATTAATGAGTTCCTCAAGGAGCGTTGTGAGTATTTTCTACCCACAGGTGCTTCACAGAATTTTATAGTATTGGGATGAGGACATAAAAAAATTATGAGCCCCATTGATCAAAACTATTATGCCAGAATTCCGCTGTGTTTTTGGAACATGAAGCTGTGCTAAAAGTTTGCTCAGGGGAGTCTGAGGCAGAGAGATACACATTAATGCTGCTGATATTAGGCACTGTTCACATGTTGTATTTTTGCTGTTTTTCATTTTTACAGCTTTTTGTAAGCTGTTTTTTACAGTACCAGCAAAAGCTATGAGATTTCAGAAATCTCACGGACACAGCTTTTCTTTCCTGACTGAATTGGGAAAACTGCTGGGTTTTTTATTTCTGCAGCATGTCAATTCTTGCAGCATTTTTTCACCCACATAAAGCAATGAGAAAGTGAAAAAAATGTAAGTGCTTTTCACAGCATTTTGGCTGTGTTTTTTAATGTATTTTTTGGTAAATAAAACTAATTTTATTATCACGTACTGTAGACAGAGCACACATGTAGTCCACACACAGAAAATGCTGAAAAAAAATATGTAAAAAATTCTGAAAACTGGGCGTTTTGAATGCAGCGCTTTTACTTACAGGAGAACAGGTTTTGTCAAAAACACAACAAAAACAGTGTGTGGGTACATAGCCTTAGTAATTGTTTTCCTGTTTCTCCCCAGTGCTGCATGCACCGCTACACTGCTCAGTACTGGTGTATGATGTACTCCATGAGAGTTCCACTGGTTGGGGAACAGGACTTACACTTAGCTGTATTGTGTATGGGAGACCTCATAGAAACTAGACTCCTACCTCAGTGAAAAAATGACCAGATATAGTACTACCACTCATGTACACACACGACTGTTTTTTCTGATACTGACATGTATCCTTTAAAAACAAACACCCACTGGGCATCACAGTAGGCTGACACGGACCTACAGTTGTCACGGGAATTCCAATAAAAGGGAACATCTCCCCTATATAACTGAATAATACAGGTCATCACTGGATTCCATTTTTCTTCCCCTACTGCTTAAATACATTTTCTGACATTGTCCAAGTTTGCCAACTCTAGGTGCCTCCATAATCCTGTAAAGAAACTCAAGAAGTCCTACATAATCAGAAAATAAAAACCATGAGAACGGTTTATGCAATGAAGGTTTTCCCCATTCTAAATGTCATTGACATCTATCTTCTCTTCACAGAAAAGTGATGGCTGTAACAAAATGACCTGCACTGGGTGTAAGCTGTACTTCTGCTGGCTGTGTCTGAGCACCCTGTCTCGAGGAAACCCGTATAAACACTACAATGATACAGATTCAGAATGCTTTAATCAGTATGTATTCCGCATGCTTTTAGAAATATGTCTGAGTTACCAAAATCAGAGGGATTCATTTGGCTTAAGAACATCTGGGTTCTCATCTCAATCAAAAATTTAAGAGGTCAGATTGAGATAAAAGGTTGTCTTAGGACAGATATTGATGGTATAGTTCTAAATGATGCTGACAGTGTCCTGACCAATTGGACCACTATTGATTGGTAAAATAACATTGTAATTTGTAGGAATGTGTATATTTTCACACGTGCTACTTTGAATATCTATCTATGACACAACAGACTTGTCCCAACAGGAAAACTTGTTCTAGATGAATGGCAGAACTGTAGAACATTTCTGCAGTTTTGACTTGAGTCTATAGCTGGGAACCCAGCCCATTCAGAAGTAATGCAACGGTGATTATGGTATATAAATACCTCCCAGCTTTCAAAGAAGATAATTAGGGAAAGATTGTGTAGTGTGCTGTGGCGAAATTATGGGTCACACTCAGGGCTGTATTTTGCCTTCGTGCTGCCCTAGGCACTTTAAGTGGTCTCGCCCCTTAGTGACAACGTAAAACTATGAGTTTTCGCACACAACATCTGTTTAACGCAGATCTACTTTGTAAAACACTTTAAAAAGTATCAATCAGAAACGAAGGGCACTAACCCCCCCCAATGGGGATCACCACAGGCACATGAAAATATAGCATGAGTATAAAATATTCCCACCACACCGTCCCCACTTATATACTGAAACTGTCACACTGCCCCTAATAAACTAAAACACCACACTGTCCTCACTTATAGATTATACCCACCACACCTTCCTCGATTATGAAATATAATCTGTACATTGTGAGGAGGGAGCAGCATGATGTGAGGACAATGTCCCATGTATGCTGCCCCCTCCTCACAATGTCCCATGCATGCTGCCCCCTCCTCAGTGTCCCATGCATGCTGCCCCCTCCTCAGTGTCCCATGCATGCTGCCCCCTCCTCAGTGTCCCATGCATGCTGCCCCCTCCTCACAGTGTCCCATGCATGCTGCCCCCTCCTCACAGTGTCCCATGCATGCTGCCCCCTCCTCACAATGTCCCATGCATGCTGCCCCCTCCTCAGTGTCCCATGCATGCTGCCCCCTCCTCAGTGTCCCATGCATGCTGCCCCCTCCTCAGTGTCCCATGCATGCTGCCCCCTCCTCACAGTGTCCCATGCATGCTGCCCCCTCCTCACAGTGTCCCATGCATGCTGCCCCCTCCTCACAGTGTCCCATGCATGCTGCCCCCTCCTCACAGTGTCCCATGCATGCTGCCACCTCCTCACAATGTCCCATGCATGCTGCCCCCTCCTCACAATGTCCCATGCATGCTGCCACCTCCTCACAATGTCCCATGCATGCTGCCCCCTCCTCAGTGTCCCATGCATGCTGCCCCCTCCTCACAGTGTCCCATGCATGCTGCCCCCTCCTCAGTGTCCCATGCATGCTTCCCCCTCCTCACAGTGTCCCATGCATGCTGCCACCTCCTCACAGTGGCCCATGCATGCTGCCCCCTCCTCACAGTGGCCCATGCATGCTGCCCCCTCCTCACAGTGTCCCATGCATGCTGCTCCCTCCTCACAGTGTCCCATGCATGCTGCCCCCTCCTCACAGTGTCCCATGCATGCTGCCCCCTCCTCACAGTGTCCCATGCATGCTGCCCCCTCCTCACAGTGTCCCATGCATGCTGCCCCCTCCTCACAGTGTCCCATGCATGCTGCCACCTCCTCACAATGTCCCATGCATGCTGCCCCCTCCTCACAATGTCCCATGCATGCTGCCACCTCCTCACAATGTCCCATGCATGCTGCCCCCTCCTCAGTGTCCCATGCATGCTGCCCCCTCCTCACAGTGTCCCATGCATGCTGCCCCCTCCTCACAGTGTCCCATGCATGCTGCCCCCTCCTCACAGTGTCCCATGCATGCTGCCCCCTCCTCACAATGTCCCATGCATGCAGCCCACTCCTCACAGTGTCCCATGCATGCTGCCCCCTCCTCACAATGTCTCATGCATGCTACCCCCTCCTCAGTGTCCCATGCATGCTTCCCCCTCCTCACAATGTCCCATGCATGCTGCCACCTCCTCACAATGTCCCATGCATGCTGCCCCCTCCTCACAGTGCCCCATGCATGCTGCCCCCTCCTCACAATGTCCCATGCATGCTGCCCCCTCCTCACAGTGTCCCATGCATGCTGCCACCTCCTCACAATGTCCCATGCATGCTGCCCCCTCCTCACAATGTCCCATGCATGCTGCCACCTCCTCACAATGTCCCATGCATGCTGCCCCCTCCTCACAGTGTCCCATGCATGCTGCCCCCTCCTCACAGTGTCCCATGCATGCTGCCACCTCCTCACAGTGTCCCATGCATGATGCCCCCTCCTCACAGTGTCCCATGCATGCTGCCCTCTCCTCACAGTGTCCCATGCATGCTTCCCCCTCCTCAGTGTCCCATGCATGCTGCCCCCTCCTCACAGTGTCCCATGCATGCTGCCCCCTCCTCACAGTGTCCCATGCATGCTGCCCCCTCCTCAGTGTCCCATGCTTGCTGCCCCCTCCTCACAATGTCCCATGCATGCAGCCCACTCCTCACAGTGTCCCATGCATGCTGCCCCCTCCTCACAATGTCTCATGCATGCTGCCCCCTCCTCAGTGTCCCATGCATGCTTCCCCCTCCTCACAATGTCCCATGCATGCTGCCACCTCCTCACAGTGTCCCATGCATGCTGCCCCCTCCTCACAGTGTCCCATGCATGCTGCCCCCTCCTCACAATGTCCCATGCATGCAGCCCACTCCTCACAGTGTCCCATGCATGCTGCCCCCTCCTCACAATGTCTCATGCATGCTGCCCCCTCCTCAGTGTCCCATGCATGCTTCCCCCTCCTCACAGTGTCCCATGCATGCTTCCCCCTCCTCACAGTGTCCCATGCATGCTACCCCCTCCTCACAGTGTCCCATGCATGCTGCCCCCTCCTCACAGTGTCCCATGCATGCTGCCCCCTCCTCACAGTGTCCCATGCATGCTGCCCCCTCCTCAGAGTGTCCCATGCATGCTGCCCCCTCCTCACAGTGTCCCATGCATGCTGCCCCCTCCTCACAGTGTCCCATGCATGGTGCCCCCTCCTCACAGTGTCCCATGCATGCTGCCCCCTCCTCACAGTGTCCCATGCATGCTGCCCCCTCCTCACAGTGTCCCATGCATGCTGCCCCCTCCTCACAGTGTCCCATGCATGCTGCCCCCTCCTCACAGTGTCCCATGCATGCTGCCCCCTCCTCACAGTGTCCCATGCATGCTGCCCCCTCCTCACAGTGTCCCATGCATGCTGCCCCCTCCTCAGTGCCCCATGCATGCTGCCCCCTCCTCACAGTGTCCCATGCATGCTGCCCCCTCCTCAGTGTCCCATGCATGCTGCCCCCTCCTCAGTGTCCCATGCATGCTGCCCCCTCCTCAGTGTCACATGCATGCTTCCCCCTCCTCAGAGTGTCCCATGCATGCTGCCCCCTCCTCAGTGTCCCATGCATGCTGCCCCCTCCTCAGAGTGTCCCATGCATGCTGCCCCCTCCTCACAGTGTCCCATGCATGCTGCCCCCTCCTCACAGTGTCCCATGCATGCTGCCCCCTCCTCAGTGTCCCATGCATGCTGCCCCCTCCTCAGTGTCCCATGCATGCTGCCCCCTCCTCAGTGTCCCATGCATGCTGCCCCCTCCTCACAGTGTCCCATGCATGCTGCCCCTCTCCATGAGCTCCTAATGCTGCCTTACTCTTTTCCATAATGACACCTCCATGTTGCCCCACTCATGCTAAGACCACCACACTAACGCTTCTGCTGAGACCCCCCCCCACACACACTACTCCACTCTTGATATTGACTCCCCTACATTGCTTCACTCCATACTGATCCCACACATGCTGCCCCTTCTCCATAATGAGCTCCCAATGCTGCCCTCCCTTATTCCTTAGTCCTTACACTCCCCCCACCCAATCGATTTTGTCATTGCACTATCCCTCAACCCTTGTCCCCTGTCTCTATCATGAGCCCCTCCCTCCCCCAGGATCAGCCTCGCCCCACCAGCCTCAGCCTGCCCCAGTCTCCGCCTCAGCCTCCCCCCAGTCTCAGTCTCAGCCTCCCCCCCAGTCTCAGTCTCAGCCTCCCCCCAGTCTCAGCCTCAGCCTCCCCCCAGTCTCAGCCTCTGCCTCCCTCCAGTCTCAGCCTCTGCCTCCCTCCAGCCTCCCCCCAGTCTTAGCCTCTGCCTCCTTCCAGTCTCAGCCTCTGCCTCCCTCCAGCCTCCCCCCAGCCTCAGCCTCTGCCTCCCTCCAGCCCCCCCCCAGTCTCAGCCTCTGCCTCCCCCCAGCCTCTGCCTCCCTCCAGCCTCCCCCCAGTCTCAGCCTCTGCCTCCCTCCAGCCTCCCCCCAGTCTCAGCCTCTGCCTCCCCCCAGCCTCTGCCTCCCTCCAGCCTCAGCCTCTGCCTCCCTCAGGCCTCAGCCTCTGCCTCCCTCCAGCCTCAGCCTCTGCCTCCCTCCAGCCTCAGCCTCTGCCTCCCTCCAGCCTCAGCCTCTGCCTCCCTCCAGCCTCAGCCTCTGCCTCCCTCCAGCCTCAGCCTCTGCCTCCCTCCAGCCTCAGCCTCTGCCTCCCTCCAGCCTCCCCCCAGCCTCAGCCTCTCTTTCTTCCCAGCCTCCCCCAGTCTCAGCCTCTCTCTCTTCCCAGCCTCCCCCAGTCTCTCTCTTCCCAGCCTCCCCCAGTCTCTCTCTTCCCAGCCTCCCCCAGTCTCTCTCTTCCCAGCCTCCCCCAGTCTCTCTCTTCCCAGCCTCCCCCAGTCTCTCTCTTCCCAGCCTCCCCCAGTCTCTCTCTTCCCAGCCTCCCCCAGTCTCTCTCTCTTCCCAGCTTCCCCCAGTCTCTCTCTCTTCCCAGCCTCCCCCAGTCTCTCTCTCTTCCCAGCCTCCCCCAGTCTCTCTCTCTTCCCAGCCTCCCCCAGTCTCTCTCTCTTCCCAGCCTCCCCCAGTCTCTCTCTCTTCCCAGCCTCCCCCAGTCTCTCTCTCTTCCCAGCCTCCCCTCAGCCGCTCTCCCCCCAGCCTCCCCTTGCATGATTATAGTGGACAAAAAGAGGCATCGCAACGATCACCAACTAACCTGTAAGGTGCCCATACATTCTAGGCTCTGCCTTAGCGCATACCTGCTCCGGTGCCCGCTGCACTGCTCTGGTGATTATCCTCTTCTGGCTGGCTCCAGCTTCAGTCGTGTCCTCCTCTGCGGCGTGTGTCATCTGCAGTATTGGACGCTGCAGCACGGGGCAGAGAGCTGATTGGCGCGCCCGCGTGCCTCTGACCCCGGAAGTGCAGGCTCTGGAACTTCCGGGGTCAATCAGCTCACTATGCCTGGTGCCCGCCGTGTATTTAAATAGAAGGGCGCCTCCTCTCCCTCTCAACCCCCCCCCCCCCCCCAACTGTGTAATGGAGGGAGGGGCGGGGACGGGGATGTAAAAAAAAAAAAAAAAAATTTATATATATATTTTTTTGGTTTTTTTTTCCTGCCAGAAAGTGCCGTCCTTCGCAGCGTGCCGCCCCAGGCACGGGACCACAGGTGCCTAGTGGCAAATACGGCCCTGGTCACACTCTTAACCACACACCCATTTACCATTTCATTATTCGCCAGCCATATAAAGAAAATCCCTTTAAGGCTGTGGCTACTTTGAAGAACCTACAATATAAGACATATTTTCAGACATATTTTCAGTTGTTTCACACTTTTTTGTTAAGTATTTCATTCCACATGTGTTAATTCATAGTTTTGATGCCTTCAATGTGAATCTACAATTTTCAGAGTCATGAAAATAAAGAAAACTCTTTCAATGAGAAGGTGTGGCCAAACCTTTGGTCTGTACTGTACGTCCAAGATTGCCTCCCTCCTGTCATGCTTGCACATGTGATCTGATCAGCAGACGTGCAGCTAACAGGCATGGGTGGAACGGAGATCAACCCTCGCCTGTTAACCCCCTTAGGTCAGCTGTCAAACTCTGACAACACAATCTAACGCTGTTCCCCGCCACAATCGGCAGCTCTGTGACATGATCACGGGGTGCCAATGGGGTGCCATGGCAGCGTTTGGGTCAGATGATGAATCCTGTTGCTGTCATGACTCACTGTGAGTGCCAGCAATTTCCCGGCACTCACAGGAACACAGTAGATCAGTAAAAGCAATAGAACACAACAGGCATAAAGCCCCATAAGGAGGCTAGTAAAATCAATAAAAGCCCCCAAAGAAAGACTTAAAAAAATAAAAAAAACTAAAAGTTCAAATCATCCCTTTTTGCCCCATTGAAAATTAAAAAAAAAAAAGATTTTGACTTGTTTTTTTAATTAATTGCGCACTAATGGCGATTGCACAGCCTACCTTTGCAAAATATTTACACGTTTCTTTGTTTATTCATTTGCAGACTTTTCCTTGGCATGGAGATGGACGACGTTGTTTTTGATGGCAACTTAGAAGACTGATCTGTGCCTTTGTGGCAAAGTTTCTGCATGATATTTCCTAAAGATTTTCTCTCCAGTTTACCATTATAGAGAACCAGCCACCAGGATTTTGCTATATGAAGTAAAAGAAGTGACACACTGGCACTAAGATGCTGAATCCAGGCATACCTTTTGTAGAAAGATCAGATGCTTGGCTGATGATATATCTTTAATCAAAGTTGCAGAAATACACTGCACTTTGACATGTGCAACAAGGGGGAGCCTTTGTGGGCCGGGTGCTCGGCATATATTCCTCCTCCTGCGTCTTGTATTGCATGCCCCCGTTTCTATATTTAAATATCACGCCACCATCCCTGCTGTTGGTGGCGCGTGCGCATTACCACATTATTATGTCTGCGTTAAAATGGTGTTGGAGTCCGCACATGCGTGTACTGCAATCTCCTGCGCCATTTTATTGAAGACATTCTGGAGAAGACTATAAGCGGCATTGGCACGTGCGCAGATATAAAGTCTGCTCATGCGTCCATGCCACTTATAGTCTTTTCCACTGTGTTTTCAATAAAATAGTGCCGGGAGATCGTGGTACGTGCATGCGCGGACTCCAGCGCCATTTTAGTGAAGACATAATTACTGTGGCAATGTACACGCGCCACCAAAAGCAGCAATGGCGTTGTCGTGCAATATTTAAATTAAAAAATTGAGCATGCAATACAAGACGCAGGAGGTGGAATATATACCCAGATGGCCCGACCCACAAAGGCCCCCACGATGCATAAGTCAGTCAAAGTGCAGTGCAGTTATGGAGCTTTCATTAAAGATATTTCAGAAACCAAGCATCCGATCTTTCTAGAACAGGCATGCCTAGATTCAGCACCTTTACTTCATATAGCAAAATCCTGGTGGTTGCTTCTCTTTAAGCATCGCAATGAATGTACAGTGAATGAATATACAAGGCATATTAATTCTTTGTATAGACACATAGATAAAGTTTATTTTATACATTTAAGCAAGATTATATTGTAAATCTAAGCAACAATATTTGTTAACTATATATAATTGTAAGTTCACCTTTACAAAACCTCTGACATGTTTCATACACAATATTGAGGGGTTCAATAGAAAGTCTGTAGCTTGTCTTTAATGCCAGTGGAGAGCAGAGTTTGGCATAGTTATTTTGCTTTTCTTTAACATTTGATTGGGGTCTCAGGACCCGAATCCCCACCATTCAACACTTCTAACATGTCTCCACGACATGTAAAAAGTTTAGTAAAAATGCAGTTCCACTTTAACTTCTAGTAAAGTGTTCAATATACTGCCTTAATTACAATGATCACTGTCAATGTGATTTTATTTGCCAAAAATAAAGTGGTCTGTTCTCACTTGGTTAATGAAGTATTTCTATTTTTTTTTGCCTCTGTATATGTTGGGTGTTACAAAGACATGGACATCACAAACTTGATACTTTGAATAGCTAACTGTAAAGTTCTAATTGCATGTATAGGGCCTTTGGTCTGGTCACTGACAATGGTGAACAGGGATATTGCACATACATCATTAAACATGTCTCCAGCCATGCATTTAAAAACGATTTAACCTAAACTAATACTGTTGTAGTTTTACTGCAAATTGCTTCATTACCTGCCTCTGCTGATAAGTCTTTGGCTTTATGATTTTTTTTGTTTCTATGGTAACAAATGTTTCATCACACGAAAGCATTAAGTGTCTAATATATGTTTTCAAAATTTGTGTTTGTTGTTTATGGCAACAGTATTCTATACACACGGGAAATCAAAATGGCGGAGTCTAATGCAATATTCACAGCAACTGAGAGCAGAGGAGTGACAAAATTCTTGTTTCTGCAAGGAAAATCTGCGAAAGATATTCATGGCGATATGTCACAGACATTGGGGATCAATGTCCTTCATATTCCACAATTAAGAACTTGGTTGCCAAATTTAAAACGGGCCATTTCAGCACCAATGATGAGAAATGTCCTGGACGACCAAAAGTGGTGGTTGTTCCGGAGATTGTTGATGCTGTGCACAACCTCATACTGGAGAATCCAAAAATTTCAGCTAAATCAATAGCAGACATCATGAGGATTTCCTGTGAACGTGTTTGTGTCATTATCCATGAACATTTGGACATCAGGAAGCGATCTGCCAAGTGGGTCCCCAAATGTTTGACAACAGATCAGAGAAGCATGTGAGTGAAAACTTCCCGGTCCATTTGTCAGCATTTCCGGACTGATGAGAACTTTCTGGATCGACTGGTCATTATGAAGGAGACCTGGATTTATTTGTATGACACTGAAAACAAGGAGCAGTCAAGAGTGAAGGCACAGTGGTTCTCATCGTCCAAAGAAGTTCAGGGTGCAAAAATCAGCCACAAAAGTGATAGCGTCTGTGTTCTGGGATAAGAAGGGCATGCTGCTAGTGGACTACCTTTAAAATGGTTCCACCATCAATGAAAGGTATTACATTATACAGCTCTGAAGGCCAAAGGCACGTCAAGCTGTCCAAAAGAATCTTGTTCCTGCAAGACAATGTCTCCACTCACACTGCACAAGCGACCATGGCAAAACTGGAAGAGCTGTGCTTCCAGCTGGTTGACCACCCACCTTATTCACCAGATATAGCTCCCTCTGACTGTCATCTGTTTCCAAACCTGAAGAAACACCTCAAAGGTACCAAATTTCACACCGTTTCTGATGCCATGGCTGCTACGGATGCCTGGTTTGAGGTACAACCGAAATCCTTCTTTTTGCTAGGCTTACAGAACTTGTAATACCGATTGTAAGAAGTGTGTTGACATCAGTGGAGATATATGTAATAAATGTAAAGTTTCGTCATCCTATCTCATTTCTTTCTGGGTAAAGCCAAAGATTTATCAGCAGCCCCTCGTCTACCTGTATAAGTATCAAATAAATAACATATTGTTCCACTACTTTTTGTGTTCGAGTCCACAACTTCACTTATTCAGAGCAAGTGTATTTTTTCCTTTTTTCTACTGTTAAACATGCACACCTTTTTTTATTTATTTTTCTTATATATAAAAATATATTATGTTTTTCATATATTTTTTTTAACCCTTCCCTTTTAGTTCACATGAATTTCTTTTTTTAAATCGGGTTCATTTTTATTTAACAGCAAAATTATACAACACATAAAATAAATTCCCACCCCCCCAAAAAAAAATATCACAGAAAGGAGAAAAACCTTTAGTCAGTAAGAAAAACTCCACAAATAACATAATAAACAATGCACCCGTAGTCCACGTCTCATTTCAATATGGGTCACAAAGTGCATATTATTTCCCAATATATTCTCCATAGTATAGCTTACCCAGCATCTTTATGACATATATACATACACATACATACATATACACATACACACATGCACGGTTCACATGAATTTCTATTTATTCACTGACACACATACTGTTTTTTCTCTCAGAATTTTTAATATTTTTCCATATGTATTTAATAACATACACCACCACCAGTTGATCTTTTATACATAGATTTTTTTCAAGTCTTCTGTATGCCACAGGTCGTAAGTACTTGCCATCCCCAAACATGTATTATAATCATTAGTGGGTTTAGTCCACTTCAGTGATTCCAGACTATTTTTATTTTATTTTTTTCTTCTTTCTTTGTCTGTCTTCTTCATTTTTTATTTTTTTTTTGCTTTCTTGTCACATTTCAGCCATGTTTTTCTATTGTGCCTCTCGGTTCATCTTCTTTCACCTAATAAATTAAATAGAAAAGTTTTTATTTTTATACCAGACAATGAACATCCTAAGCGCCTCCTTTAACCCTCTGAACTCTGACTCGCTGTCATGTATTTGCTTTGGTGCTCTTTTTTTCTTTTTTTAAAAAAACTTGCTGCTATTTATAAACTACATTATTGTTGTTGCTTGCTATATCGGTGGCTTTCCTGATGAAGAAGTGGGGTGACACTTCGAAACATGTTGAATAAAACCACCTAATTCAGTTTTCCTGCATTTATGTCATGTCTTCAGCAGAGCAGTAACAGTTCCACATCAACTTTGTTCCTGATCTGCTTCATTGTAAATTTGGTGTGCCCTATCTAAATAGCTCACAACGCCATTAATGTCAAAACTGCTGGCAACAAAGGTGAGTACAGCCATAAGTGAAAATGGCAAAGTGTCAATATTTTGTGTGTCCACCATTAATTTCAAGCACTGCCTTAATTTTCTTTGGCATGGAGTTCACTAGAGCTTCACAGGAGCCACTGGAATCCTCTTTCACTTCTTCATGATGACATCACAGATCTGGTAGATGTTAGAGACCTTGCACTCCTCCACCTTTTGAGGATGCCCCACAGATGCTCAGTAGGGTTTAGGTCTGGAGACATACTTGGCCAGTCCAGCACCTTTTTCTTCAATTTGTTTAGGAAGGCAGTGGTCAGCTTGGAGTTGTGTTTGGGATCGTTATGTTGAAGTACTGCCCTGCGGCACAGTTTCCGTAGAGTGGGGATCATTCTCTGCTTCAGTATGTCACAGTACATGTTTGCATTCATGGTTCCCTCAATGAACTGTTGCTCCCCACAGCTGACGGCACTCATGCAGCCCCAAACCATGACACTTCCACCGCCATCCTTGCCTGTAGGCTATACACTTATCTTTATACTCCTCACCTGGTTGCCGCCATACATACTTGACACCATCTGAATCAAACAAGTTTATCTTGGTCTTCTCAGACCACAGGACATGTGTTCTGATGAGACCCAATAGAAGACCTCTGTAAAATCCTTGGTGACAAAGTTATTGCCAAGAAACCCACAACAATCAAAAAGCTGTGGAAGAGACTAAAAGAAGAGTGGACCAAAATCACACTAGAGCAGTGTGAGACACAGATGTGCTTAAGTCATTCAAAGCAAAGGCCTGAACACGTCCTACTGATTTGTGACTGTTGTTACAGTCAGAAAATTTACTTATTATCTTTCTCTGTGCTAGAGTCATTGCTCTTCTCTAATTATGATCATCACATTTAGGGCAAAATAAAGGTTTTACAGTCATATGAAAAAGTTTGGGCACCCCTATTAATGCTAACCTTTTTTCTTTATAACAATTTGGGTTTTTGCAACAGCTATTTCAGTTTCATAACTGATGGACTGAGTAATATTACTGGATTGAAATGAGGTTTATTGTACTAACAGAAAATGATCGCCGAGCATGGACAGCACACTTCAAATCATCCCACAGATTTTCAATGATATTCAGGTCTGGGGACTGAGATGGCCATTCTAGAACATTGTAATTATTCTTCTGCATGAATGCCTGAGTAGATTTGGAGTGGTGTTTTGGATCATTGCCTTGCTGAAATATCCATCCCCTGCGTAACTTCAACTTCGTCACTGATTCTTGCACATTATTGTCAAGAATCTGCTGATACTGAGTTGAATCCATGCGACCCTCAACTTTAACAAGATTCCCGGTGCCTGCATTGGCCACACAGCCCCAAAGTATGATGGAACCTCCGCCAAATTTTACTGTGGGTAGCAAGTGCTTTTCTTGGAATGCTGTGTTTTTTTGCCTCCATGCATAACGCCTTTTTGTATGACCAAGCAACTCAATCTTTGTTTCATCAGTCCACAGGACCTTCTTCCAAAATGTAACTGGCTTGTCCAAATGTGCTTTTGCATACTTCAGGCGACTCTATTTGTGGCATGCTTGCAGAAATGGCTTCTTTCGCATCACTCTCACATACAGCTTCTCCTTGTGCAACATGCACTGTATTGTTGACCGATGCACATTCACACCATCTGCAGCAAGATGAAGCTGCAGGTCTTTGGAGGTGGTCTGTGGATTGTCCTTGACTGTTCTCACCATTCTTCTTCTCTGCCTTTCTGATATTTTTCTTGGCATGCCACTTCTGGGCTTAACAAGAACTGTACCTGTGTTCTTCCATTTCCTTACTATGTTCCTCACAGTGGAAACTGACAGTTTAAATCTCTGAGACAACTTTTTGTATCCTTCCCCTGAACAACTATGTTGAATAATCTTTATTTTCAGATCATTTGAGAGTTGTTTAGAGGAGCCCATGATGCTACTCTTCATAGGAGATTCAAATAGGAGAACAACTTGCAAGTGGCCACCTTAAATACCTTTTCTCATGATTGGATACACCTGCCTATGAAGTTCAAAGCTCAATGAGGTTACAAAACCAATTTAGTGCTTTAGTAAGTCAGTAAAAAGTAGTTAGGAGTGTTCAAATCAAGAAATTGATAAGGGTGCCCATACTTTTGCACCGGTCAAATTTTGTTTACATGCGGATTGCACATTTTCTGTTAGTACAATAAACCTCATTTCAATCCAGAAATATTACTCAGTCCATCAATTATTAGATATATGAAACTGAAATAGCTGTTGCAAAAACCCAAATTGTTATAAAGAAAAAAGGTTAACATAAATAGGGGTGCCCAAACTTTTTCATATGACTGTATGTTGATAAACTTTGGATCTTTTTGTAAAACACTGTTCTAGTGGCATGGTGCACCCCTTACATTGTTCTTACAAAAAAACCTTCAAATGTTGATCAATGTAGATGACATAATTTCTGGAAAAAGTAAATGATCATACATTGTTCTCAAATTTTGATCTCCAATGTACTCTTTACGACTTTTGGTCTAAGGATTACATTCCCATAATGACCAATCCCAAGGGCTGAAAAAAAGGTAAAGGGGTACTTAAATGAATACATCACTAGAACTAACATCAGTACATTAATACATCACTAGAACTAACATCAATATATTAATAAATCACTAGAACCACGTGTTAAGTATTTGAGGAGTATTTGAAAAGTTTCTGCTCCCAAATCCTCCTCATAAAAATACTCAAAGCTTAGAAATTTGAGATTAAGTTTAAACATAGCCATGAAGCACATTATGGATTGCTATTTGTGTAGAAGATCAGAACCACCGTCAGTACATGAGTACGGCGCCAGAACCACCATCAGTACATAAATGCAGGGCCAGAACCACCGCCAGTACATGAATGCAAAGCCAGAACCACCATGTGTACATGACGCAGCGCAACAACCACCATCAGCAGCACATGAATGCAGCGCGACAACCACTGTCAGTACATGTATATAGCACCAAGCATAGTGCAGCGATCAATTGCAAGGTCAGGTCAGCGCCATATATAATTGTATTGCTTGAACCTACAATTGCCAGTATCTCGTTAACCAATGGTAAAGAGATACTGTGAGTTGTTGCTAGCCATATTCTGACTGGGGATCATACAGGAACAACAGCACTGATGATCCACAGTCAGTATCACAAACAAACAGTTACTGTCAGGTACCTTTTATATAGATGACCTCTTCTTTGATTGAAGTCATTGCCTTCCCTTTTGTCTCCATATAGTACAAATGCCATGATGAGATTTGATAACCACAGCTAGTCTCTGCAGACTCCCCTCTTTTCTGTCTTAAGCAGTTCTTCCTGACATGATTGCTTTAAAATTAAAAGTATCATCATATTGCACCATAAATAAAATTCTCACATGCTGTGTCTCTAAATAAAAAAGCACCTTACTGTGCTTCTTGCACAAAATATCCCCCTGCACTGCCATTCTCCATATTATTCCCCCACAAGGCCTCTTTGTATAATATACCCCCCACTGCCCTAATCCATACTTCCCCTCTTGCACACTGCTCCTCTCGACAATGTCTCCACCACACTGACCTTCTCCATAATATCCCCCAATACTGCCCCTCTGCATACAGTCCTTCCACATTGTCCCTCTCCATACTGTCTCCCCACAATAAGCCTCTCCATAATATCCTTTAACAGTGCCCCTCTCCGTAAAGCCCCCCCCTTAGACTTTCTATAATATTCCACACACATGGCACCTTTGTATAAAATACCCCCCACACTGCCACTCTCCATAATATTCCCCCCACACTGTCCCCCACACTGCCCTTTTCCATAATTTCCCCCTTGATCATGAGCCTCTGCATAATATCCCCCTACACTGCCCCTCTATCGATAATACCCCCTCACACACTGCCCATCATTATTTTCCCTCCACAACACTGCCCTTCTCCATAATATCCCCCCACACTTCCCCTTACCATAGTGTCCCCACCCCTACTTCCCCACTCCATATTGTCCACTCATACTGCCTCTTTAAGGGAACCTGTCACCACTTTCTTGGCCTATAAGATGCGGCCACCACCACCAGGCTCTTATATACAGCATTCTAGCATGCTGTATATAAGAGCCCAGGCCGGGGGAATAACATAACAAACACTTTCAAATACTTACCTAACGGTCGCGCTGTGGGCCTTATGGGCGTCTCCGTTGTCCGGTGCCGGCGCCGCCTCTTTTGTCCATCTTTGTGCTCCTTCTCTAGTCGCGATGCATGACGGGTCCGACGTAATACACACTCGCCGGCATTCCGGTCCTGAGCAGGCTCTTTGATCTGCCCTGAGCAGGGCAGATCAAAGTATTGTAGTGCACCTGCACAGGACCAGCGAGTGTGTATGACGCAGCCGCGTCATGTACCCATGCTTCAGAAAGAGGACGAAGATGGCCGAAAGAGCCGGCACTGGACAACGGAGACGCCCAAGACCCACCTCAGCGACAGGTAAGTATTATAAAGCGGTTTTTATGTTATACCCCCTGCCTGGGCTCTTATATACAGCATGTTAGAATGCTGTATATAAGAGCCCGGTGGTGGTGGCCACAGCTTATAGGCCAAAAAAGTGGTGACAGGTTCCCTTTAATTCTGTCCCCTGGACACTGCCCCTCTCCATAATGCCCTCCACAATGAGCCTCTCCATAATATCCTTCCACAATGCCTCTCTATAAAGCCTCCCTCACATTGAGTCTCTCATTAATATCACCACCGCCCCACACATTACCACTTTCCAAAATATCCCCTCAAACTTCCCCTTTTCCTAAAATTCCCCTGCACTGCCCCACGCTATACTGTGCCCTTTTTAAATATCACCCCTCCTTAATGTGTGTGCCTTGTCAGTACCCCCAATCCTCCCCTTTATCTAAAGTGATTAAACATTTAATCTTCAATTCTTCCATGATACACTTACTAGGGCCGCTGTCTCTGATACCTCTGCAGCGCCGGCAGCAGTGTGATGATGTCAGCAGCATACTGACCTCACCATGCTGCTGCACGTCGGGGCCAGAACTGACGGGTGTTCCTCTGCTGGTGCTCAAGTGCCGTCCATTTATTCTTGCTGCATTTGGTTGAATCTGAGCTGAAAGAATAGCGCTGTACACTTCAGAATTCACTTGACTGATTCGGTCTTCAGTCACATCATCAATTAACACTCGTTATCCAGTGCCATTTGAAGTCATGCATGACCGGCCATCACACTGCCTCCACCATGTTTTACAAAGTATGTGTGCTGCTTTGGATCATGAGCAGTGTAAAGTCTTATCCATTCTTTCTTATTCCCATCATTCTGGTACAGGTTGATTTTAGTTTCTGTCCAAAGTATGCTTTTCTAAAACTGGCCTTTCTTTTTTTTAATCCGGATTAATAATGGTTTGCACCTCGTGGTGAACCCTCTTTATTTGCTTTCATGAAGTCTTCTCTTTATGGTAGACTTAAGGTACCGTCACACTTAGCGACGCTCCAGCGATCCCACCAGCGATCTGACCTGGCAGGGATCGCTGGAGCGTCGCTACATGGTCGCTGGTGAGCTGTCAAACAGGCAGATCTCCACAGAGATCAGCCTCCAGCCACCAGCGACCCGTGTAACGACGCTGTGCTTGGTAACCATAGTACACATCGGTTTACTAAGCAAAGCGCTTTGCTTATAGTTACCCGATGTGTACCTTGGCTACGTGTGCAGGGAGCCGGCTTCTAGAAGCTGCGGACGCTGGTAACCAAGGTAAATATCGGATAACCAAGCAAAGCGCTTTGCTTGGTTACCCGATGTGTACCTTGGTTACCAACGTCCACAGAAGCCGTCTCCCTACACATTCAGATCGTTGCTCTCTCGCTGTCAAACACAGCGATGTGTGCTTCACAGTGGGACAGCAACGACCAAAAAATGGTCCAGGACATTCAGCAACGATCGGCGACCTCACAGCAGGGGCCAGGTCGTTGCTGGATGTCACACACAGCGACATCGCTAGCAAGATCGCTGTTGCGTCACAAAAAACGTAACTCAGCAGCAATGGCGCTAGCAATGGCGCTTAGTGAGGCGTGGCCTTAAGATAATGAAATACCTACTTCCTGGAGCGTGTCCTTCAATTGGGTTGATCTTGTGAAGGGACTTTTCTTCTCCAGGGAAAGGATTCTGCGATTTTTCATCACTGTTTTCTTTTTTGAGTTCCCAAGCTCACCAGTGCACTCCATTTTTTTTTTATTTTTTTTTTTTGCAGAATGGACCAAACTGTTGATTTGGCCACAGCTAACATTTCTGATATCTCTCTGATGAATTTCTTCTTTTTTTTTTTTTTTTTAGACAAATGATGGCCTGTTTCTCTCCCATTAAAAGATCCTTTGACTACATGTTGTGAATTCACGGCAACAGCGTGAAAATGCAAATGTCACATCTAGAATCAGCTCCAGACCTATTACTTGCTTAATTGATAATGTATTAATGAGGAATAGCCCATTAAAAAGCTTTTGTAATAATTGTTCTATTATTTCTGGTCTCTTGAAAAAGAAGCAGCTTAATATTAAAGAGCTGTAACTCCTAAACCCATATTCCAATTAGGATGTGAATAACCTTAAATAAACTTTGAAAAAAAAATTATATATATAATATAAAAATGAAATAAAACCGCCTTCACTAGGCCCAGACAGGTGAATGCTAATGGAGTGTATGATTTTGCAATTTTGAAATCTTACATGAAGGTACACTGCTACATTGTGGATATAGTAAAATACTTAAATGGACTCTGTCACCAATTTTTTTTTTTAAACCTATAGTAATGTAGGAACAGAAAAATCCAAATGCCAGTGGTGTGTCACTTACTGGGCTGCTTGCTGTAATTTGCATAAAATCACTAGAGCACTAGTAAACCTGCTGCATTGTACCCATCCATATTTATGAGCTCTGTAAAACCCCACCCTCTCCAATGATTGACAGCTTTCTAGCTATGCACAATGTATACAGAAAACTACAAATCTGTTGTGTGGGTGTGGTTCTGTAGAGCTCAGCATTCAGAGAACTGCTGGCTCTGTAGCAGATAAAACAGTAATTGTAACAAATTGAACACACTCAACCCAGTAAGTGACACATTGCTGGAATCTGGGTCTCTCTCTTTACATCTTGCTGCTCTCAGATGGGGTACCAAAAATCTGGTGACAGATTCTCTTTAACCCCTTAATGACGAAGGATGTTCTGGTACGTCCTCAGTCGCCGCCCTCCAATTACCGCGGGCTCTGGTGGCGAGCTTGCAGTATTCCCCGCACATATTTGGTGCTGTCCATTCCCCCCTAGTGTTGTCCGTGCCCCCAAGTGCTTTCTGTGCCGTCACCAGTGGTGTTCTTGTCCCCAGTCCTGTCTGTGCCCCCCTTAGTGATGTCTATGCCACCGCCAGTGCTGTCCGTGCTGTATGTGCCCCAGCCCCTCCTGTGATGCATATGCCCCAGCCCCTCCTCTGATGTATGTTACACACCTCCTGTGATGTATATGCCCCAGTCTCTCCTGTGATCTATATGCATCAGCCTCTCCTGTGATGTATATGCTTCCAGCCCCTCCTGTGATGTATAGGCCACTCCTGTGATGTATAGGCCTCTCTTGTGATGGATATGCCCCCAGCCCCTCCTGTGATGGATATTCCCCCAGCCCCTCCTGTGATGTATGTGCCCCCTACAATGATGTATATGCCCCCAGCATCTCCTGTGATGTTTATGCACCAGCCTCTCCTATGATGTATATGACCCAGCCCCTCCTGTGATGTATATGCCCCCAGTCCCTCCTGTGATGTGTATTTCCCCAGCGTCTGCTGTAATTTATGTGCCCCAGCTTCTCCTGTGATGTGTTTGCCTCCAGACCGAGACAAACCTGAAAAAGCAGTTCTGAGAAGCAACATGATCACTATCACCGAATATCACAGCTGCAGCAAAGAAAAGCAGCTTCAGCTACCACAGTAGGGGTGTAGGGGTGAGTTAACTGTTTGACCAAATATAGCAGTGTAATTTTTAAGTTGATAATTTTGTGCGGGCCCCAAAGGTTGGTAGAAAATTCATATGGTCCCCAGCAGAAGAAAAGGTTCCCCACCCCTGTCTTAATCGGTATCTACGAACGTGTACCGACCTGAGACATACTGACATTTCAGTTTTACTATATAGTAAACATGGTGTAGCCCCCTAACTCCCCTTCCCGAAAAAAAACAAACATTGTGCAATTTCACTCTTTATTCACTTTTCTCCACATTTGGAATTTTTTTCCAGTACACTATATGGTCAAATGAATGGCGTTATTCAAAAGTACAAATCATCTTGTTGCAAAAAACAAGCTCTCATATGGCAATATTGACGGAAAAATAAAAAGGTTATGGCACGCGAAAGAAGGGGAGGAAAAAACTAAAATGGAAAAACGGAATATTGCCAGGGATGAAGGGGTTAAGATGGAAATACCTCTTTAAAGGGGTATTCAGGTTGGAAGAAGTTATCATCTATCCATTGTCAAGCATTCACACTGCTTATAGATTCTATTGAGGAGAAAAGTTTCCTGTTCTTGAGATCAGTCGGGGTCTGCGAGCAGTCAGTACCACACGCATTTATATCTAGCTGTAGTACCCGGCGTTGCCCAGGATAGTAACTGTCTCTGTCTGTGTCTATGTGTCTGTCTCTGTATCAGTCTATCTCTGTCTGTGTCTGTCTCTCTCCATTTCTGTGTCTGTCTCTCTCTATCTCTGTATCTCTATCTCTGTGTCTGTCTGTCTCTTTCCCCGTCGGTCTCTTTCCCCGTCTGTCTCTATCTCTTTCCAGGTCTGTCTGTCTCTGTCTCTTTCCCTATCTGTCTCTGTCTGTCTCTTTTTCTGTCTCTTTCTCTGTCTTCCTGTGTCTGTATGTTTCCTTGACTGTCTCTTTCCTCGTCTGTCTCTTTCCTCGTCTTTCTCTTTCCTCCTCTGTCTCTCTCTCCCTGTCTCTTTCCCTGTCTGTCTCTCTCTCTGTGTCTCTTTCCCTGTCTGTGCCTATGTCTGTCTGTCTCTTTCTGGCTCTCTCTATCCATGTCCCCACCGACATCATATTACCTCACACATAAGCTTCTTATACTAACAATTTCCTTCGTTCCTATAGCAATCAATCACAGCTGCTATTAATAACCTGTAGCTTGCAGGTCCATTGACTTTAATGGAGTCAGGTTTTTTGGAGAGTAACTGTAAAGCGCGGGGTTAAATTTTCCATCAAAACATAGTCTATGACGTTCCCTGAGTCACTTGAGGCGTCTGTGCAAAATTTCGTGATTGTAAATGCGACGGTGCAAATTCCTTTAGCGGACATGCACACACACATACACACATACATACACTCAACTTTATATATTAAATCTGTGGATAGGTGATATCTTTTCCAATCAGCATAACCTATAAGGATAACGAAACAGTATATATACAAAATGACACATGCTAAAAATCACACATGAATTTCAGACCTATAGTTGTTAAAGTGGACCTATGTAGGGGGTGAATGAATATACTGCTGATATGTTATGACAAAACAACTTTACTTTGCCCAGCTCACCTGCTTGCTGTCGGAGACCGCTTATCCAGGACCGTGCACGGAAAGGAAGGTAGCAGAACTCATTAATGTATCAAGAAAAAAATTCCAGCACCAAGTCCATGGAGAAATCTTCATTAAAAATCCATATTTTATTTATCAAAACTTATAAAAAGTCCATGTTAACAATTGCCCCAACAGAGGACGCGTTTCGAACGACCAAGTTCTTAATCCGTCTCTAATTCTTCTAAGAAAAAAATGGACTCATTAAAAAGGGCTGAAACCCCAACATGAACCTCATTAACCAGTAGAAGGTTTAGAAAGTGCAGCAAAGAAATCCTCCCATTAACCCTTCATATTCAAAGTCCCAGAGAAGACAAACCACAGTCTCCTATAGCACTAATTCCCATATATCCAAATTCTAATCTGTTATTAATTACTTTCATTTCCATCTACATCTTCATTCTTATTTTATTTTATTTTCATTCTATCACTATATCTCTCTGTCAAAATACCTCCATCATAAGCAATTTCAAAGGAATGAGAGAAAAAAGAGAGAAAAAAACCCCTATAATGGAAAATATCTCCCTAGGGATTCTTTTCTATAGTGTGTTTTTCTTGAATTTTTTAGAAAATTTCAATAGAGTCCACTTCTTTCTCAATCAGAAAAAGGACAATGGAAAATAACAAGCATTTCGTTCCTGTCCGGTCCCATATTCACAATAATATGAAAAAAAATTATAAAAATTTACAAAAAAATACAGAAAAACAAAAAATCACAAAAAATCAAATTTTTTCATTTCACATGTCATTATCCCTAATATGCATATAACACATCATTCCTCCTATTCAAACCCATTGGATATCTGGTTCCCATCATGAAAATCCACTTGATCTCCCTGTGCAACAATAACCTCTTCAAATCACCTCCCCTTTTAGGCAACTTTACTTCTTCTATCGCGTTTACTCTCATATCTGTCAAGACTCCCGCATGTACGTCCCGGAAATGTTGCGACACTGCAGATAAACTCCTTGTTGTTACATTATTTGTGTCATACACATGCTCTGAAATTCTCCTTCTTAAAGTACGAGACGTGCTCCCAATATATTGTAATCGACAAGTTACACAAGAGATCAAGTAGACTACATAATCCGTACCACAGTTTATCATATTATTTATCTCATAACTTTTGCCTTGACTGAATGAAGAAAAACTCTTGGTACCTTGCATAAAAACACAAGAACCGCACGATTTATGTCCGCACTTATAAGATCCTTTTGTTGGAAGCCAGTTCCCTGTGGATCCCTCCACTCCACTCACATTAGACCTATTCATGTGGTCACTAGGTGACAATAACGCATTCAAAGCCGTATTCTTCTTAGACACAAACTTCACTCCTTCTTTGAGGATTTTAAACAATGTCTCATCAGTTGTTAATATCGGCAAATATTTTTTGACCACATGTACCACCTCATGATAATTCTTACTGAATTTCGTGGAGAAAACCACAGGCAACTTTGACCTCCCCACTACCTCCTTCGTCTCCAAATACTGCGCCCTGCTTTTCAAATTAGTTTTTTCTTTAGCTCTTTCCAAATTATCTCGACGGTATCCTCTGGCTACAAATCTTTCATCAATAATTCCACATTCAAGTTTATAACCCTCCTCACTCGTACAACATCTTTTTGCTCGTATGTACTCACCTGTTGGGATGTTTTCAATAATATGCCTCGGGTGACAACTCCCTGCATGAAGCAGAGAATTCCCCGCTGACGGTTTCCGATACAATTTACATTCTATCATTCTCCTATTGGGATTACCATTCATGTTCATATCCAAAAAATTTATCTCTTGGTTCTCATGTTGGTGGGTAAAAAATAAATTATGAGCATTATTACTGATGTAAAATAAAAAATCCTTCACTCTATCCTTCTCCCCCTTCCATATAATCAATATATCGTCTATATACCTAAGGTATATAGCCATGTCTTGTGAAAAAGGATTAGAGTGGCTAAAAATGTATTGCTCTTCCCACCAAAACATGAATACCCCTGCCAAAGAGGGTGAAAATTTGGAACCTATGGAACATCCCTGCAGTTGGACATATCGGTTGTTGAGAAATGAAAAATAATTATTCTTTAATAGAAAACTAGTCACTTCCAATATAAATTCCTGTAAGTCAGACGTGTAGCCAGAATACCGCTCGAGCTGATTCTTCAGAGCCAGAATCGCAAGATAATGTGGAATCGACGTATAAAGCGTCTGTACATCACATGTCAGCCAGCTATAATCTTTTTTCCATTCTACCTTTGACAATATATTCAACACATGTTTTCCATCTAAAACAAAACTCGGAGATGCCTTTGCTGATGCCTGTAGATGGTCATCAAGCCATTCTGACAAATGCTCTGTCATTGACCCAATACCCGAGATTATAGGTCTAAAACTGGGTGGGAATAAATTCTTGTGTGATTTGGGCAGAGCATGCAGCAGTGATGTTCGTGGATATGAGGGAACAAAATACTCTTTTTGCTTAGCATTAATCAATCCTAATTGTAAACCCTCATCAGTCAACTTCTCCAGGGCCACTTTAACTCTTTCTACAGGATCATAATCTATGCTTTCGTATGTTTCACTATCCTTAAGCAATTTCAAAATTTCTCTCTCATACAGTCCCACGTCCATCACTACTACAGCTCCCCCCTTATCCGAGTTTTTTATAACAATATTTGGGTTACTCTGCAGTGTTCTTATAGCATCTTTCTCTTTTTTAGACAGATTCTGAGCCATGGCTTTTTTCTGATTATACAAAATTGTAAGTTCTTTCTCAACAAAATTTTGGAAATCTGTCATTTGATCTGTTCTTGAAACAATTGGATAGAAATCTGGGTTAGGTATCCTCCTTTTCCTAATCATATCATTTTGAGCAACAGGCTCCAAACTATCTGTGGAAAGATCTCTCAGATCCTGCAATGCTAATTGCTCATGGAATGAGGAGGGGGAAAAAAACGCATCTGTTTGATTTTTTTTCTTGATACATTAATGAGTTCTGCTACCTTCCTTTCCGTGCACGGTCCTGGATAAGCGGTCTCCGACAGCAAGCAGGTGAGCTGGGCAAAGTAAAGTTGTTTTGTCAGGAGTTTTGGGCAGGTGTGTCCGTGCTCCCTGCAGGATATTCGGTATAATCATATATATCTTATGAATGAACATTGATTTCCTCAGTCCATTGATAAAATTTAGTCAGTGACTGTGTGTTTTACAAAATGGAGACTGCTCAAAGTGATGCAAATATACAAGATGATGATTTTTTTTAACATTAATAACCAGAGAAGGATGGAGAGAGCAGCGAAGATTTTTTCCATAAATGCACAAGATATTCCTGTGGAAGAACATATGGAGTTGAGTAAACTCATGTGGGATCTGGAGAGGATTATGTCTTCTAGAATCCGCACATGGTGGGACAGCAAGACCTTACAGGTATATCTTGATAAAGGAATGATTCCCAGAGGGCTCCGTATGAGTAAGAGACCTACTACTGAGTTCAACCAGGAATTTATGACTAAGTGGAATCTGATTTTGTCGGAATGTTCAAGAAAGTTGATTCAGCTAATCATTGAGCAGGAGCAGTGCAAATTAACAGATTTGGAAGGTAGAATGAAGGAAGTTGAGAACTCATTGGCACAATATAACAGTTTGGAGTCTTATAAGCTCATGAAGGAACAAATAAATAAAAAGATCACTGCATTGGAGGACAAGATCACAGCCTTTAAAGAAAAAAAGTTTAGTAGAGATTCAAGGGACTATGAGAATGATAGAGTTTATACATGGCATGGTTATCGGAGATATCCTAGAGACGGTCCTAAATCTATCTTAAAAACAAGAAATAGAGGGAATCAGAATAAAGTTAATTTTTCTTCAACGGATCCAGAGACAACGGATTTAGAATCCACAGATTATAATACAGATGCATCCGAAAATAATATGGAGGACCCATCGACTTCCATGGGGAACTCAAAAAACCAATATTTTTTTCAGAGAAACCAAAGAAAAAAACAAGGAGGGCCGGCCGCAGGCATAGAAGGAAAGGAGTACCAGCATGGACACTTCACAAGAGGGAAGAAGAAGTAGAGAAAAGAGTGCAGTCTGTAATAAATATTTCAGCTTGTATTTTGAGTGGAAATGAGATCAAGGTCTTGGAAAAAGGTCTAAATTTTGTACCAAATACGGGCTTCAATTTATTTGAAACCATACTTGATGTAAACAAATTTGTTAGAAAATTGACTGTCAGGAGACATTTTTTCTGCGATCAGAATGAGGAGCTGGAGGAACCTCATCAAACAGATGCGGTTTTTTCCCCCTCCTCATTCCGTGAGCAATTAGCATTGCAGGATCTGAGAGATCTTTCCACAGATAGTTTGGAGCCTGTTGCTCAAAATGATATGATTAGGAAAAGGAGGATACCTAACCCAGATTTCTATCCAATTGTTTCAAGAACAGATCAAATGACAGATTTCCAAAATATTGTTGAGAAAGAACTTACAATTTTGTATAATCAGAAAAAAGCCATGGCTCAGAATCTGTCTAAAAAAGAGAAAGATGCTATAAGAACACTGCAGAGTAACCCAAATATTGTTATAAAAAACTCGGATAAGGGGGGAGCTGTAGTAGTGATGGACGTGGGACTGTATGAGAGAGAAATTTTGAAATTGCTTAAGGATAGTGAAACATACGAAAGCATAGATTATGATCCTGTAGAAAGAGTTAAAGTGGCCCTGGAGAAGTTGACTGATGAGGGTTTACAATTAGGATTGATTAATGCTAAGCAAAAAGAGTATTTTGTTCCCTCATATCCACGAACATCACTGCTGCATGCTCTCCCCAAATCACACAAGAATTTATTCCCACCCAGTTTTAGACCTATAATCTCGGGTATTGGGTCAATGACAGAGCATTTGTCAGAATGGCTTGATGACCATCTACAGGCATTAGCAAAGGCATCTCCGAGTTTTGTTTTAGATGGAAAACATGTGTTGAATATATTGTCAAAGGTAGAATGGAAAAAAGGTTATAGCTGGCTGACATGTGATGTACAGACGCTTTATACGTCGATTCCACATTATCTTGCGATTCTGGCTCTGAAGAATCAGCTCGAGCGGTATTCTGGCTACACGTCTGACTTACAGGAATTTATATTGGAAGTGACTAGTTTTCTATTAAAGAATAATTATTTTTCATTTCTCAACAACCGATATGTCCAACTGCAGGGATGTTCCATAGGTTCCAAATTTTCACCCTCTTTGGCAGGGGTATTCATGTTTTGGTGGGAAGAGCAATACATTTTTAGCCACTCTAATCCTTTTTCACAAGACATGGCTATATACCTTAGGTATATAGACGATATATTGATTATATGGAAGGGGGAGAAGGATAGAGTGAAGGATTTTTTATTTTACATCAGTAATAATGCTCATAATTTATTTTTTACCCACCAACATGAGAACCAAGAGATAAATTTTTTGGATATGAACATGAATGGTAATCCCAATAGGGGAATGATAGAATGTAAATTGTATCGGAAACCGTCAGCGGGGAATTCTCTGCTTCATGCAGGGAGTTGTCACCCGAGGCATATTATTGAAAACATCCCAACAGGTGAGTACATACGAGCAAAAAGATGTTGTACGAATGAGGAGGGTTATAAACTTGAATGTGGAATTATTGATGAAAGATTTGTAGCCAGAGGATACCGTCGAGATAATTTGGAAAGAGCTAAAGAAAAAACTAATTTGAAAAGCAGGGCGCAGTATTTGGAGACGAAGGAGGTAGTGGGGAGGTCAAAGTTGCCTGTGGTTTTCTCCACGAAATTCAGTAAGAATTATCATGAGGTGGTATATGTGGTCAAAAAATATTTGCCGATATTAACAACTGATGAGACATTGTTTAAAATCCTCAAAGAAGGAGTGAAGTTTGTGTCTAAGAAGAATACGGCTTTGAATGCGTTATTGTCACCTAGTGACCACATGAATAGGTCTAATGTGAGTGGAGTGGAGGGATCCACAGGGAACTGGCTTCCAACAAAAGGATCTTATAAGTGCGGACATAAATCGTGCGGTTCTTGTGTTTTTATGCAAGGTACCAAGAGTTTTTCTTCATTCAGTCAAGGCAAAAGTTATGAGATAAATAATATGATAAACTGTGGTACGGATTATGTAGTCTACTTGATCTCTTGTGTAACTTGTCGATTACAATATATTGGGAGCACGTCTCGTACTTTAAGAAGGAGAATTTCAGAGCATGTGTATGACACAAATAATGTAACAACAAGGAGTTTATCTGCAGTGTCGCAACATTTCCGGGACGTACATGCGGGAGTCTTGACAGATATGAGAGTAAACGCGATAGAAGAAGTAAAGTTGCCTAAAAGGGGAGGTGATTTGAAGAGGTTATTGTTGCACAGGGAGATCAAGTGGATTTTCATGATGGGAACCAGATATCCAATGGGTTTGAATAGGAGGAATGATGTGTTATATGCATATCAGGGATAATGACATGTGAAATGAAAAAATTTGATTTTTTGTGATTTTTTGTTTTTCTGTATTTTTTTGTAAATTTTTATAATTTTTTTTCATATTATTGTGAATATGGGACCGGACAGGAACGAAATGCTTGTTATTTTCCATTGTCCTTTTTCTGATTGAGAAAGAAGTGGACTCTATTGAAATTTTGTAAAAAATTCAAGAAAAAAACACTATAGAAAAGAATCCCTAGGGAGATATTTTCCATTATAGGGGTTTTTTTCTCTCTTTTTTCTCTCATTCCTTTGAAATTGCTTATGATGGAGGTATTTTGACAGAGAGATATAGTGATAGAATGAAAATAAAATAAAATAAGAATGAAGATGTAGATGGAAATGAAAGTAATTAATAACAGATTAGAATTTGGATATATGGGAATTAGTGCTATAGGAGACTGTGGTTTGTCTTCTCTGGGACTTTGAATATGAAGGGTTAATGGGAGGATTTCTTTGCTGCACTTTCTAAACCTTCTACTGGTTAATGAGGTTCATTTTGGGGTTTCAGCCCTTTTTAATGAGTCCATTTTTTTCTTAGAAGAATTAGAGACGGATTAAGAACTTGGTCGTTCGAAACGCGTCCTCTGTTGGGGCAATTGTTAACATGGACTTTTTATAAGTTTTGATAAATAAAATATGGATTTTTAATGAAGATTTCTCCATGGACTTGGTGCTGGAATTTTTTTCTTGTTTCTTGATACATTAATGAGTGCTGATATGTTATGGTGTTTGTGGTGTTTTTCCCTAAATGTGTGACTAAACAGGTAAACCAGCCAGAGAAGTGCAATCCGATCGCAATACATAGTACTATCACTTTAAACCTGAGCCAGCCTTTGGTCACGTGCGTTAGTTGGGCTTCGCCCTGCGGATTGCTATTACAGGCTGTCTAATGTAAAGCCTCTTCTGTACAGTTCAAGAGTCTTCCTCCCTATTCAGACACACGTACACTTCAAGACATAGCGTGAGAGGTTACAGCACAATCTGACATCCACGAGGACATCAATAAAGAGCAGTAAAGAGTGGTAAGTGGCTAATTAGTATCAGACTATACAGTTGTAACCATTTATTTTTTGTTTTTCATGTAAATAAAGCTGAATCATTAAAGGGGTGGTCCAAAGGCTGACATTTTCAACTAAATCCCTCTCTATTTATTGCCCTAATTGTAACTAATTTCTAGTATGGCTGCATTAAAAATTTCCTATCCTTTCCTGACTACACTATCTACTGGTGCATCTCAATAAATTAGAATATCAACAAATACTTAATTTATTTCAGTAATTCAATACAAAAGGGAAACACATATATTATATAGAGTCATTACACACAGTGATCTATTTCACATGAATATTTTATATTATATAGAGTCATTACACACAGAGTGATCTATTTCACGTGTTTATTTCTGTTAATGTTGATGATTATGGAATACAGCCAATGAAAACCCAAAAGACATTATCTCAGAAAATTACAATAATTACAACAAAACACCTGCAGAGGCTTCGTAGTGTTTAAAATGGTCCCTAAAGGCCGCTCTACACACTGCGATATCGGTACCAATATCGCCAGCGTGCGTACCCGCCCCCATCGGTTGTGCGACACGGGCAAATCTCTGCCCGTGTCGCACAACATCGCCCGGACCCGTTACACGGACTTACCTTCCCTGCGACGTCGCTGTGACCGGCGAACCGCCTCCTTTGTAAGAGGGCGGTTCGTTCAGCGTCACAGCGACGTCACAGCAGCGTCACTGAACCGGCGCCCAATAGAAGCGGAGATGAGCGGAACGTAACATCCCGCCCACCTTCTTCCTTCCGCATTGTGGCCGGGACGCAGGTAAGGTGAGGTTCCTCGTTCATGCGGTGTCACACGGAGCTGCTGCAGTAACGATATTTGAGAATGGACCCCCATGTCACTGATGAGCGATTTTGCACGTTTTTGCGACGTAGGTGTCACACGCAACGGCATTGCTAAAGCGACCGGATGTGCGTCACAAATTCTGTGACCCCAACGAGATCACTTGAGCGATGTCGTAGCGTGTAAAGCCCGCTTTAGTCTAGTTCAGTAGGCTACACAATCATGGGGAAGACTGCTGACTAGACATGTCCAGAAGGCAGTTACTGACACACTCCATAAGGAGGGTAAGCCACAAAAGGTCATTGCTAAGGAAGCACACACACACACACACACACACACACACACACACACACACACACACACACGCGCGCGTATATACTGAGCACACATATATATAACCGTGGTTTTCAAAAATAAGACACTGCTGTATACTTCTTTTGCCACCCCCCCCTCCCCCAAAAAAGCACTTTGGGCTTATTTTTGGAGGAAGTCTTATTTTTGGAGAAACATGGTTGGCCGTGCTCCCCTGCTTCTGGCTGACACACACACACACACACACTACATCCAGTGTTACAGAATACTTCTGGCCGCAGGGAATGATGGGAGGACATCACGTATCCGCAGGTTCTGTAAGCAAGCATTGCGGCAGGTCCTTGTGCTCCACTGCACAGCCTCTCAGGTTTCTTCCAGCCAGAAGAAATCGGTGTTGCTGGATGTGGTGAGTATGTGAGTGATGCGATGTGTGTGTGATCCAATGTTTGTGTGTGAGATCGGATGTTTGTGTGTGCGATCTGATATGTGTGTGTGTGAGATCGGATGTGTGTATGCGAGCTGATTGTGTGTGTGTGAGATCCGATGTGTGTGGGTGTGCGATTACTGCAGGTCCTCTGCTTGGCGTTTGGTGAGTATGATTACGGGGTTCCCGCTATCTATAATAAAATGTCCTGCAGTATCTTTAACTGTTTTAGCTGCATGGACACTCCATTATTAAACCGCGACTAGGGCTTACTTTCGAGGGAGGGCTTATATTTAAGCCTTGCTCCGAAAATGCTAAAAACCCTTGCTAAGGCTTATGGTTGGGGGAGGGACACGGTGTGTGTGTGTATATATATATATATATATATATATATATATATATATATATATATATATATACACAGCACCTTCATACAGACGCATGTGTTGCGGACGGTGGCCGGGCCGCTGCAGGGGCTGCTCGGATCCGGGTTCGTTACTGCGGCTTGAGTGGTAGCTGGACCCGGGCTCGTACAGCCATCCGTCCTCACAACCGTAGGAAGGGGGTATTTACAGGGGATTGGTTTGTCAGTGACGCCACCCGTGGGTTGCGGTGAGAGTTGGTAGCACCGCCGCTGCCTGGTGATGGGACGTCCGGGGCTGATGGAGTGGGGCAGCAGGATGGAATTCCCTCCACGGGTAGGGGAGGTGTGGTCCCGGGGCCCAGATGAACGGGAGTGGTGGCTGCAGAGAGGGTCATGCAGGGTCGAACCGGGGATGGATGGTGTACTCACAGTTCCAAGGAATTGCACACAGAGTCCAATGGTTAACCAAATTGCCAGTGACCGGTTGCCTCCGGCGGGTGTATTCGGGTCCCACACTCTGGTGTAGCAAACAGGGGTCCCTTCCTCCTGCACTCAATGTTTGTGTCTTCAATGGGATGACTCCGCTTGAAACGGGGAAGTCCACTCCCGGTACTTTGTATGTTGGGAGCTGTGGCCCGCGAAATCTGACCCTTGGGATCTCTGTGGGTTCTGGCGGACACCCTATCCCCCACGTTGGGCTGCCGTTTCGCTCTCTGGGCTTACTGTGGAACAAGGCCTGAAACCTTGTCCCCGGCTGGTCAATTGACAAGGGGCTTGAAACCTTCCTCGCCCTAGGGTCCAGGCACCCCGTCTGTGCACGGCCTCCGGACCGGATTCCCGCTGTTGGCACCGGCGGGCTACAACTCTACTTAAGGTCTCCGGATCTCCGTCGCCTGTGGTTCTGCTTGCCGTCTGCCACCTAGTCCGGTAGTCCAGGGGCCCCAACCCCTGACTCCGCTGTCACTTCACACCCTTCCACTTCAACTGTCAGTACTTGACTACTTGGTTCCCTCCCCTGACACCTTAGGACCCCTAGGTGGGCGCTCCCATCCGCCTGGTCCTGCTACTGGTGTGTCACTATTGTCATGGTGGGTGACTAGGCTTCACTGGCTAATGTTGTGCACCTGGGTGTGGATTTTGTGTTGGAATGCCAAGAAGGATGGAGTCTTGTACCAGAGAGATTTGTACAACCTCTGTGACTACCTGGTTTTGCCAGGGTGTCACACATGCATGCAAAGACTACATACATACAGACACATATATACACACTAGGAACCCATACATTCTGATGTCCTCACTAATACATATGACATGCCCACGGGGTCTCTGGGGTTACTTGTCACCGGGCCGGTTTGCGGGATGTCAAGGCGGCCTGACCCAGTTCCGTAACCCCCTCGGTGTCAAGATAAGGGTGGGGATAATGGGAGTAGTAGTTATTCGTGACGCCACCTATGGTGTGCGGCCAGTTATTAGCCGCCGCTGCGTGAGGTCTTCTCCCGGGCAGATGATAACGCAGCTCGGATGGTACAGCTCTCCACAGACAGAGCTTAGGCAGCGGGGAGGATTTGGGGAGTAGTAGTCCACTCTAATGAAGGAGCGTGGGGCTTGGGAAGGATCAGATGACACAGAGGTTGTAGTTTAAGTTCTTTACTTACTGAGATGTCACCGTCTTTGGAATGCCGAACTCTGCTGTCTTGGACTCCAGCTGATCCCGGATAGTTCAGAGGTCATAACCGGTGATTCTTTCATTGAGCCCTTCTGCCCTGCGCCATGTTGTATGAGTCCCTGCGACTTGTAGCTTCGCTGGGACCCGAGTCCTGGGGGTTGTTCTGTTCCCCGTCCCATATAGCAGGCAGCACGAGCCCGTCGATGGAGCCGCCCTATGGCCACGACTACTGGCTCTATGTGCTGCTTTGCCATGGGTGCTGTGTGTGGGCCAAACTTCTAAACCTTGTCACCACCCTCCAGGTTTGATGTCCACACCAGGGGGGCGGAGCCAGGTGGTTGGCTCCACCCACCGAGGAGTTCACAGGCCTGGAGGCGGGAAAAAGACACAAGTTCTAGTTCTAGAGCAGAAAGTAGATGAGTCTTGATAGCAAAGGAGTGAGGTCGAGTTCAAGGGCAGACCTGTGACCAGGCCTGCCATAGTCTACTCAGGTGTCTGGATTGGAGCCCAGTCACCTCTGGAAAGGAGGCAGACGGTGGTGGCCGCCTGCAGGAGCTGGGATTACAGCCGATGGAACCGTAGGGACCGGGGTCGGGCGGTGGCCCTCTGTACCGAACCGGGGAACCGATTGGAAACCGGAGCACCAGGAGGGGTACTCAGACCCAGTACGAAGCCCCGAACCGACAGGGCCGAGTCAAATCAACTGATTGAGGACAGGACTTAAAGACCTTTCCCACACAAGACCCATTAGAGGACAACAGCCCAACCATACAGGGTAAAGCCACCGCCAAGGCATAGAGACCCAAAGGGCTAGCGTCTGCAGGCAAATAGGGCTCTTCTGACACCCAGCAAGCCGGGGAGTGGACTAGGCATAGGAGTCAAACATTCACACAAAGAGGTGCAGGAGAAAGGCGGAAACCACCAACCTGGTAAGGGAGAAGCTGCAGCCGGCTGCGGGCCACGTTCATCATCCCGTTTGGTTTACCAGAGACTCCAGTGTATTGTGTCATAGTGAGTACACCAGTGCCTTCGGGCCGCGCACCGCGCCGCACCGCACCAGCATCTCGCACGCACCTGTCCCCACACCTCAGCACCTCCCTCGGGCCCCCGGGACCATCACTCCCCTACCCATGGAGGGGTCAACACCAAGCTGCGCAACACCGTCCCCGGGAGGCCTAGTTAACGGCAGCGGTGGTGTCCATCCATTCACCACAACCCGTGGGTGGCGTCACAAACTTACATCCCTTACAAACCACCATGGCCCCAGCCATGGAACTCCCCACCGAAGTCCCTGCGTGTAGCGCCAACCCTCTTGCAGAGCGACGTGACCCCCGGGTCCGTGAGGAGCTCGAGCCACCCACCGTACGAGCACGGATCCGAGCGGCTCGGCGGCCGCAGCCGAGCCCGCGGGGCGGTACACATCGACTCTTCTGGTGTCTGCGAACAGGATAGAACCGTCCACTTACCTGTGGAAGTTCGCCTTGAAATTATCGTTAGCGGCGTCCCGCTGAAAAATTGCAGAATTCGCCATCTTGGGCGCGAAAAGTTCCCGCCTGAGCCGTCTTCTCCGAGCAGAAAGAGCGCGAAAAACGAAGCCCCGCCCCCCGAGAGCAGAGCGGTGCAAAATGCAAGCAGAGTGCCCGGAAAAGACCAAGGAGGGGCGGGTGAAGATCCAGCCTCATGTGACTGAGGAGATAAAAGGCAGGGACTCCAGGACTCTGCCACCCGTCTGGTTCCTGGACAAACAAGTTGCAACATGTTCGCCCTATCTGAGAAGCCCAAATTCCCGGAGCCCGTGCCCGGAACAGCGGTGTGGGTGGAAGCCCGGACGACTTTTATGTGTTGGCGCCTACAAGTGCAGGTGAGGTACCTAATGGAGCAGTGGGCAACCGAGATGGGGGAGATAGCTTCGGCTGTGCGGGCACGTGAGATGGAGACGAATTTGGAGGAGCAGGTGGGCGACCCACGCCCCTATGTCCTGGAGGGACCGGTCGCTGTGGCTGAGTGACCCGGTCTGCCCTCGCTTCCTCCTCCACAGCCCATTCCAGCTGCAGCTGCCCCCCCGCTCAGTCTGCCACCCCCGACACCGGCGGTGGAACCTGTCCCAACTGCCCATGAGGACCCGCCTGTAGACGCGGCTCGCGGACGGCCGTATGCCCGGCCTGCACCGACCCCGTTACTCTGGAAGGTGCCTGTCCCGGACGTGATCCCGCCAGTCCCGGAGAAGGCGACGCCCAGAGAAACCCCGGCCCTGGCAGTTTGCCCAGCCAAAAGGGAGGCTATCGCAAACCGGAGACCTGCCCAGCCGGTAAAGCTGGCAATTTCCCGACCCCAGGCCTCGGCTGAGGCAACGCAGGGTTGTTGCTGTGAGGCAGCACTCCAGGCCGCGACACAGCGGGGTTCCCCAGATAAAGTGCAGGTCGTGGCCGACACGGGGGAACTCCGAATGGGCCCAACCCGCGCGCAAGGAGGGCAACTGGACACCCTGTACTAGGAGTGGCAGCAGCGCCAGCTGGGCCAGGAAATTGCAGCCCGGGAGAAGTGCCTTCGGGCCGCGCACCGCACCAGCATCTCGCACGCACCTGTCCCCACGCCTCAGCACCTCCCTCGGGCCCCAGGGACCATCACTCCCCTACCCACGGAGGGGTCAACACCAAGCTGCGCAACACCGTCCCCGGGAGGCCTAGTTAACGGCAGCAGTGGTGTCCATCCATTCACCACAACCCGTGGGTGGCATCACGAACTTACATCCCTTACAAACCACCGTGGCCCCGGCCATGGAACTCCCCACCGAAGTCCCTGCGTGTAGCGCCAAACCCCTTTAAGAGCGACGTGACCCCCGGGTCCGTGAGGAGCTCAAGCCACCCACCGTACGAGCACGGATCCGAGCGGTTCGACGGCCGCAGCCGAGCCCGTGGGGCGGTACAGATGTATGAGATGGTGCACCATCCTGCTGCAGAATTTGAACCCGTTTATGATTGGGAATGTAAGAGGTAGCTAATACTTCTTGATATTTTAGGCTATTGATATTGCCTTCCACCTTGCAAATGTTTTGCACACCCATACTGAATGTAACCCCAGACCATGATCTTTCCACCACCAAACTTAACTGTTTTCTGGATCCATACTGGCTCCAGAAGGTCTCCTGCAGTATTTGCGGTGGCTGTGGTGTAATTCAACTGAAGATTCATCAGAGAAATCCACCTTCTGACACTTTTCCAGCATCCATCTCTTTAGCAAGCTGTGGAACTTGGCAAATGCTACACGGCTTTTAATTGCCTTTTGCTTAGTGCTGGCTTCTGGGCACTGATTTGACATTGGAGGCCATTTCAAGACAGAATCCTACAAACTGTTCTAATTGACACAGGGATTTGAGGTAACAAGGCCTGATGGAGCTCTGCTGCAGTAGAAGAGGGGCTGGTTTTGGATTTTCTAACCAACAATCGTTCCTCCTGAGCAGTTGTTTTGCGGGCGTCTGTCGGTCCTGGGCTTGTCAAAAACATCTCCAGTCTCTTCAAATCTTTTTTTAATTCTTTGTACTTGACGCTGAGATACATTAAAGATGCCAGCCACCTCTGCAGTGGATCTGGTCTTCAGCCTCTTGATAATCAAGGCTTTGGTCGCAGGGTGGATTTTTGGCATGTTGTCAGAGGTCAAGTTGCAGTTCAAGTGAAGGTCTGGGGTGCTGGGTTTCTTTTTATACACACTCATTAATTAACCGATCATTTAGTGAGCACAGGTGAGAATGTAAACTAGGATTGGGTGCATTATATGACGACAAAACTTTTGTCTTGCCAAAATAGGACCTTTCTGTGTTCATTAAATGATCAATATTTCAGCTTTGCAATAACTTTATTTTCATAACCTAAACCAAATTTGGGAGGGTTTCAGCTTTCAAAAGAGTAATTTATGAAACCAATGGATGAATTTAAAGTCAGGTTATAAGCTTTTATTTACATAACATGGATAAGCAACAAAACATTTGTCGGGGACTGTATGTTTTACATACACTGTGTGGAGAATTATTAGGCAAATGAGTATTTTGATCACATGATACATGAGGCTTGAGAGCAAACTACCAATTAAGTAAATCAGGTGATGTGCATCTGTGGCGCCCCTGAGGCTTCCGTCGCCACAGGTCATTGCACCCCATCCAGCGGTGTGATGCCCCATTCTGAGAGAGGAAGAGAGTGAACTCCGGTCCCCTGGTAAATCCACACTACACCCATTGTTAGGTACATACTGGGACCAGGGAAAGTGGCAGGCAACCCTCCCATGCTGCATGCTGAGAGGGGCTGTAAGACCCATCCCTGCTCCCATAGGGCGGTAGCTTAGCAACTGGGGAGGTGGGGGGAGCCATCTGAGAGCAGACAAAGGAAGGAAGGTCAAGTTTAGTTAGTCTACCTCAGGGAGTGAGAGAGTGAGCATGTAGTTGGAGAAGAAGAACAAGAGAAAGAAGGGAGGAGGAGGCCTGCTGGAGGCAGGCAAGGAGGAGAAAAGAAAGAAAGAAAAAAAGAAGGAAAGAAAGCTCCAAGTCAGGCAGGAGCAGAGAAACAAAAGGAGACGCTTCCTGGTGAAGAACCTGGGACCCAGAGGTCCAGGTGACACCACACGGAGACAGAAGGAGTCGCAGGGCCACGGGTAGTCCTAGAGGTACCACGAGCAGTCCTAGAGGTACCAAGGAGAGGGCCTAGAGGCGCCACGGGTAGTTGTAGGCTGCGGTGGCCTGTTCCACATTAACATCGGTGGAGTGATCAAGCTGCGGCAGGGGACGGTCCCTAGAGACTGGAGGAGTGCAAAGACAATCTCCAAACAGTAAAAACCGAGGCCCAGGGAACGTTGTAAACTCCCAGGGCCAGAACCCATAGCAGACTTCCAGAAAAGGGGTAATCAGCCGACAGGTGACCCCCCAGCCTGGAGGCTGTAGTGGAGGCCAAGCCAGGTCCATCCTAACAAAGGCAAGGCTAAGGAAGACAGCAGAAGGAAGAGACACTAAGAGAAGGGTACCGGCTTTCACTCTCAGAATCACCCAGGAACGGCGGAGGTCCCTGACAGTGGTCCCAGCAGTCCAAGGGTCCCTACAGCTGTGACAAGAACTGTGAGTAAAGAGCTTGAACTGCACCCTTGAAGTGGTCTCTGTTATTTCAGCTGCATAGACACTCACAAGCACCAACTGTGCCCCGGGCATTGCTCCACCTGTGGGGAGCAGTATCACCATTGCTGCCATAACACCATCCCGGAGGCCTCACACAGCAGCGGCGGCTTAATAGCCGCATACCACAGGTGGCGTCATGAACACAACCATTAATAAGCAAGCCACATATTCTACTGACACCCACCAGGGCCACGGAGCCGGGCCCAGCCACCACTGACTACCACCGGACTAGTCCGGCCCGGCACCGGGTGTCCCACAGCCCTGGGGTGGGCGAGTCAACTTTTGGTGCTGCGAACAGGATTTCGTGCCCGGTCCCACCGGGTACTGTGCGCCTGAAGAATTGCGCTTAAAAGACTGTGTTACTGCGTGTTTCACTGTGAAAACTGCCGCCATTAGCGCTACAGAGAGCGGGAAGAAGGGGGGCGTGCCAGAAGAAAGGGCGCGAAGAGAAGCCCCGCCCCCTTGTCCAAGAAAAGAGCGCGAAGCGGTGCCCGCCAGAGAAGGCGGAAGAAGAAGAAATGGCGACCAGATAAGCTGGCCGGCTGGCAGAGAGAGTCTAAATGCCAGACCAGCAGATAAAGAATATGTACCTTATCGCAAATGGAGTGATGCCGGCCGTGATGGGCTGGGCGCCAGTCTGGCGCCAGTTGCTAGTGCAGCCTCTGGCCCCGCCTCCGAGAAGGGAAAGGGAGCAGCCGAGTGGCGTGGTCAAGCACCCGAGCAGTGTTCCAGGCAGCATTCCCCAGGTCGGCAGCATGGCGGAGGAGCTGCAGCAAGGTGCACCAGGGACCGGAAGAGTGGATCCCGAGCTGGACCTGCTGAGAGAAGAAGTGCGAGTCCTGGCCCGGAGGCTGAGTAGTGTGGAAGTGGAGGCGGACCGGCAGAAAGAAACGCCGAGGGTGCCGGAGGATCTGGAGCGGTGGATGGATGCCGCGGAGCGGAAGCAGGGTGAGCAACCAGAAACCCCGTCCAGTCCGGACCCAGGGCCCCGCCACGCGCCCCCGCTTAGCCCCTTCACTGACCCCCTGGCCTTCCCAGCCTACCCCGCGGACGCCCGGTGGGGCACCGGAGGCCTGCCTGAGACCCCCGCAGACGGAGCCTGGGGAGGGGTGAACCCTGAACAACTAGCGGGCCCCCTGCCGAGTCCCCCTGTGAGCCTCCTGGGAATGGCATCCCCGGGAGTGAATTGGGACGCAGCGCCCATTGAAAGCGGGGGACTGCAGCGGCCGCTGCACCCCAAGGAAACTTCCCTGGCCAACGAGCTGACTTGCCGGAGGCTGGTAGTAGAGTACCAGAGGGAGCGGGAACTCCGGGAGGAGAAACGGAGGGCCCGAGAAGCCGCTAATCTGGCCTCCAAAGAAGAAGTCAGGAAGGCCCTGAAGGGATCCGAGGGCCCAGTGCGACGGGGCCTAGTAGTGGACTTCAGACAAGCTGGTGGCTGGGGCTTCATAAGGGAGCCCGGTCTGGGCAAGGACGTGTTTGTAGCCCGAAGAGACATCGAGAAGCACCTGCCCAGAGGCCACCCAGGGCGCGATGCCAAGCCGGGTGATGTGGTGGAGTATACACGGCTGATGGGGGACCGTGGATGGTACGCGCTGCATGTACATATCCTGCGGGAAGAAGCGGCCCCAGAAGAGCCAGAGTGGCGCCGCACAGTGCAAGAGCGCAGCATCTCCCCTGGCAGCAGCACCACCTCAAGGCAGACCCAGGCCACAGAACTGAGCAGAGGTCCTGCGACAGCCACTCAGGAGACGCAGACCAGGATCTCCATGGCCTACATGCTGCCCAGGGCCCTGCCAAGGAAGGACCCCAGCAATGAAGAGTAAAGAAGTAAGAAGCAGCTGAACTGTATATAGCCCCTGTTTGCTACTCATTCTTTTTGAAGAAGTCCCTTGTGTTCTGCCCCTCATTCTTTTCGAAGATGACACCCTTTCCTGATGTACTGCCCCTCATGCTTTTTGAAGACGTCACCCCCCCATGTTTATGTGTTACCGGGCCACTGAACTGGAATGTGGGCCCCGGTGAATGTGTATGTGTCTTATGTAACCAGGCCATTGGACTTAGTGGCTGGTTGATTATGTCCCATTGTTGATTGAAAGAAACGAACTGCCGGGCTACTGGACTTGTTGTAGCCGAAATTGTATATAGTTGCACCCGTTGTGCCCCCTACCAGAATTATGGGGGAAGTGCCCGAACCGTGCAATGGACTGGAAGTGCACACATAGTTTCTTTATAAGAAGTTTGCAACGTTAAAGTAATTGTGCCTCCCATAAAGGGAAGAAATGTTAATTGTTTTATTGCTTTGCATACCAAAAATGTTTTGCAGTTTCTCCACATGTTTTTGTTGTTTTTCAGCCCGAGGACGTGCTGGGATTTGCTGTGGGGGAGTGTGGCGCCCCTGAGGCTTCCGTCGCCACAGGTCATTGCACCCCATCCAGCGGTGTGATGCCCCATTCTGAGAGAGGAAGAGAGTGAACTCCGGTCCCCTGGTAAATCCACACTACACCCATTGTTAGGTACATACTGGGACCAGGGAAAGTGGCAGGCAACCCTCCCATGCTGCATGCTGAGAGGGGCTGTAAGACCCATCCCTGCTCCCATAGGGTGGTAGCTTAGCAACTGGGGAGGTGGGAGGAGCCATCTGAGAGCAGACAAAGGAAGGAAGGTCAAGTTTAGTTAGTCTACCTCAGGGAGTGAGAGAGTGAGCATGTAGTTGGAGAAGAAGAACAAGAGAAAGGAGGGAGGAGGAGGCCTGCTGGAGGCAGGCAAGGAGGAGAAAAGAAAGAAGGAAAGAAAGCTCCAAGTCAGGCAGGAGCAGAGAAACAGAAGGAGACGCTTCCTGGTGAAGAACCTGGGACCCAGAGGTCCAGGTGACACCACATGGAGACAGAAGGAGTCGCAGGGCCACGGGTAGTCCTAGAGGTACCACGAGCAGTCCTAGAGGTACCAAGGAGAGGGCCTAGAGGCGCCACGGGTAGTTGTAGGCTGCGGTGGCCTGTTCCACATTAACATCGGTGGAGTGATCAAGCTGCGGCAGGGGACGGTCCCTAGAGACTGGAGGAGTGCAAAGACAATCTCCAAACAGTAAAAACCGAGGCCCAGGGAACGTTGTAAACTCCCAGGGCCAGAACCCATAGCAGACTTCCAGAAAAGGGGTAATCAGCCGACAGGTGACCCCCCAGCCTGGAGGCTGTAGTGGAGGCCAAGCCAGGTCCATCCTAACAAAGGCAAGGCTAAGGAAGACAGCAGAAGGAAGAGACACTAAGAGAAGGGTACCGGCTTTCACTCTCAGAATCACCCAGGAACGGCGGAGGTCCCTGACAGTGGTCTCAGCAGTCCAAGGGTCCCTACAGCTGTGACAAGAACTGTGAGTAAAGAGCTTGAACTGCACCCTTGAAGTGGTCTCTGTTATTTCAGCTGCATAGACACTCACAAGCACCAACTGTGCCCCGGGCATTGCTCCACCTGTGGGGAGCAGTATCACCATTGCTGCCATAACACCATCCCGGAGGCCTCACACAGCAGCGGCGGCTTAATAGCCGCATACCACAGGTGGCGTCATGAACACAACCATTAATAAGCAAGCCACATATTCTACTGACACCCACCAGGGCCACGGAGCCGGGCCCAGCCACCACTGACTACCACCGGACTAGTCCGGCCCGGCACCGGGTGTCCCACAGCCCTGGGGTGGGCGAGTCAACTTTTGGTGCTGCGAACAGGATTTCGTGCCCGGTCCCACCGGGTACTGTGCGCCTGAAGAATTGCGCTTAAAAGACTGTGTTACTGCGTGTTTCACTGTGAAAACTGCCGCCATTAGCGCTACAGAGAGCGGGAAGAAGGGGGGCGTGCCAGAAGAAAGGGCGCGAAGAGAAGCCCCGCCCCCTTGTCCAAGAAAAGAGCGCGAAGCGGTGCCCGCCAGAGAAGGCGGAAGAAGAAGAAATGGCGACCAGATAAGCTGGCCGGCTGGCAGAGAGAGTCTAAATGCCAGACCAGCAGATAAAGAATATGTACCTTATCGCAAATGGAGTGATGCCGGCCGTGATGGGCTGGGCGCCAGTCTGGCGCCAGTTGCTAGTGCAGCCTCTGGCCCCGCCTCCGAGAAGGGAAAGGGAGCAGCCGAGTGGCGTGGTCAAGCACCCGAGCAGTGTTCCAGGCAGCATTCCCCAGGTCGGCAGCATGGCGGAGGAGCTGCAGCAAGGTGCACCAGGGACCGGAAGAGTGGATCCCGAGCTGGACCTGCTGAGAGAAGAAGTGCGAGTCCTGGCCCGGAGGCTGAGTAGTGTGGAAGTGGAGGCGGACCGGCAGAAAGAAACGCCGAGGGTGCCGGAGGATCTGGAGCGGTGGATGGATGCCGCGGAGCGGAAGCAGGGTGAGCAACCAGAAACCCCGTCCAGTGCGGACCCAGGGCCCCGCCACGCGCCCCCGCTTAGCCCCTTCACTGACCCCCTGGCCTTCCCAGCCTACCCCGCGGACGCCCGGTGGGGCACCGGAGGCCTGCCTGAGACCCCCGCAGACGGAGCCTGGGGAGGGGTGAACCCTGAACAACTAGCGGGCCCCCTGCCGAGTCCCCCTGTGAGCCTCCTGGGAATGGCATCCCCGGGAGTGAATTGGGACGCAGCGCCCATTGAAAGCGGGGGACTGCAGCGGCCGCTGCACCCCAAGGAAACTTCCCTGGCCAACGAGCTGACTTGCCGGAGGCTGGTAGTAGAGTACCAGAGGGAGCGGGAACTCCGGGAGGAGAAACGGAGGGCCCGAGAAGCCGCTAATCTGGCCTCCAAAGAAGAAGTCAGGAAGGCCCTGAAGGGATCCGAGGGCCCAGTGCGACGGGGCCTAGTAGTGGACTTCAGACAAGCTGGTGGCTGGGGCTTCATAAGGGAGCCCGGTCTGGGCAAGGACGTGTTTGTAGCCCGAAGAGACATCGAGAAGCACCTGCCCAGAGGCCACCCAGGGCGCGATGCCAAGCCGGGTGATGTGGTGGAGTATACACGGCTGATGGGGGACCGTGGATGGTACGCGCTGCATGTACATATCCTGCGGGAAGAAGCGGCCCCAGAAGAGCCAGAGTGGCGCCGCACAGTGCAAGAGCGCAGCATCTCCCCTGGCAGCAGCACCACCTCAAGGCAGACCCAGGCCACAGAACTGAGCAGAGGTCCTGCGACAGCCACTCAGGAGACGCAGACCAGGATCTCCATGGCCTACATGCTGCCCAGGGCCCTGCCAAGGAAGGACCCCAGCAATGAAGAGTAAAGAAGTAAGAAGCAGCTGAACTGTATATAGCCCCTGTTTGCTACTCATTCTTTTTGAAGAAGTCCCTTGTGTTCTGCCCCTCATTCTTTTCGAAGATGACACCCTTTCCTGATGTACTGCCCCTCATGCTTTTTGAAGACGTCACCCCCCATGTTTATGTGTTACCGGGCCACTGAACTGGAATGTGGGCCCCGGTGAATGTGTATGTGTCTTATGTAACCAGGCCATTGGACTTAGTGGCTGGTTGATTATGTCCCATTGTTGATTGAAAGAAACGAACTGCCGGGCTACTGGACTTGTTGTAGCCGAAATTGTATATAGTTGCACCCGTTGTGCCCCCTACCAGAATTATGGGGGAAGTGCCCGAACCGTGCAATGGACTGGAAGTGCACACATAGTTTCTTTATAAGAAGTTTGCAACGTTAAAGTAATTGTGCCTCCCATAAAGGGAAGAAATGTTAATTGTTTTATTGCTTTGCATACCAAAAATGTTTTGCAGTTTCTCCACATGTTTTTGTTGTTTTTCAGCCCGAGGACGTGCTGGGATTTGCTGTGGGGGAGTGTGGCGCCCCTGAGGCTTCCGTCGCCACAGGTCATTGCACCCCATCCAGCGGTGTGATGCCCCATTCTGAGAGAGGAAGAGAGTGAACTCCGGTCCCCTGGTAAATCCACACTACACCCATTGTTAGGTACATACTGGGACCAGGGAAAGTGGCAGGCAACCCTCCCATGCTGCATGCTGAGAGGGGCTGTAAGACCCATCCCTGCTCCCATAGGGTGGTAGCTTAGCAACTGGGGAGGTGGGAGGAGCCATCTGAGAGCAGACAAAGGAAGGAAGGTCAAGTTTAGTTAGTCTACCTCAGGGAGTGAGAGAGTGAGCATGTAGTTGGAGAAGAAGAACAAGAGAAAGGAGGGAGGAGGAGGCCTGCTGGAGGCAGGCAAGGAGGAGAAAAGAAAGAAGGAAAGAAAGCTCCAAGTCAGGCAGGAGCAGAGAAACAGAAGGAGACGCTTCCTGGTGAAGAACCTGGGACCCAGAGGTCCAGGTGACACCACATGGAGACAGAAGGAGTCGCAGGGCCACGGGTAGTCCTAGAGGTACCACGAGCAGTCCTAGAGGTACCAAGGAGAGGGCCTAGAGGCGCCACGGGTAGTTGTAGGCTGCGGTGGCCTGTTCCACATTAACATCGGTGGAGTGATCAAGCTGCGGCAGGGGACGGTCCCTAGAGACTGGAGGAGTGCAAAGACAATCTCCAAACAGTAAAAACCGAGGCCCAGGGAACGTTGTAAACTCCCAGGGCCAGAACCCATAGCAGACTTCCAGAAAAGGGGTAATCAGCCGACAGGTGACCCCCCCAGCCTGGAGGCTGTAGTGGAGGCCAAGCCAGGTCCATCCTAACAAAGGCAAGGCTAAGGAAGACAGCAGAAGGAAGAGACACTAAGAGAAGGGTACCGGCTTTCACTCTCAGAATCACCCAGGAACGGCGGAGGTCCCTGACAGTGGTCCCAGCAGTCCAAGGGTCCCTACAGCTGTGACAAGAACTGTGAGTAAAGAGCTTGAACTGCACCCTTGAAGTGGTCTCTGTTATTTCAGCTGCATAGACACTCACAAGCACCAACTGTGCCCCGGGCATTGCTCCACCTGTGGGGAGCAGTATCACCATTGCTGCCATAACACCATCCCGGAGGCCTCGCACAGCAGCGGCGGCTTAATAGCCGCATACCACAGGTGGCGTCATGAACACAACCATTAATAAGCAAGCCACATATTCTACTGACACCCACCAGGGCCACGGAGCCGGGCCCAGCCACCACTGACTACCACCGGACTAGTCCGGCCCGGCACCGGGTGTCCCACAGCCCTGGGGTGGGCGAGTCACATCTCTTTAATGAGGAGGGGTGTGGTGTAATGACATCAACACCCTATATAAGGTGTGCTTAATTATTAGGCAACTTCCTTTCCTTTGGCAAAATGGGTCAGAAGAGAGATTTGACATGCTCTGAAAAGTCCAAAATTGTGAGATGTCTTGCAGAGGGATGCAGCAGTCTTGAAATTGCCAAACTTTTGAAGCATGATCACCGAACAGGTGTTGGTGGTGTATCTTGGTTTGGGGCAATCACTGGTGGGTATCTTCCCCCATGTGAGCACTGGTTTTCCTTCCAGCAATGGATGGTTCCCTGTAGCAGTGATGGCCAGCGGTTTTAGGTAGCGGTTACTGCAATACATACAGTTCTTTCATAGCAAACTAGGTTACTAGCGATTTTTTGATATATTGGTACATTTGTTTAAGTACTGCAGGCATTACATGTAATGGTTAATAACCTTCACTATTGTCACTATTGTCACTATGTGATGTCTATTGATTCACTAATGTTTAGTCTCGCTTAATACCTTGTTATGCTGCATTAACCTATTTGGCTGTCTATTGCTGCTGCAGGTTATGTGATCTGTTAATTTCTGTTATACAGACTTTGTAACCATCTGATTGCCAAAATATTAGATTCTCTCACTATACTCTCTTTCTAGAGCTCTCATGTAACTTCATTTGAATTGGCAATATAATAAGCCCTGTATCCAACTACACTGCCCAGTCTTTGCTCTTTTGATTTTAAATCACCACTGTCTGTGTATGTCTTGTCTGTGTTGCGCATATAAATAAATATCTTTATTAGTGATGAGCGAGTACTAAAAAGCTCGGGTGCTCGAAGCTCGGGCCGAGCCTCCCAAGATACTCGTGTACTCGGCCCGAGCAACGAGCCCAATGTTATCCTATGGGAGACCCGAGTATTTTTGTGAAATGACCCCCCGGCAGCATGTAGAAACCCTAAAAATGTCACAAAAGTCTCAGAAGAGTGCTCAAATGACATGGCAACAGCATGGGGAAGACTCCTTGAAGCATTTATCACTCAAAAGTCACAGCTGTGAACAATTTTGTCCGCGTTTCACGCCATTTTTACGGACTCACCAGAAAACCTTCCAAAATGACCCCAAAATGATTTTTCATGGCAGAAATGTTAAGGGCACATACCCAATAGTGAGATAGAGCTGGTGTATGTTACTTTTTGAGATTAATACATGAAAGATTTTACGTGAAAACATTGTGTGGCACTCCGATGTCCCTGAGAAGAGACGTACATGAAGGCCTCTTGAGTCTAATGTGCCCATTTTGAGGAAGTGAGTCTTTGTAGTATTTTCCTTTGCCAGGGCAGTCCAAAATTGTGAGGTTCACCAATGCCCCTGCATACAGACGTGCATGAGGGCCTGTAAACCTGAAGTGCCCATTGTAAGGAAGTGGGTCTATTGTAGTATAGCCCTTAGGCAGGGCAGCCAAAAATTGGGAGGCTCCACATTGTCCCTGGATAGAGACGTGCATGATGGCCTGTAAACCTGAAGTGCCCATTGTCAGGAAGTGGGTGTATTATAGTATAGCCCTTAGGCAGGGCAGCCAAAAATTGGGAGGCTCCACATTGTCCCTGGATAGAGACATGCATGATGGCCTGTAAACCTGAAGTGCCCATTGGAAGGAAGTGGGTCTATTGTAGTATAGCCCTTAGGCAGGGCAGCCAAAAATTGGGAGGCTCCACGTTGTCCCTGGATAGAGACGTGCATGAGGGCCTGTAAACCTGAAGTGCCCATTGGAAGGAAGTGGGTCTATTGTAGTATAGCCCTTAGGCAGGGCAGCCAAAAATTGGGAGGCTCCACGTTGTCCCTGGATAGAGACGTGCATGAGGGCCTGTAAACCTGAAGTGCCCATTGTCAGGAAGTGGGTGTATTATAGTATAGCCCTTAGGCAGGGCAGCCAAAAATTGGGAGGCTCCACATTGTCCCTGGATAGAGACGTGCATGATGGCCTGTAAACCTGAAGTGCCCATTGTAAGGAAGTGGGTCTATTGTAGTATAGCCCTTAGGCAGGGCAGCCAAAAATTGGGAGGCTCCACGTTGTCCCTGGATAGAGACGTGCATGAGGGCCTGTAAACCTGAAGTGCCCATTGGAAGGAAGTGGGTCTATTGTAGTATAGCCCTTAGGCAGGGCAGCCAAAAATTGGGAGGCTCCACGTTGTCCCTGGATAGAGACCTGTTAGGTTCTTAGTGCCTCCGTGCTTGCATTTAAAAACCGCACGTGTGTGCCTGTTGGTGGCAGCTTTCCGCTGCATTTGTGTGAGTTTTGCAAAAACTTGGATATAACGCACAAGTCTAGTGAATACACATCAGCACAGCATTGCAAAATGCGCAAGGGCGTTGTCAACGAACAAGGAAGTGGACGTGATGGTGGTGCAGGCAGAGACCGAGGTTGTGTGCAAGCTCTAATTTCGCCACAACAAAGGGCCACATCTAGTCGCTCGCACGTCCTGTCCCAAATTCTTGGGGACCGCAGCAGTACACCGCTCTTGAACCAAGACCAGTGTCAACAGGTTGTTAGTTGGATAGCGGATAATGCTTCCAGTCAGATTGGCACCACCACAAACACTCTGTCTTCCACACGGTCAAGTGTCAGTAGCCGTGATACTGCACCGCACATTTCAGAACCTGATCCTCCTTCCTACCACCAGGCCGAGTACACGTCCACGGACATTACTGATCCCACACTTGGACACTCGGAAGAGCTGTTCGTTCACGTTTCCATTCACAAATTCTGGCCTCTCGCCAGCTCCTGTTGAAGTGGGCCATGACGAGATTGTATGTACAGATGCCCAAATATTTGAGCAGCCACGTTCTCACGAAGTTGGCAACGTGTCTCAACAAGGGGTGGACGATGATGAGACACAATTGTCAGGAAGTCAGGAGGAGGAGCAGGGTGCGGAAGAGGAAGACGACGTGGTGGATGATCCAGTAACTGACCCAACCTGGCAGGAGGATATGCAGAGCGAGGACAGCAGTGCACAGGGGGAGGGAGGCGTAGCATCCCAACAGGCAGTAAGAAGCAGAGTGGTGGCCCCAGGCAGACGTCAGGCAACTGTTCCCCGGAACAACACGACACAAGGTGCCTGTACAAATGTTAGGTCTTCCCGAGTCTGGCTGTAATACTATTGTATGTATTGAGAATTTCGATTGCGTTAGGGCAATGACAACCAGAGACGAGTTCTTGGTGCAAGACGTTTATAATATGCAACCAGCAAATATGTACATAAACGGAACAAAAACACAGTAGAACATAAATACAGGAAATACCTTCCAGGGACGGAGCGAAAGGGAATTCCCGGGACCGCGCACCGGACTCCCCCAGGGAGACCACCAAGAGCGAACCCCTATACAGGGACTGTCTGGCAATCACCCCAGAAGCCCTAAATGCGCAGCAGCCGGGACACAAAAGGGCAATAGGTAAGTCCAAAAATGTCCGTACGTGATGTGAGTCCAGAGTGGTATTAAACGGAAGGAACCGGGCAGAAGTGCCGACCAAAGACGGCAAACGGAGTCCGGGCACAGCTAGATGATACCAGATGAAGTCCAGAGTCGGTGTCGGTTGTTTTCCAAGAGGATCCAAATAACAATCAGGAACCAAAAGCAGCAGGGCAGGAGCACACAGGAAGCAGTATACTCAGGCACTGGACTAAGCTTTAGGGGCGGCTTTTAAACAGATGGACAGGAAGTAGGGCAACAGAACAGAAAACTCCATGTTAACAAAGGGCAAGCTCTTTCAAAAGAAAACTGGAAAACCCGGAACTCTGACACTGGCAGTTTTTTAAGTTGGCTCCAGATGATTCTAAAAAGGCCATTTGCAACACCTGCCATGCCAGCATCAGCAGGGGTACCAAAACTAGCAGCCTGACCACCACCAGCATGATCAGGCACATGTCAGCCAAGCACCCGACTTTGTGGGAAGTACAACAGAGTCGAGGAGCAGTGCTTGCTGATGTCACTGCTACGTCTTCGCTGGTTGTGCATGCGAGCCAATCCCCTGTCCATGCTGCCTGCGAACAAGCCTCCTCCACTCCTGCACCTGCAGTTGCCTACGCAGAAAGAACACCATCATCAAGCACGTCCTTGTCCCAGCGCAGCGTTCAGTTATCCATTCAGCAAACCTTTGAACGCAGGCGCAAATACACTGCCAACACCCCACATGCCACAGTTCTAAATGCTAACATTTCGCGACTGCTTGCGCTGGAAATGTTGCCTTTTAGGCTGGTTGAGACAGAAGCATTCCGCGACCTGATGGTGGCAGCTGTCCCACGTTACTCGGTCCACAGCCGCCACTATTTCTCCCGGTGTGCCGTCCCCGCATTGCATAACCACGTGTCACAAAACATCACACGTGCCCTGAACAACGCTGTTTAAGCCAAAGTCCACCTAACCACAGACACGTGGACAAGTGCATGTGGGCAAGGCCGCTACATCTCGTTGACGTCACACTGGGTTAATATTGTGCAAGCTGGGACCCAGTCTGAGCGAGGGACGGAACACGTCCTTCACACACCAAGTTTTGCAGGCCCTACCTCAGTCAGGGTTTCACACACACTCTACAGCTCCGGAATGTCATGCTCCTCAGCCTCCTCCTCCTCCTGCGCATCCTGATCCACTTTACCCTCCACACCAGTCCCAAGCTGGAAGTGTCGCGGGCGGAGGAGGGGACGGTGCGCTCTCCCACTGCTCGGGTCCGGCTGACGCTGCTCTACGGCTGCTGCTGCTCGTTGGCTCGAGCGATGGCCGGATCCCGGGGACTCGAGCGGCGCTACTCGCCCGTGAGTGAAAAGGGGTGGTTTGGGTTTTGGGGATATTGTCCGTGATGCCACCCACGGTTGTGGTGATTGTGTGGACACCACCGCTGCTCTGGACGGGGATCCCGGGAGCCTGTGACAGGGAGCAGCTTTGTTGTTATTTCTCCCCTCCGTGCGTAGGGGGGTTGGTTGTCCCGGGGCCTGGTGATGGGGTAGAGATGGATGACAGGCGGGTTGCGGGGCCTGATGAGGTGCAGGGTCGCAGGGGCAGCGCTGTGCCGCACGGCACGGAGGTACTCACTCAGCCCAATGATGATGACACAGTTCACGGTAAAACAAGTGGCTGGATGGACGGGTCACTCGGACGGCTGCGGTTGTTCCTCCCTGCAGGTTAGTGATGACTGTCTCTCCCTGCACCTATGTTAAGTGTTGGTAGTGATGGTTTCCCAACGGTAACCCGCTCCCCGACCTGGATATGGGCCGGAGGAGCCCCTTTTGCCCACAGGCGCTGGCCCTGGGAGACGGTTGCCCTTGGCGGTGGCGGTGTCTCCCCTTCACGGTTGTACGGTTGCCTTCTATCTGGACTTGGCTGTTTGGAAACCCTGAGGTTCCCTTCACTAACGGATTTGGCAAATTCACGGCGACACCAAGCCTTGCCGGGATCCGAAAGTCCTCTGCCAATGGTGCTGGCTTCTCTTTGTATACCGGTCCGGTACGGCCGGGTCACCACCCGTCCACGGTCCTTACGGCAGACTCCAATCGGCCTCCACTGCAGACGGTCACCACATCCTGCCAACCTTGCTGTCCTGTCCGGGCCACACACCCGGACCAACTTCAGGCTCTTTGCTGTCACTTTTCTCCTCTCTACTACTTTCCTCCTTCCACTTCCTTAGCTTAACTCTCACTGCCTGTGTTTTCCCTCCTCCTCGGTGGGTGGAGACCAACCGCCTGGCTCCACACCCTGGTGTGGACAACAGCCCCTGGGGAAGGCAACAAGGATTTTGTGTTTTGACTATGATATGCCTGCAGGGAGTGTGGGGTGTTTAAGTGTTGTGCTCTGTGGCCCCTGGCTTGTCCAGGGCGACACAGAAGCACTGCAGCACTGCCTCGGCGAAGCGGCAACAGGCAGTGCTGAAGCTAATCTGCATAGGTGACAAACCCCACAATGCAGAAGAGGTGTGGACAGCTCTGAAACAGCAGGCAGATCACTGGCTCACAACTCTGAACCTAAAGCCAGGAAAGGTCGTGTGTGACAATGGCCGGAACCTGGTGGCGGCTTTGAGGCGAGGCCAGCTGACACATGTTCCATGCGTGGCCCATGTGCTCAACCTCGTGGTTCAGCGGTTTCTAAAGTCATACTCAGAGCTGTCTGATCTGCTGGTAAAAGTTTGCCGCCTGTCTGCACATTTTCGAAAGTCACCTACTGCTTCAGCCGGCCTTGCCGGCTTAAGACGCCGTTTGCATCTTCCGGCACACAGACTGGTGTGTGATGTCCCCACGCGTTGGAATTCAACTCTGCACAAGTTGGTCAGGATATGTGAGCAGAAGAGGGCAGTTGTTGAGTACCTGCATCACGTAAGCCGTCGGGAAATGGGTCAAACTCCACACATAACACCTGAGGAGTGGAGATGGATGTCCGACCTATGCACCATCCGCCAAAACTTTGAGGACTCCACCAAGATGGTGAGCGGCGATGACGACATTATTAGCGTCACCATACCGCTTCTCTGCCTTCTAAAATGGTCTCTGCTCAAAAAACAACCATGATGCATTGCAGGCGGAGTGCGATGAGTTTGAGCAAGAAACAGTAGTGGGTGTGGGTGATGATAACACACAGCCCAGCCTCGTCTCATCACAACGTGCAGTGGAGGACTATGACGAGGAGGAGGATGAAGACATGGAGCAACTCTCTGGACAAATTGAGGATATGACATGCAGTCATATCCTCGGTTCAGCGTGGCTGGCCAGAGGACAGGGTAGATGATGAGGAGGAGGAGGAGGAGGACAGCATGTTCAGTCATCGTGTTGGTCAGGATACTGAAGTGATGGCTGTTAAGAGTCTGGCACACATGACTGACTTTATGGTAAGCTGCCTGTCTCGTGACCCTCGCGTTAAGAACATCTTGGCCGACAATCATTACTGGTTGGTAACACTGTTAGACCCACGCTAAAAGGAGAACTTTATGTCTCTTATTCCCGAGGCGGAGAGGTCAGGCAAAATGCAGCAGTTCCAGAAGGCCATAGTCACGGAAGTAGGCAAAGCATTCCCCTCACAAAACGCTAGCGGCATAGGTCAGGAATCAGTGGACAACCAAGGCGTACAGCCGAGAGGGGCACAAGTCCAATCCGCCAGAGGTAGGGGAACAGTCTTTAAGATGTGGGACAGTTTTCTCAGCCCCTCACATACCACAGCCCCTGAGGTGAGGGGTAGTGCCACAAGAAATCCTAAGTTTGGCCAGATGCTCAAGGAGTACCTTGCAGATCAAACAACTGTACTCCGACATTCCTCTGTGCCTTACAATTAATGTGTATCCAAGCTGGACACGTGGCATGAATTGGCTCTCTACGCCTTGGAAGTCCTGGCCTGCCCTGCCGCTAGCGTTTTGTCAGAGCGTGTTTTTAGTGCCGCAGGTGGAATCATTACAGATAAACGCACCCGCCTGTCAACTGTAAATGCTGACAGGCTGACTCTGATCAAGATGAACAAGGGTTGGATTTTGCCAGACTTCACCACACACACCAACAGCAAATTACAGCGGAATTTAAAGTTTGTAACGGGAATTTGCCATGTACCTCCACTCACCCATGGTAACACACTTCTGGACTTTGGCTAATCGCTGGACTGCTCCTCCTTCTCCTCATGCGCCATCATGGTGACCGTTACAATAGTTAAGCCGTTGTTTTAGGTATACCCCCAGTGGTAAATTTTTTCGCCCATTCTTTCTGAATGGGCATTACAACGACAGGAGACCCGCTCCTTTGCAATGGGAACAATGTTTTGAGGCCCTCATGCACATCTCTATCCAGGGACAATGTGGAGCCTCCAAATTTTTGGCTGCCCTGCCTAAGGGCTATACTACAATAGACCCACTTCCTTACAATGGGCACTTCATGTTTACAGGCCATCATGCACGTCTCTATCCAGGGACAATATGGAGCCTGACGCTGCCACCGACTGCCACACACATGCTGTTTTTAAATGCAAGCACGGACGCAATAAGAACCTAACTGGTTTTTAGGAGCGACAATTACTGAGAAGTCTGACACTATCAGACACTGCTGACTGACGTGTATTATACACTAGACTTGTGCGTTATATAATAGTTTGTGCAAAACGCGCACCTGTACCCTGCCACCGACTGCCACACACGTGCTGTTTTTAAATGCAAGCACGGACTCAATAAGAACCTAACTGGTTTTTAGGAGCGACAATTACTGAGAAGTCTGACACTATCTGGACTGTTTTAGACTGTGTACACCAGCCCCAGATATGATGAAGGCTGGTATACGGTCACCACTAGGAATGGCTATATACCCTGCCTGCCTGCCTGCCTGCCTGTATACTGCTACAATAGTCCTGACAAGGACTCTTCTGGTCACTAGCCTGTATTCCGACCTGGCTATACCCTGCCTGTATATAGCAACAATAGTCCTGAGAAGGACTCTGCTACTGTACTCCGACCTGGCTATACCCTGCCTGCCTGTATACAACTAGAATAGTCCTGAGAAGGACTTTTGGTCACACTGTTTGCAGCCCTGCAACTGAAAAAGCTATAAAGGGCCGCAAAGCTTTCCCTGAATCAGCGACACTCTCCCTGCACTGACTGTCTGGATAGCTGTGAGCAGAGCACAGCGCGCCGTCCGGTATAAAGGCTCGGTCACGCTGTGCAGGCCGGCCAATCACTGCAATTCCACAACTAACAGGGCTGTGGCATTGCAGTGGTCTGCCAGCCAATCCCTGCATGAGGGCTGGCTCACAAAAGAGCGCCAACATGCAGAAATGAAGACCACGAGTACAGCACGAGTATCGCGAGATTACTCGGTCCCCGCCGAGCAGCCCGAGTACAGCGATACTCGTGCGAGTACCGAGTAGTTACAAGCATGCTCGCTCATCACTAATCTTTATATATTCATAAAATTATTGTGCATTTAGCCTTTATCGATGTCTTATAAATGCTTTAGACAGAGTCAGTTTTTTGTAAATAATATATGGTATGGTGACTTTGGTCAACTTTAATAATTGAGTTTTATATCATGGATCCATGTATTCTATTGTATCTAATAAGAGGAACAACATCGTACCTGCGGCCGCCGGCAATGAGGAAGGAAGGAGGTGGGTGAGATGTTCCGGCCGCTCATCTCAGCCGCTTAGTGACGCCGGTGTGACACCGAACCTCCCCCTTAGAAAGGAGGCGGTTTGCCGGCCACAGCGACGTCGCTAGACAGGTAAGTATGTGTAACGGGGAGTAACGATGTTGTGCGCTACGGGCAGCGATTTGCCGTGACACAAAACCGACGGGGGTGGGTGCTTTCACCAGCGACATCGCTAGCGATGTCGCTGTGTGTAAAGTGACCAATAGAGTTCTTACTTGCAGGGTCCAATACCTTGGATACATTATCAGTGCTGAGGGAGTGGCGCCAGACCCAGAAAAGGTGACAGCCATCAAGAACTGGCCCCGACCAACCACTATCAAGAAGTCCGTCAGTTCCTGGGCCTAGTAGGATACTGCAGAAGATTCATCAAGGGCTACACGAAGATGGCAGCGCCTTCACAAGAACTCCTTGTAGACCAGACCAAAAAGGGCAAAACTTCTGGTCCTCCATTTGAATAGGGTGAAGGGGAGGAAAACTCCTTCAGACAGATGAAGTTGGTCCTGACTGGTGACGAGATTCTGGCGTATCCTGACTACAATCTACCCTTTGTGCTGTACACGGATGTCAGCAATTTTTCCCCAGGGACATATTGCCAAACATATAAGACATAAATGGCACATTAGAATAAGCAATATGTCCACAAATGATTTTTAGTTAATATCCCAAACAGCAAAGCATGTAGGAAGCAATAACACAAGTGTGGGCTGAAACCAGGGAGAAAAATTGCAATAGCTTAAGTGCAGAGGCAAAAAACCCAGCTTGACAACCAAATCCCTGGTTAAATTCCATCAGATGCTGCATGAAGAAACTAGTTTTCCCCCAAAAACATATTACCAGACCAAAGCCCGAATTCTTTCCTTCCCCTCCCCACGTACATACAGATATTTTTTCATAAAATGTTACAATGCGGGATACTATATAAATTACCGGCCATTGTTGTGTGTATGTTTTTTAAATTATTTTAATGTGTTTCAGTGGTTGTTATACAACACAAGTTTGTTCACGGATATTTGACGGCATTTTTGCATTTGTATGTGTTTTGTACCAATAAAATGATATCATTATAGAGAGGGGGGAGCCAGTGTACCGCCCCCGTAGCAGTGGCCGAGCCGCTCGGATCCGGAGCTGCGGTGGCTCGAGGGGTCTCTGGACCCGGGGGCTCCGCGCGGACACTCGAATTAAAAAGGAGTGGGGGAATATATACACGGGATTAGGAAAGTTCGTGACGCCACCCGCGGTGCGTGGTAAGATAGAGTACCACCGCTGCTGTTGAGGACGCCCGGAGGCGGTGGGATGGCAGCAAGGTTTTTAACCCCTTCGTGGGTAGGGTTTTTTTGCCCCGGGAGCCCGGTGATGGTGGTGAAGGGGTGCCATTGGGGGTAGGAGAAGGGTTTTCAGTGTACTCACTCAGTCCAGAATTAATCACACCGACAGCTTGTAAACCAGAGTTCTGAGCACCACTGCTGCTGGGAGGGAGCACGCTTGGGTCCATGCCCTTGGTGTTGTGGTTAGTCTGTAGCCCTTTCCTTGGCACCTGTGTTTTCTTCTTTGGACCCTCAAGTCTGAAACTTTTCGGGCTCCGCTCACCCGTATGGCTAGTGAGTGAGCTTGCTCTCAGGGTTCATGCGTAGGATTTCTTTTGACTGTATTAGGGAAAGTCCTATCCCATCGGTGCACTAGTACCCCGATTTTGAAGCGGGTTGTGGATGACACTTGAAGTCTTCACCCCCGTCGGGTAAATTACCAGGACGCATGAAGCTACTTCCCGACCTAGGGTCCACGTACCCCGTCATGCCCTGGCCCCTGCCCGGTAATAGCTCAAGGCCGCCGGCCGCCCTCCTCGGCAGTCCGTGCCCCCTGACACTATCCCCTGCGACCGGGGTTCCAGCTCCTACCAGGCCCAGACCAATGTCTGCCACCTGGTACTCAGGAGCCCTGCTCCACCTGTGACTTCTCCTCACGAGAGTCACTTCACCTCCTTCTCCTTCCACAGCTACTTTACTTCTCCTCTCACTTTCTCACTCTCCCCTACCAACCCCTCATGTGGGCGGCCCTATTCCCTTCAGGCCCCCCAATGGTGTGTCTGGTGGATACAGTGTAAAGTGTTCCTAGGGTTTTGATTGGCTCAGCTGTTAGCAACACCAAAGGACCAGGACCCGTAACCAAGGAGGGTGGATACTGTGCTGAAGGGCAGATTGCACAATACCCTGTGACGACCTGATAGGCTAGGGCGTCACACCAGCACTGCCTATGAATGGCATGCAACAAAAAGTGTATGTAAGATTCGCAAATTCATTCCTACTGTACTATAATGCAAAATGAGATTTTTAGCAAACAATTGATCAATAATTTGAGCCACCCCTGCAACGTCACGCCAAATATATAGTATAGGCAGTGCTGGCTCCCACCTCTCAATAAAATGATATATCTTGTTTTACTATAAATTGATTATTTGGTGATCCCCCATTATTTGGCACTTCTTTTTCTTCTTTGCTACTAATTACTGTCTTAAGTGCCAGGGGTGATCCCGGGAGATTTTTCTGGTGCCCCCCCTTTCTAAGTTTCATGACAAAAAACATATCATACAAAATGATCCCCTTGTAGATATAGCCCCATGCACAAACAATTATGTCAATAACAGTGGATAATTTTTAGGCATCTCTCCATTCTCTCCTTAGATGCTTCAATAGTGACTCCATGAGGATCCAAGTTCATGAATTATTGAAATTAACTGGTGCTCACAAATATCCATAGGGTAAAAAAAACTTACATTCCGTCAAGAGCAACTTATTGTGTCTCAATCCTTTCCCATCTAGGAGTCTAGATCATAAATGCTTCCGCCTCTGCCTCGACGCGTTTCCCCACTTCCATGGCTGGGGTTCATTAGGAGGCCTTTCTTAGATGCAGTGAGCCATCAATGCTGATATCCAAACATTGGTGTGCTCGGGTGTACAAACAACAACCCTCCATATATGGGATCTAAGAAAAAAGAATATATAAGTCCTGTTTTAATTATACGCCGAAAGGAACATATAAGTAATCTCGGGTCCAGATGTAGGACTATATCTAGATGATTCAATGAACCATCACATTCCCCTATATAATGCTATACCCCTAACCAGCAGTCATCAGTGATTTGCAGGGATGGATAATGAAATAAAGAAATTAAAAAGCTTCTCGTATACTTTTCAGTGTCAAACATGTACGGCATATATATGGCACACCAATGTCATCCATGTGCTGTACTTGGACCAATAGATTTGTATTGACCTTTTCATCCATGATAACGGAAAAAAAAATTACGTCTCTCTACATTTTGCATGGACACATGGTCTGTGAAAATACATGGACATATGAATAGCACCAAAGATTATGATGGGTGTGTGGTATCCATGAAAAAAATGGATACGTTTGTGTCACACGAACATGTGAAGGAGGCCTAAGAGAGATTGCTTAGTGTGAATCGTGCCTTGAGGTAAATAACAATGAGAAGACAAGAAAAGATGCGATATACAAACACAAAGCTGGAAAGGCTATAAAGGCTGTAAATCATAAGTGAAATGCATATTGCTGTACTTTTTCTTGCAACTACCGGTATTTGCACAATAAATTTGGTACAAACTTCAACAATCTGCTCATTTTTATTTTTTGCAAACATTTTTCTAATATTCTATGAATGTAGGATAGATATTTTGATCACAGAATGATTCAGTTTTAGGACTTTCTCATATATATTGCATTTTTGCCTCTTTTTTTCCCCAGTGCATATCCTTCATTATTATATAAGACTGGAAAACCCTAAGGACACGTTTATTACTTTTCACTGGAAGCGTCGGAGGAAGACAATGCCCTTTGATACCAGTTTATTTATAAGAACCTTGTTATGTCTTACAGATGACTATGACTGAGGCCTAAGCTATGTGATCTGTGTATGTTTCTTATCCACCTGTCACTTGTTACTAAGCACTAACCTGTAGAACTGGTTTTCACTTAGGTTATTACGTGTGCAAGGCTTATGTAATGCCATGCAATATTTTATTGTCCTGTTAATGAATATACAGTTCCCAGTAGATGGATGGTCAGGTTATCTGATGTACATCTCTGCGCATGTTCAGACAAGACGTATGTAAGAACGCAATAGGGCACAGTTCCATTTTTTTTTTAATTTCCATTTTTTATAAATGCAAAGTATTTTATGATTTAAAATTTCTCCTATATATCAATAAACACTTGAATTAAACATAAAACAACAATGCTGGAGTATCTTTTCTAAGAAGGGTGTCAAACGCAAATTCCAGCCCACCACATCATTTTATGTGGACTGCGAGCTGTGTTGCAATTGCAACTTGAGTTCTTTTCTCTACCATCGATTGCGTCCGGCAGAACATCTGTGATTTTTTTAAATTTTCCACCAGTTTGTACTGCACATGCGCTAAAGAGGCTGTCATGTGAGTCCTCCTTCACACGTCCGTGAAAAACATGTTTTTCACATCCTTGTTGAAGGTGCGTATTGTGACGCCTCTGGACTACTCAGGTCGTCACAGAGTACTGCACGTTCTTTCTCTCCAGTGCAGGATTCAAACCCCCCGTGGTTCTGGGAACCTAACCTGCAGTACTACTTCCACCAGCATTCACAAATCCTAGATACACCTTGCACCACACCCTGTCAGGCACACCAGTGGGCTGCTTAAGCTGGAATAGGGCCGCCCACCTAGGGTTCAGGCAGGGAGGTGGGAGGTGTCAAAGTAGTTAAGTGGTAGCCCTCGAGCTGTAAGGAGCTCTGAGGAAGCTGGGAGTTGTAGCTTCCAGGGGTGAAGCAGACTAGGTCACAGGCGGTGGTCTGGACCTAGACGAGTCGGACCCCCGGTCGCAGGGGATTGAGGCTAAGTGCCTGGAACCTGTCTTGGAGGACGGTCAGCAGCCTGAGCCTAATCACCGGTCTGGGACCGAAGGCACGACGGGGTACACAGACCCTAGGTCGAGAAGAAGCTTCAAGCAACCCGGCAATTAACCTGCGGAGGACAGAACGTCTATGGACTGTTCCCACAAAGCTCAGAGATCGGAGGCACTAAGGCTTTCCAAACAAGCAGCCCACTGAAATCCCAAGTATGAGCTCCTGAGAGCAAGCTCTTCTACTTAGCCACAGTGGGGAGCGGGGCCCAGAAAGCTCCAACCTGACGGGCTACAAAGGACACTTTAAAACTAATGTGCCAGGAGGCAGGTCGCGGACCACCAGGTAGTGCTGCAGGGGACGGGACCCGGAGAAGCTCCCCCAATAGGGCAGCAGCACCCAGAGACTTGGTTTACCTTGTTGTCAGCGTCTGCTTTACTGCGGAGTGAGTACCTAATTAACCCCTGCAATTAGCGAGCCTGCGCTCCCCCCTGCACTGTCCCCACCATCCAGAGTCCCAGGGCCTGCCCCTACCCGTGGAGGGTGACGACATCTAGCTGCCCCACTCCATCACCCCGGGTACTCCCAACGACAGCAGCGGTACTCCCAATTACCGTACACCATGGGTGGCATCACGAACTATATCTTCCCTGTAAATACCCCTCTCTTCATTTGAGTGTGGCCCCTAGCCCCCGGGTCCGGAGACCCTCGAGCCACGAGTAATCATCACCCCCGGATCCGAGCAGTTCGACCGCTGCAGGGGCGGCACATCTCAAATTTTTGCCGTCATGAACAGGATTCGAACAGGACCCACTAACATGGGTGACGTGCGCCTTAGAATCAAGCTGCATGTCAAAAATCCCGTTCCCGCCATTTTGCGCCATCTTTGGCGTCAAAACGCCATCTCCCAGGCCAAAAGAGCACAAAGCTGAAGCCCCGCCCTTCATCCTGAGAGTGTGGCCGGAACTGGAAGTTCCCAGAGTGCCCCAGCGCGAAAGTGAGTGGCTGGCGAAAACCAAGGGGGCGTGACGGCATGTAGCAGCGGAAGTGGAGCAGGGACGCCAGGACTCTGCCATAATGTGTTCCTGGGCACTGCAGAGGCAAGATGGCAGCAGCACGAGACTGGTCACTGGAGTGCGCTGCTCCTGGGACCGCGATCTGGATTGAGCAGGAGATGGAACAACTCTGCAGGAGGATGTGGACGCAGTTCCTCTTCATTTTGGACCATTGGAGGGAAGAAATGAGGAGCCTGGCAATGGCGGTGCGAGCCCGTGAGATTGAAGTCCCACGCGAGAAGCGGGTAAACAGCTACCCAGCCATGGTTCACCCAGCCTATACGGTTGCGGGGTCCGGTCTGCCTCGCCCACTTCAAGCACTCCGCCACCGTCACCCTCGTCCTCGGCGGACGCCGAACTGCCAACCCCAACACTGGCAGTGGAACCTCCAGTCCCTGTTTGCAAGAAGCAGATTGCAGAGCCCCTGAATCTACCATCACCGGCCCGACCAGACTCAGCCTCCCGGGCCCGTACCCCGATACGGATCACCCGGACTCTGTATCCCCGGCTGCAGAGCAGTCGGTTCCTTTGTTCATCATGGTGGAGGCGGAGCCTGAGGAGCTGCCAGCTCCGCTGCCGCAGGGCATCCCAGCGGCTGCTGGGGCAGCAGGAGTCCACCTACAAGAGATACCAGTTAGGCAGGCGAGGTCGGACGCTAATGTCTCTTACTGGGAAAGAGAACGACAACTGCAAAAATTGCACCTGGAGATGACGACCCGAGACCAGCGACGACGGGAGATTGGTACCCGCACCCAAAAAAAGAAAGAGCATCTGAGGAATGCCACCTTCCACGTCAGAGGGCCGCGGCATTGGGGCCATGTGCGGCACTTCGACCCCGACAGAGGATGGGGGTTCAATAGCCTTTCTATCCAGGAACAGCTCTCGTATAAGGGTATTGTAATGCCTGCCTGGATCCACAGACTCAGACAGGCTGTAATGGACAGGATAGAGAGAAGCCACTCACCAAGCAGGACCCCCAGGACCCTGAAACCCTTTAACCCCTACACAGGGATTTGGAATTACACAGGGCCCTGAAGATCACTACATGTGGAAGGCAGCAGTCCAAGAGAGTAGTCGACAGGCAGGGTCAAACCAGGAATAGCAGAACAGGGACAGAATCGGTAGGCAAGGACGTAATCAGAAACAAGCTGAGGTCAAAACTGTATCTGGCAGCGAGGTACAAAAATAGCAGGCAGGAGAGGTAGTCAGAACACAAGCAAAAGTCAGAACACCAGAATCACAAAACAGAACAGGAGCCAGAATATCAGAACTATCTCTGACAGTGGTCAGCAGACAGGAGGGGAATTAAGAAGGGTGTGGTGTTTTCCTATTGGCTGTAGCTGAATGATGGTAACTTCAGCTGGAAGACACACGCCACCTATAGTCAGCCAGTGGTACTGCAGATCCCAAGATAACCCAGCTCAGTGGATGAGCGGTGCCTTCGTCCACCGATGCCGCTGGCATCGACTCCTCTCCCATCACCAGCACTATCTACGGCAGGAACACGGCGTTGCCTGGCGATCGGAGTAGAAGTCGCTGGAGCGGACTCCGGTGGTGACGTAACAGGTATGTTCACATGCGGCATCCTTTTTTACAACAAAGATTCAGCGTTTGTTCCAAAAAACGCACTGAGGCAAAAACGCGTTTTTAGCGTGTTTTTCATAGTGCGGTTTTTAAGTCAAATCTATTGCCTGAAAGTGCTAAAAAATGCTGAAAAAACGCAAAAAGAATTGACATGCTGCATCTTGGGTGCATCTTCAAAATCGCAGCCAAGATGCAGCCAACAAAAGATGCCCAGTGTGGACAGCAAAATCAAAATCTCATAGACTCTGTGACCTCAAAAACGCAGCAAAAGATGACCTGTGTGAACTTAGCCTTACCCTTCTACCAAGGGACAACTCTTATATAGCCCCTGGCCAGTTTGTGCATGACAGTCCATGCTTGTAACAGTGTTGCATAGGGATCTGAAGATGAGCTATTACAATTACAAGTAGCCCTTTGAAGGCAACCATAATGCCTCGCTAAAAATGAGTTTGACACCCTATCTTAGAACATTCCGTTGCTGTTCCTATGTTCCTCTGTTATTTGTCCTGGTCCTGGAAATGTATGACTAAATTGCAACTGCAAGTGTGTAATTGCAGTAGGTAGGCGATGCCTCCATGATGTTACTGTATTATGTCTTCTTTTTTTATAAGATGCATGCCACTTTCAGATCGTGCTGGCTCCCCTTTCTCTGTTTGGTTGTAGTTATGCTACATTGGTCTCATGGCTGACCACCACCTCTTCCATGCACGCCTAACCTTGGTTTTCAATATATTCCTCCTGTTGGTGGCTGTTCATATTCAGCCGCCTCACCCTTTCCACAGGCATTGGTAACTAAGCACTATACTTGGGTCTGGTCCGCCTTTGTTTATGGTTGATGGTCTGTGACTGTGAAGGTGAGTTCTGACATTGTCCTGGTGTGTGTGTGGTGTCTGCTGCTATGCTGGGACCTGGGCTGCCTTTTATCCGCAGTTGCCTCTTTTTGAGACATGGAAGCGTTTATATATAGGTTACAGGTATGTGTGCTCCAATATGGTTATGCTTTTAATTTATCTAGGAGGCCGCATGGCACATGAAATTTATAATATAGAGTAGGACCCCCCTATTGAGATTTGTCATGATGTGGCAGGGGTGGCTCAAAGAATTGATCAATTATTTGCTAAAAATCTCATTTTGTATTATAGTATAGTTGGAATAAATCTGTGAATTTGCACTTTTTATATGATTGTTGCCACTTTCAGATCGTGCTGTCTCCTCTTTCTCTGTATTATTTCATATGTATTTACTGTTGAATGTTCTAAATGCATATATTGATACTTAAGTTTTTTAGAGAAGAATAGGTTCTAGATGTACCAGAGTTAAGACTGTCTATCAGGTTACCAAATGTTGCCATCTAGTAGTCAGATTAGCTGACAGTAAAGTGAGTTTTAGAAGATATGTCAGATAAGATAAGGCTAAAGTAGTAAAAGGGATGAGTGACAGATGGCAGGCCATATGGTTAGGAGAGAGAGCTCCAGAGAAGGGCAGTGGAAAAGTGAGTTGAAAGTGAGAAGATGTGGCCCTTGTAGTAGGGCCAGTCAGGGAATGGCTTATGGAAGGATATTCAAAATGTTTGACCCAAGTCTAAAGGGGACTTTACGCGCAGCGATATCGCCAGCGATATCGCTGGTGAAAGCACCCGCCCCCGTTGTTTGTGCGTCACGGGCAAATCGCTGCCCGTGGCGCACAAAATCGTTAGGAGCCCGGGAAATCCGTCCACACATGAGCGGCGGTCTGTAGTGTGGATTACCTCGGGGGATGCAAGAGGGGTGAATCGTGAACTGTGCGCCCTGATTATTGATAAACCAGCATCACATTTGTCTGACTTCACTCACTAAAACCTATTGTGGGGAATGCTGACCATCTAGACTTCCAGTGATTGAGGATATCCCGGGTGAGACAGATATTCTTACCCAGGGGTCCTGGTCGACCGAGACTACTGTAGACCTTAGACAAGACCAATAAGGTTCCATTGAATAGTAATCCGTAAAACTGATAGATTTGAAAATCTGGAACCCTCATCCAGTTAGACAGATCCAGGTCCGTGATTTGATAATTGCTGGTTACAACCAGTGCGCCTTAAATCTGGTCTTGCAGACCCACACCAAGGTGACAGTGTATTTATATTACGCTCGATCGCTGGTCTTCATCAATCTTTATTTATTTTCTTATGAGGCCCTAAAACTGTTGATGTACAAAGCAATGGTTATGACCTCCTTACAAAATCCCCTGATGATCCCGTATTGTTATTGATTTGGAGGGGGTGAAACGCGTTGGGATATACGGAACGGGGTGGTGCATTATACAAGCACTCCCTTCTGTGATATAATATATGTTTAGTATTAGCAGGATGATTTTTGCTGATCCTTGCCCTTCTCAAAACCAATGTAGGGGCAGTAAGTAATTTTCCTGCAAAGAACTGAAAGATTAACCAGTTAACAGTTCTGCACTTGTCCATTGTCTTTATGTATTGTCTGTCTACCTCAAGCACTGGGAGTACGTGTGGTGATGGTCCCCACTAGTGGAACCCATGTAAAATAAATAGGAATAGCTGTCGCTGAATGGGAGATATCCATTAAATTACGATTCATCCGTTGTCAGGAAGGGACAGCAAGGGTGGAGAATTAGGCATCAATTTGAATTTGTCCTCCTTTCCACTGTCATTATATGTCGGATAGCTTTCTAATTCATCCATGTCCTTAGCGCTCCACTAGTTGGAATATATGTAAATTAGCACTTTGCACTTTGTATTGAGCTTATACGAACCTTATATTTGTGTATTTTTAGTTATTCTTAATAAAGACATTTTTTATATAAGGTGTTTTTTGGTCAGGTTTTGTTTATAATTATCACCTTATTAATAATCTACTGTATATTGGTTTCAAAAAGGATAACCAGACCCCTCTAGTCTTCATTCCAGGTACACTAATAGCTCAGAATTACATTGATTTGGTGGTGGAACCATTGGTATGGCCAGATCTAGGTGGTATGGCTAGTTCAATGTCTCCCAGGATCTGCATGTTGCTTGTTCTACTATGAGCAGCCTGCGAGGCTAAATGTGCGCCCATAGCCTGTAGTGCCTCCAGACTTCTTTCCCATCAAGCAAACCTGGGTGATCATTGGCTGGCAATTCCAAAAAGAACTTCCAGCAGCAGATTTTGATGATTTGCCCAAGTGCTTTTAGTATGGAAGAACATTCCTCAGACAACAATAGCTAACCTCATTGATAGCAGCCAAGGTGTGTTAGCACATACCGCATGTCGCACTCATAGTTGATGCTGAAATAATCAAGTTATTTTATCATTTTGTTTCCATTTTTACATTACTTGCATGTAATTAACATGTCTAGCTATCCTATTATTTCCATAATCACATGGCTTTTCCTTCTTGGTGTTGCAATTTAAATGGTGGGGATGTGTATAATAATTTGCATTTGAAAATCCAAAATCTGAATCTGGTCTTTGTTTTCAGGACAGAACTGCAATACAGTTTTGAACTTCTCAAATATATGAAGACAAGACTGAGGAGAAATAACTAGTTACTTCTAGTTAAAAAAAACAAATCGCTTCATACAATTATTATGGCATGCAAAAGCTTTGGCAACCTGGTCAAAATTAGTGTTATTGTGAACAGTAAAGCTGGGGTCACACTAAACGACAGCGACAACGACGTCGCTGTTACGTCACCATTTTCTGTGATGTAGCAGCGACCTTGTAAGTCGCTGTTATGATCGCTGCTTAGCTGTCAAACACAGCAGCCGAAGCAGCGATCATAACGACACGCGTCGTTGTTCTGCAACATGTGCAGAGAGCAGGGAGCCGTGCACACTGAGCGCTGGCTCCCTGCTCTCCTAGCTACAGTACACATAGGGTTAATTACACGATGTGTACTGCAGCTACATGTGCAGAGAGCAGGGAGCTGCGCACACTGCTTAGCGCTGGCTCTCTGCTCTCCTAGCTACAGTACACATCGAGTTAATTACACGATGTGTAATGCAGCTACATTTGCAGAGAGCAGGGAGCCGCGCACACTGCTTAGCGCTGGCTCCTTGCTCTCCTAGCTACAGTACACATCGGGTTAATTACACGATGTGTACTGCATCTACATGTGCAGAGAGCAGGAGCTGGTGCTGGCAGCGTGAGAGCGGCGGAGGCTGGTAACGAAGGTAAATTTCGGGTAACCACCTTGGTTACCCGATGTTTACCTTGGTTACAGCTTACCGCAGCTGCCAGATGCCGGCTCCTGCTCCCTGCTCGCTTCATTTCGTCGCTCTCTCGCTGTCACACACAGCGATCTGTGCGTCACAGCGGGAGAGCGACAACCAAAAAATGAAGCTGGACATTCAGCAATGAGCGGCGACCTCACAGCAGGGGCCAGCTCGTTGCTGGATGTCACACACAGCGACAGCGACGGGACGTCGCTGCAACGTCACAGAAAATGGTGACGTAGCAGCGACGTCATTGTCGTTGTCGCTGTGTGTGACACCACCTTTAAGCAAGTTGTAGATTAAATACTTTCTAAACGGCATAAAGTTAAAGATGACACATTTCCTTTGTATTTTAGGTAAAAAAGAAATACATTTCATCTTTTACATGTTAAAAATTACAAAAAGGAAAATGAGCTGATACAAAAGTTTGGACACCATTGGAGATTTGTTTTCTCAGATAACTTTGACCAAGGTTTCAGATCTTAATTATCCTGTTAGGGCTATGGCTTGTTCACTATCATCATTAGGAAAGGCCAAGTGATGCAAATTTCACAGCTTTATAAAACCCAGTCTCCTCTAATCTTTTGGCAAAAATCAGCAGCCATGGGTTCTTCCAAGCAGCTGCCTAGCACTCTGAAAATGGTGGAGGCCCACAAAGCAGGAGAAGGCTATAAGAAGATAGCAAAGCGTTTTCAAGTTGCCCTTTCCTGAGTTTGACATGTAATTAAGAAATGGCAGTTAACAGTAACAATGGAGGTCAAAATAAGGTCTAAAAGACCAAGCAACATTTCTGTGAGAGCTGCTTGTAGCATTGCTAGAGAGGCAAAACAGAACCCTCGTCTGACTGCAAAAGACGTTGAGGAAGATTTAACAGACTCTGGAGTTGTGGTACATTGTTCTACTGTTCAGAGACACCTGCACAAATATGGCCTTCATTGAAGAGTCATCAGAAGAAAAACTCTCCTGCCTCCTCACCATAAAATCCTGTGGACCTATGAGGTTAAAATTTGGGGTTGTGTTGCAGATAATGTCATGGGGAACATTTCATGGGTAGAGGAAAGAACGGATTCAATGAGATGTCATCAAATGCTTGATGCAAACATAACACTATCTGTAAAAAGCTGAAGTTGAAAAGAGGAGAAAAGAGGATGGCTTCTACAAATGTATAATAATCCGAAACAGACGTCAAAATCCACAATACACTACCTCAAAAGGCGCAAGCTGAAGATTTTACAGTGGGCCTCACAGTCTCCTGATCCGAGCATCATTGAAAATCTGTGGCTAGACCTCAAAATAGCAGTGCATGCAAGACGACCCAGGAATCTCACAGAACTGGAAGACTTTTCCAAGGAAGAATGGATGAAAATCCCTCAAACAAGAATTGAGAGACTCTTGGCAGGCTACAAAATGCATTTACAAGTTGTGATACTTGCCAAAGGGGGCGCTAATAAGTACTAACCAGGCAGGGTGCCCAAACTTTTGCATTGTTCCATTTTCCTTTTTTTGTTAATTTAAAAATATAAAATATTTTTTTGTGTCTAATATACAAAGAAAATGTGTCATCTTTAACTTTATGTCTTTGAGAAATCATTTCATCTTCAACTTGTTCACAATATCAGTAATGTGACCAGCAGTGCTCAAACATTTGCATGGTTTTTCACATTTTGATATCATCACTTACAGGCACCCACCCCTGAAGAGGGCTCTGCCTGGACTCATTGTAATCTGTTCTCACTCCTCACCTTTATGTTCTCTCCCATTAGTTTTTGTGCCTTTACTTTAAGGTCCTCCCACCACTCGTTTATAATTACTAATCTAAAGCTTATTTAGAAAGTGCCAGCAGTTATTGTTAATATTTTTTAGGGGTGCTTAGTACTTAGAATAATATTGAACAGACATGTTTCCAGTTATATTGGAAGTCCTAAACCATAAGTTATATTCATACGCATTTTCATATTTGACTAAGTTTTACTAGCATTTGAAACAAAAATTAATGCTACTAAAAAATATTCCCGAACAATAAAACTGCACTAATGAATGATGACTGTAAGTATGTCCATTCGATATGTGTAATTTTTATTTTAGAAAAGTGTTGTTGTTTTTTACTGCCACAGATAACCAATGTCAAGAGAAGACTTAGAGGCGCAAGACGATGAACTATTAGCCCTTACCAGTATATACCCTGAAGATGAATTTAGGAGGGTCGAAGCTGCTCCTGAAGGAGAAATTGAAATATGTCTCGAGTTACCTTCAGATTTTTTAATTTATATAAAAAGTGAGTAAGAAATTTGAAATGGAAGGCATATAGCTTTTTTGTGTAATCAGAAATGACAAATAGGCAGATTGCCAATCAGTTTGTGGTTTGCTAGCAATGAAAGTGTGGTAGTGAATCAATCCGTCAGCTCTGAGTTTTACTTTTATGATTTCAATCAATTGTAAATTAATTTTAGCATTGTCTTCTATAGAGTGACAAATTTCATGGAATAATTATGGGTATTATTCATACACATTTAGGCTATGTTCACACAGGACATTTTTGCAGCGTTTTTTTTCCTGACCAAAACCTGATCTTGTGGCAGGATGTCTCCTGGGAGTCATCTGTGGTTTTGTGGTGGTTTTTAGTGTGTTTTTTGTGGAATTTTTGCTGCGTTTTTCTGCGATGTCAAGACCGAGTGCTGTGCTGGACCAGGATTGACCCAGATCTGGCACTCGGGTAGTAAAAAAAAAAAGTAGAAAGAAAAAAAGTAAAGCAAGCGCGCTATACTTAAGAGTCTCCAGCATTGCTGTACCTGCTCGGTAGATGCTAGAGTGTATGGGCTCCTTCCAGGTATGACGTCATTTCAACATACCCCTCTCACATGGGGGTTACGGGGGCGAAGCATGATATAGTGGAAGGGAGAAAACATCGCCAAGCTCACTAACCAAGCCGGCCATGCCCACTAACCCAGCTGGTAATGCCCACTAACCCAGCTGGTCACGCCCACTAACCCAGCTGGTCACGCCCACCAACTTGGAAGGAGACCATACATTCTAGGCTTAACCGAACATACTCCCGCTCATTAGCCTCATGCATATTCACTGCTTTCCCAGTGCACTGGCATCTGTGATTGGTTGCAGTCAGACGCGTCCCCAGCCTGTGTAACAACGTCTGACTGCAACCAATCACAGACCTGGTCTGCAGGTCTATCGTACACTAAAACATAAATAAATAAATATAAAATGAAGGAGGGTCCCCGCATATTATGATACCCAACACAGATAAAGCCTACAGCTACAGGCTACAGCACCCAGCTGTGCTTATCTTGGCTGTGTATCAAAATAAGAAGGACCCCATGCTGTTTTTTAATTATTTAAATAAATAATTGTAAAAAATAAAAACAGCGTGCGGTCCCCCCAATTTTGATACCCAGCCAAGATAAAGCCCACAGCTGGGAGCTGGTATTCTAAGGCTGGAGAGACCCAGCCTAAAAATATCAGCCTGCAGCTACCCAGGATTGTTGCATCCATTAGATGTGACGATCCCAGCACTTTACCTGCCTCTTCCCGAATTGCCCTGGTGCGTTGGCAATCGGGGTTATAAGGGGTTAATCACAGCTCATAGCTGTGACTAAGCCCTAGACTGGTAATGGCAGGCGTCTATGAGAAACCCCCATCACCAATCTGTAATAAATGAAAAGAAATAAATACAAACACCGAAAAAAACTTTTGTTAGAAATAAAATACAAAAAGCACCCTCTTCACCACTTTTTTAACCCCATAATCACCCCTGCAGGTTCGACGTATTCCATACAAGGTCCCACGGCGATTCAGCTTTGCTACATCTGAAGATCACAGTGAGCGGCCATAGAACTGGACTGCCCACTGTGAGCTCCAGAGAATGAATGAGCCGCGTGATCAGTGATCACTTCACTCAGATGATTTCCGGTCACAGCTGTGACCGTAAATAGCCTGAGTGAGGTCACCGCTGAATGCTCTGTACAATAGACCCTCAGACTGGTTCTGTGAGAAGTTGAAGTCAGATGCTGGTGGCATGTCAGACTGCAACCAATCACAGATGAAAGCAGTGAATATGTCATGAAGGTAATGAGTGGCCTGAGAGGTGAAGGAGGGACAGCGGGAGCGTACACGCGCGCCGGTGATTTAGTAAATATACCGTGCCTGTGGCAATCCCCCTATCCCCACCACCATTTTTAAGTGCTGGCCAGATACCCTGGATTAATTCCAAGTCAGAACTGAGTTTTTTATTAACCTGGTTAGACCCGCTGATCCAGGGTATCTTTGAGTCCACCCGTCACTAGGAAAACATTGTTGAAACTTAGACCTGTTTTGCATATGTAAAAATTCCCTACAGTTTGAATAAGGTCTTAGCACCTCATAGACCTAGTCCGTGTAAATTTAAAGACTCACAGGTGACATCTTCTCCAGTTGTAGTCATCAAATTTCTTTTTTTTTTCCATTCATGCATTTTGTAAAAAATTACTAAATTTGCATTTGGATTTCATCGATAATAATTTGAACCATTTCTTTCTGTAGCCTCTGTGTTGCATTGTCTACTGTTGCCTGCAGAATGAGAACTGAAAATCTGTTAGTGAGCTTTTTCTTGAGTAAAATATATAACTCTTCTGAACTCAACTGTCACTTAGTCATAAATCAGTTGAGATTCAAAAGAAGAAAGATAACAGAATCTCTCTGGTCAGAACTAGCTCACTGACGGATTCCATTTGATAGCGATCAGTCGAATATTTTACCGACAGCTATCTTTTCCAATTCTCCCATTCGCAGGAATGCTTGGCTGAGTGTTCCTGTTTTCTCTACGAGAGCCGCTGCCAGACTCCACCAAAATAAGCAAAGGATCAGCCATTGGAAATCCAATGTGCTGGACATCATTTATTGGAGGAGAGTCGGGAGCCCCATACACATTAAACTGTTAGCAGATAATGGCAAATATAGCTGACTTTAGTCTAATGTGTATGGGAGCCTTTAGGTCATTCTGCAGGTAGCAATCAATACTGCTATCCATGCAGAGCGCCTGGTTAGGGCTTTCCAACGCCATCATCTGGAGATACCTAGTCCAGAGGCCTCTTGTGAGGAATATGATAAGGAATAGGACATTCATACATGTCAGTCAACAGCCACTTTTCACATTTACACCCCCCTGCCCTGCAGCAAGGAGGAATTCCCAGATCTAGTCACCAACTCGCAGGGTGACAAAAGTTAATCAAAACCCAAGGAGAGTTCTTGAATATAACCAGGCACTGTGCTGTCCAGTGTATTTAGACAGAGAGATGGACGGGCAACTACAAGTTTTACAAGCAGCTCTAACCAAGAATCTCAGACTTTGAGGCTCCTGTGTAAAAGTTACAATATTGGGGAGTTTGTTGCTCGGACAAACAGGGCAGGCATATTTCCAGCTTCCTGACGGTGAGACACACATCACACATATTTTCCATAAATTGTGGAATGTGCATAGCAATTGATAATAACTCGCTGATGGAAGCCAACAGCGCTCGTGTTTCCTATCTATAGACAGATCAAATCATAACTAGAAATATGATGGTCATATCTCCCACATGGGACACTCAATGGCGGAGATATGGGGATTACTGCCAATTCATAACTTTCTGAAAACTAAAGGAAAAGCCCATGTCCAACCAAGTCTTAGGTCACAAGGTGGGATGGAACATGGGAGATACGTTGGTTCATAAAAACGAGAGTGGAAATTTGTTTGTGTATGTTCTTCTCTGAGAATTCACATGCAGTACACGTGTGGGGAGTCCCATGAAAGCTCGTGGCTCCACAGCGCCTCCCCTGTGCCAGCCGACACCAGGCCTATTTATAAGGAAAAAGGTAACTGATCCATCTGTGTATCTGTTTTGCAACCATAACTTATCTACAACTGTACTTCTGACATAATATCTGTAAATCACATCTTGTATATAGTATATTATTTAGTGTGGCCTTAAGGTGATTAAATATATAATTTAATTTTGGGCTGTTTCTTTTATCTCGATCCCCGAATCCGTGAATTCGGCTTAACATTACACGCTACCTGGGCTTGTTTTTGGCCTGATATAATTCTGTTAACAGACTAGGTCTATATCTAACAAGGAACTGGTGGCAGACTGCTGTACTGCGCCAGCACAATCCTATTTTACTGGGGCTAGTGGAAAGGTTATGGCAGCAGATCAGAGTTGTGAGAGAGCTGATCCAGAGTTTGTGCGGCCTGCTTTGTCTCCCTCCCCGTGCCACCCTGTGCCCGTGGGGACAGGAGGCGTCAGTGATGCATTGCACCAAGCTGACCTTAAGTACCGCTTTGGGGCACGGATTGTTGCATGTTGGTGGAAGTGACAAGGTTGTTTCACATAGCTCCTATTTATTAGAGACGTCAGGGTGGGGCTGCAAGGTGAGGTGTCATCACAGATTGACAGCTCCATGACCAAATTGAAGGACGTCTGCGTGACCCCCTGGCTTGGTTTGTGACACCCCTCAAAGAGGGAGGGATACTGTCACAAGGTGTTTAGCTCTAAACTCACTTCCGAGAATGGGGAAGAGAAGGTATGGACCAGGGTTATTCAGGAGCTAGGCTTAGGAAGGTGGCCCAAAGATTGTCACCATAAGACATATCTTTGGGAACAGGGACAGCTAGGGCCACTCTAGCCCTAGGGCCAGTGTAGGAGCCCTTGTTCCATGTTACCTCATCACACCCCATGACACAGACATTGTGAATGGCAAATTGTTCAATGTTTTTAATGAAATGATGTCCATCACTTCTTAGCTTCTAACTTTTACAAAATTTTCAATGATAGTCATACAGTATCCCAAATTTATGTCCACAATTAAATTGACTACTGTGACGCCCTGGCCTATCAGGTCGTCACAGGGTATTGTGCAATCTGCCCTTCTGCATGATATCCACCTCCTCCTTGGTTACGGGTCCCTGACCTTTGGTGTTGCTAAGAACAAGCTAATCAAAACCCTTGGAACACTCTGCACCACACCCACCAGACACACCAGTGGACAGCCTGTAGGGAATAGGGTTGGCCACTTGGGGGGTTGGTTAAGGGGAGGTCAGGAGTGTCAGGAGACAGTCAGTGTAGTGTTGGAGGTGAAAGTGAGAGGAGGTCAGGAGCTGGGATCCTTGTTACCACTAGGTGGCAGACATTGGTCTGGGCCTGGTAGGAGCTGGTCTCCGGTCGCAGGGGATTGTGACAAGGGGCATGGACTGTCGAGGAGGACAGCCGGCGGCCTTGTGCCATCACCGGGCAGGGGCCAGGGCACGACGGGGTACGTGGACCCTAGACCAGGAAGTAGCTTCAGGCGTCCTGATAATTTACCTGACGAGGATGGAGCCTTCAAGATCTGTTCTACACCTGCTCCAAAATCGGGGTACCAGCAAAACGAGGGGGATAGGACTTTCCCACTGCATAGTCCAGAAAATACCAAGCGTGAACCCTGAGAGCAAGCTCACCCAGTTAGCCACACTGGTGAGCGGGACCTGTTTAGTTCCATGCTAAAAGGGACTAACTACAGAAAAGAGGTGCCAAAGTTAAGGTCACAGGCTAACAAGCAACACCAACGGGCACGGGATCCAGGCATGCTGCCTCCCTTCTGCAGTGGCATCAAGAACTTTGGTTCACCTCGGTTGTCAGCGTCAGCGTTATTGGACTGAGTGAGTACGCAAATAACCCTTACCGGCTCGATGGCACCTCCCCGACACCATCACCGAGTCCTGGGGCGTTCCCTCTACCCGTGGAGGAGTTAAACACCTGGCTGCCCACACCATTGCCACCGGGTACTCCCAGCTGCAGTGGTGGTACTTCACCCTTACCACACACCACGGGTGGCGTCACAAACTTTAACCAAACAACCCCATGTAAATATTCCCCTTTTTATTTGAGTGGCCGCACGACCCCGACCCCCGGGTCCGGAGACCCCCTCGAGCCACCGCAGATCCGGATCCGAGCAGCCCGGCTGCTGACGCGGGGGCGGCATAACTACCACAATACTTTATGCCAGCCACCAGGTTACTCATCTTGCATAGCCTTAGCCAGCACTTATTCCCTATAGACAGGAATGTTTCTGTTTGAAGTGTTGCTTTTGTGTTCACATGTTAGAAGGAAAATACATGTCAGTATAATGCAGAAAGGAATTTCCAGCATCCAGGTTCCAGATTATTTTAAAAACGAATTTCTTTATTCCAAAATGATTTAAAGGTCATTCCATATGTATAAAAACAAGTGGCAATTATCAAACAGGTACGCGTTTCGAAGGATCACCTCCTTAGTCTGAGACAACACCATTCAAATGAAAAGCCCTTACAAAAGGTCAAGGGGGAGGGGAAAATCACAGAGAAATGACATCACTTGTGTAGAAACACGACTGAATAGGTAGCACATGAGATAGACTTTTTACAATACATTTGAAATTTCATTTTTCACATTGAGCCCATACGGCATTATGCTATTAAGTAAAATTATCCATTTTGCTTCGCAGTGGTGTAACAATTTTGTCAAATCGCCACCCCTTTTAGGGAGGATCAGCATTCACTTTGAGCGATGTCAGATTGCTAGCATGCACATTTAAAAAATGTTTAGATGCGGCAGACAAGCTCCGTGTAGTGGTATGGTTTACATCATAGACGTGCTCTGAGATGCGACGGCGTAATGTACGGGAGGTATTTCCCACATACTGGACGTGGCAGCTCGTGCAGGTGATGATGTAGACCACCGCAGCGGTACCGCAATTAATAAAGGACTTAATGGTAAATTCTCGATTATTAGCACAAGATGTAAATTTAGTGGTATTAAACATGAACCTACATAAACCACAATTTTTTTGAGCACATTTGTAGGAGCCCAATGTGGGTAACCAATTATGTGAACAGTGACTTATATTCTTATTGAGCATTGTGTGGTCACTAGGTGAGATGCGATTTGCTATTGTAGTATTACGCTTAGACACAAATCTCACGCCATTAGCCAAAATATTTTTTAAGGTGTTGTCAACCTGTAAGATAGGTAAAAATCTCTTGACAATATCGATAAGATGATAATAATCACTACTATAACAGGTTGAAAAAACTACCTGGGAAGAGGTTTGTGCAGACACAGAAAAAGAAGTGGATTTTTGTTCCAAATATTGCGCTCTGTTTTTCTTTTCAGATTTTAGCTTTGCAATCACCTTTGGGGAATAACCCCTGTTTTTGAATCTGTTTTTAATAATATCACATTGCTTCTGATAAGAGCTTTCAGAAGTGCATGTGCATCTGGCCCTAATGAATTCTCCCACAGGTATATTATTGATGACATGGCGTGGATGGCAACTAGAGGCATATAATAGGGAGTTGCCTGCAGTTGCCTTTCTGAATAGGTCACAATCCACACTATCAGTACCAGCATTAGCTGGCAATTGAAGGTCCAGAAAGGAAATTGTAGTGGGATCAGTTTGATGGGTAAAAAAAATATTACAGGGATTATTGTTCATGTAATAAATAAATCTTTTCATGTCTTCCAATCCCCCCTCCCAGACAATTATCACGTCATCAATATACCTTAGGAAAATATTGATATTAGATTCAAAGGGGTTTGTATCAGTAAAAACTTACTCCTCCTCCCACCATGCCATAAAGACATTGGCAAGAGAAGGGGAAAATTTGGACCCCATTGAACAACCCTGTGTCTGAACAAAAAACTCATCCAAAAAAGTAAAATAATTGTTTTTGAGAAGAAAAAACGCAACCTCTATAATATAGGTTTGTAGGTCAAATGAATAATTGGTATATTTTGACATGTATTTTGTTAAGGCTAGAATGGCTAAGTCATGGGGGATAGATGTATATAGATTTTGGATGTCGCATGTTAACCCCGGCATGATTTTTTCCATTTAATTTTATTAAAAATATTGACTGCATGTTTTGTGTCATGAGTATAACTTGGAGACAACTTTGCAAGTGGGCTTAATCTAGTGTCCAACCATTGGGAAATATTTTCTGTGATTGACCCAATTCCCGATATTATGGGTCTAAGAGGGGGAGGAAAAATATTTTTATGAGTTTTTGGCAACGCATGTAGTAATGGAGTTTTAGGAAAGGCAGGGTTAAAAAATTCTACTTGTTTCTGAGTTATGACACCCAATTCATTGCCTCTATTCAAGAGGTCTTCCAATTCTGATCTTATTTGAGATAAGGGGTCATATTGGATTTTTCTATAAATGGAATTATTTTCTAAAAGATTTTTTACCTCACGTTCGTATAATCCTACATCAAGAACGGTTACAGACCCGCCCTTATCTGAGTTGTTTACAACTATATGGCTATTTTCAGTAAGGGATTTCAATGCTTTCTGTCGGAGACTGGTTAGATTAGAGGGCGTTTTTTTCTTTGGTTCACTTAATTTAACAAGTTCCTCCTCAACTAGAAACTAGAAGTCCTCCATAATGGGAATTTTTGACTGTTCTGGATAGAACGCAGGGTTAGGTACTCTGGAAGTGAAATTCCTATCTATTAGTTCAGGAATTTTAGAATTATTTTCAGACAAATCTCTGAGAATTTGCAATGAGACTTGTTCCTTGAATGTATTAGGTATGAATTCCTGAGCAATAGAAATTGCACTTTCAGAGCCATCAATCACATTATCATCATTGTCAACCTGAAAAAAATTTCGTTTTAAGGTAAGTCGTCTCATAAAGTGGTTCAAATCAATAATGGTATCAAATAAATTCATTTTTACAGTCGGAACAAAATTAAGTCCTTTAGCAAGTAATTGTATCTGATCTTCAGACAAAAGGCTAGCAGATAGATTAATAATAGTAAAGTCATTGTTGTAGTTTAATAATTCTTGTTTCTGGTGGACCGTCTGAACTCTCTTACCACCGGTGTGTTTCCTTCCAGATCTTCTCTGGCGTTTATTAATGCGTTTTTTGACCGATGAAAAAAATCACCAGATGTAGATCTTGCTGAGCTGGTAGATGGGGCTCTCTCCGTGTCCGAAATGTCAGTATTTAAATCTGATGAATCAAATTCAGTGGAGGAGAAATTTACTCGATTGTCCTTCTTCTTCAAAATAGAGGGATTTTTAAAATCTTGTTGTTGTGGTCTTCTTTTGCGATTTTGATGCCAGTTGTAAATGCGATTATTTTCATAATCAATAATGGCCCTTTTATATTTATTTTCTTTCGTGGCCATGATGGTATCCTCCAATTTATTTACACTCAACATGATTTTATCTTTTTGTGTCTTGAGTGTATTAATATCACTGATTTTTGACAAAACTTCTTCAATTTTCTTTATACTGTCATCCAGTTTGACAATTTTGTCAATTTCTTTCTCCACAATTAAAGTGATTAATTTTTCTGAACATTCAGAGAGAATATTGTCCCATTTTATGATGAAATCTTGGTCATATTCAGACGTCGGGCGTTTTTTTTATTCTAAGTTTTCTGGGGATCATTTTGGCATTCAGATAAGCCTGTAAGGTTTTTTGATCCCACCACACCCTCAGTCTTGTGGACATGAGCTTTTCCAGCTCCCACATGGTGGTTTTGAGGTCAGTTCCATCATCCATTAAAGTGTTTTTAGAACCAGAAAAAATACTGGCCACTTTATTAAGTCGTGTCTGATTATTAAGTGAAAAAAATTCGTCCATCACAATATTAATTGGATTCTCCATAATAAAGTCTCTATTGGTAATGTATCAAGAGGAAACTATGCAGTTCCAAATTATGTAGAATTATGCAGGGAGCACGGGACTGGTCTGTATAGTATAGCAGTAGAAAAAAACGCCAGCTCACCCACTTGGAGTTCCATGAGAATCTGATCGGTGCACGGACATCAGCAGGACCCACTGAAGTGTGAATATGAAGAAAGGAATTTCCAGCATCCAGGTTCCAGATTATTTTAAAAGCGAATTTCTTTATTCCAAAATGATTTAAAAGGTCATTCCATGTGTATAAAAACAAGTGGCAATTATCAAACAGGTACGCGTTTCGGAGGATCACCTCCTTAGTCTGAGACAACACCATTCAAATGAAAAGCCCTTAAAAAAGGTCAAGGGGGAGGGGAAAATCACAGAGAAATGACATCACATGTGTAGAAACATGACTGAGTAGGTAGCACATGAGATAGACTTTTTACAATACATTTGAAATGTCAGTATAGTGCCCCTGGTGCTAAAACTTAGAGATGTAACTGGTATAGCTCCCAGACACCTGCTAAAATAATTTCCTGAATTTCCTAAATAACTCCTAACTAAGATTTGACATGCATTTTGAAAATATGAATATAAAATATTAACTAAGTAATAATAAATGCATAAGTAGATGTGTGTGATTGAGGATGGTGCGTAATCCAAATGAGTTCTCATCCTTGTGCTGTGAGTAAAGTAAACCATATACATTACATTTAGGAACATGGATCAAATATGGTGTTGTCATATAGTCTATAATTTACATGCTAAGATTTTTTTGTCTTATTTTTTTTCAAGGCAACTGTGCAACAAACTCCTTTGCAGAGAACTTTGAAAACACTGTGTCCTTCCTGCCACCGATTGTGCTGAACTTTGAGCTTCCCCCAGATTACCCATCCGCTGCCCCCCCGGACTTCACACTAAGCTGCAAGTGGCTTTCACCAGGACAGGTTACTGATCATTTCTTATAAAATCAGAATTCCTTACATAAAATGTTTATATCATTTGGTGGTCTCCTAGGCTTCCTAAAAGGAGTGTGTCTATAGTAGAATACATTCTTAATAGAACTTACAACTCCACCCCATTTTTAAAAAGTACTGTACTCTGATCGTTGAGAAATAAGCAGTCACAAATTACAGCACACATATGACATGCTCCATTATTTGTGACTTTTTTATGCCAAAAAATGTTGGACACTCCCTAATAGAGCGCACAAAACACATCAATTTTTCAATTGGAAGGATCCGTAAATTGCTCCCATGTTGCTGTTACATACTTGTTATAGCGCCCACTGCTCCTTTCATTTTCTCTCAGAACGTTCACCTAAAATGTCTAATGTCAACATGGATGATTTTAGCTTTTCTACTTCCAGAGGCAAAACTTGAAATGGCGCCCACCACCACCACATCACAAGCCAGTATATATATATATATATATATATATATATATATATATATATATGTATGTATATATATATATATATATATATATATATATAAAAATACATGTAGAGGTAGATTGTGTAGCCCACCATTGAATATTTTCTGTTAACCTGCTGGTCAAGTTACCTGATGGCTACACTGCAGTGGTCCTGTGGCTGGTGAATGCTGATGTATCACTTCTCTCTTTCACATTTAGCCCAAACAACCACCTTTTAAGTCAATTCCTACTAAGTTTGCATGAGCGGCTGATTTTACTTCTGTGGGGCTTCCAAACTTTCCCCCATTAGTATAATAATGAATAATTTCCCCCCAGTTTACAATCTCACATATAGCCTATATAGCCTAGTCACACTCTCCTATATATAGCCTAAATAGGTTAGACCCCTCTCCCTCGGTGAGCAGCCACTGAGGCCAAAACATGTTACCTTGGCCAGCAGCATCTCCTAACGTGCGTCCCATAAAGCACATTTGGGATGTTATTTATTGACAATTACAAAGGGATCTGTCAGTAGCGGACCTTGATGCTTTTCATTCAGTATGGCATAACATTTCTCAGACATCCATTAATAACCTCATTGATAGCATGAGAAGGTGTGTAAGCGCATGCATTTCTGTGCATGAATTTCTGTGGGTGATACTTATACTGAATAAAGTAAGATGCTCTGAAAATTTTGTTTCCATCATTTCACCACTTACATATCAATAACATGACTATTCTGTGATTTTAATAATTCCACAACATTTTCTTCTTTGTTTTGCCATTTTCAATGTTGAGGAGTATATCAACACCTAATTGACTTTTCCTATAGCATTACATTGCCCATAAATTCTTTAGAGAGTTACTTTCTCTTAGGCCCCTTTCACACGTCAGTGATTCTGGTACGTTTTTGCTTTTTTTTAATACGTACCAGAATCACTGACATACGCAGACCCATTATAATGAATGGGTCTGCTCACACGTCAGTGATTTGTCCCTGCACGTGTCTCCGTGCAGCGTACCCGCGTGTGCGTGATTGCTGCACGGAGACATGTCCATTTTTTTCTGGCATCACTGATGTTCCACGGACCACGCAGTGGTGTGGTCCGTGAAACACGTGCCAGAAAAAAACGTGCTTTTAAAATAAAAAACATTTTAACTCACCCGGCGTCCAGCGATGTCCTCTGCAGCCCGTTCTCCCTGCTCCTTCTGTGCCGGCTGATTACTGTCGCGCATATTCATTATGCGCGACACAGCCGACCCGGAAGTAGCTCCTGCAGGGGTCACCGCCGGCCGGATGCTGCACCGCGGGAGCGATCAGCACCATGGACAGCGGGAGCGGGCGCAGGTGAGTGAATCTCTAAGTGCAATCACGGGCCACGGAGAACAGAGCCCGGATTGCACTTAGACAACCCACGTGTGCCATGATTTTCGGCACACGCAGGGACATGTGCGTGTTTTACACGCCAGTGAAAAACATCTGTGTTTTTCACTGACGTGTGAAACGGGCCTTAGGCCTCTGCCACATTCCCGTGAAAATCACGCACGTGCCGAGAGACACGTATTTCCCCTGCGTGTTGCGTGCAGGTAAGTACGTGTCTCTGGTACGTGCGGGACACGTGTGTTCTACCTGTGCTATCCGCGATAGCACACGTAGAACCGGTATTTAAAATACTCACCTGGTCCTTCCTGCTGTCCGCGCTGCTGTCCGTGGTGCTGATCTTCGGTCTCCAGCCCTCCCGTCTCCCCGCTGCTGCTGCTGCCAGGCAGTGAAGTGAATATTCTATGAGATTAATGAGCGGCGGTCGGCAGCAAGAGGCAGCAGCGGCAGAGACAGGAGGGCTGGGGAAGGTGAGTAAATGTTTTTTTTTTTCCACTGACACGTGTGTTTTCTCCGGCGCGTGTCACACGGGACCGCATCCACACTACACCCGTGTGGTACGGGTGCGGGCCGTGTGACACCCGTGCTGCGGGAGAAAACACTGACATGTCAGCGCTTTGAAAAACGCACACACGTACAAACGCACACGGACACACATTCCGTGTGGTTTTACGTGTGTGTGCCTGCTACAATAGGGTAGCATTGCTTAACGTGTCTCCGTGCTGGCGGCACGTGTAAAAAATGACAAACACGTGCCGGCGGCACGGATGTGTGTTGCAGGCCTTAAAACTGGACATTTAAATGACTAAGTGAAAGCCAATGGATATTACATAATTAGCAATTGGTTTGAAGCTGCCAGCCAGTGATGAAAAAGGTGGGGTATCTGAACAATGACGGGTCCAGATGTAGTTGGGCACTTGCAGAAATAAGTGAAAGTAAGTCCCTTGTCTACACCACCTTATTCTTGGCAATTGCAGAATATGTTTAACTAGATTATTATGGTTCCTTTAAAGTCTATGAACCCTAGCAGCTGCAAAGTTTGCCAAGTGCTGAGACTTGTCCAGTTGCAGAACAGCTCAGTACATATTAACTCCTTGGCGGGACTTCCAATATGCATGTTTAATGACCTGCAGAGGTAATTTCCAGTGCACTACAACAAAATCAACAAGGATAGGCCAATTGGAGTTTAAGCAGTCAGGAAACAGTGCACCACTAGCAACAGTGATGGTAAAGCAAGGATAGCGATTATATAGCAGCACAGGTAGGGGCAGAAGTTGGCATCCCATTATAGGTAGGCCAAAAAGCATCTTCAGTTTTTGTTTTTAATGCTGTATTAGTATTCAATTTAAAAAAGTTTCAAACCCAATTTGACAAATATACTTATGCTATAATTTTAGTAGTGATGGGAGACCTAATAAATATAGGGCAGTACAGGCCACATAATTATTCAGATTGAATTGGACTACATAACTGTATCTACCCAAGTATTATTAGTTGGATACTATATTTAAACTTATTTTGCTTTTTTTTTTAATCTATTTTTATTATTTCAGCTCACTCTGCTGTGTCACCATTTAGATGTCCTGTGGGAGGAGAACAAGGGATGTGTTGTCTTGTTCCCGTGGATTCAGTTTCTAAAGGAGGAGACACTTGATTTCTTGGATATAAAATCTCCATATGAAATTGAGGTGTCTAGCAATGGTTTACAGAACTGGATGCAGCCCCCTGAAAAGACCCCTGCGGATGGTGCCTTATTTGACAAACGGGCCATACAGGACGTGCAGTCAGTGTCTGCCCTGGTCAAATACATCTTGGTCTTCAGTGAAGCTCAGGAGAAGAAGGTTTTTGATGGCAAACCGTTCTTGTGCAATATCTGTTTTATGGAGAAGCTGGGCAGTGAGTGCACCCACTTTAAGGACTGCCAGCATGTGTATTGTAACAACTGTCTCAAAGACTACTTTGAAGTCCAGATTAAGGACGGACAAGTCCATGCACTAAACTGCCCAGAACCAAAGTGCACGTCCACTGCAACTCCAGCTCAGGTAAGTCAGGGCTCAGTAGAGCTTTTTAAAGCTTTTTAGTAAACAATTTCCATCTTAAACCTGTTAGGGTATGTGCACACGATCAAGACCCACTGTGTTCTGGAGGCGGCGGGTCCTGGCCTGCAGGGCTGCAAGTACTGTCCACAGGAGACTGCAGCTGCTCGTGCTCACGATCCAAGTTCGGGCAGTTGCAGTCTCTCTCTCTCTGTTCTGCCTGCAGAGAACGCTTACGTCTCTGCAACAAAGAATTGACATGCTGTGACTCGGCAAACCGCACTGCAGGTCAGTTTACGCTGCAGGCAGTACACCCACAGTGGGCACGGAATTTCTAGAAATCCCGTCCAATGTGCTTGTACTGTACATCGCAGCTTTTTGAACGCAGCTATAACATGCTGAGTCCAAAATGCTGTGAACCCTGATCATGGGCACACAGCCTAATAGCGTCATTATAGATAATATAGCCTTAGCTATCGTAGATTTAGCCCCACTCTTCACTGTCCACGCTTATAGCCTTTTTAATTCTATCAGGAACAGGGACCCACTAAGTCTAGAATACTACATGACTTCTGTTAAAGGAGTCTTCCCCAAATTTACCTGGTAACTGGTCTCTGCTTTAAAGCTTGCATAAAAATCTTTGTTCTTAGTAGCACATGTCCTGTGTAATTGCTCTAAAAAGTTACAGGATTTTCTATTTTCTCATCTTCATTAGAAGAATTTCATTAAAAATGTTTAAGCTATGAACAATGACAGCCTATGTTTCACGGGGTGTGATGGGCAAACTAGGAACAGGTAGTCTAACCTGGCCCTCAGGCTAGGGGATCCCTAGCTGATCCTGATCGCAAAGGTACGTCTGAAGGTGACGATGTTTGGGCTGCCTTCCTTGCCCTAGCTCCTGAACAAACCTGGTTTAGTGGCCCCCCCCCTCCACCCAGGAGAAGGTCTGGACAGGAGTAGTTAATCCCACACAAATAAACAGGAAAACCAAAACTCAAACTGACAGAAATTACTCACAGAGGTATAGACAATACATGATCAGGAGGAAACTAAAGGAAGGGAAAGGGAGGAAATAATCAGACAACAGAAGTATTTCCACAGCACACCAAACAACACACATATGTTTACCAGCAGCTGGATAACAAAGTACTAGGACCAGGATCGCATAGAGCTGTCATCGGCATTTGAGACCAGGCTCCACCATCTTAAAAAGGGCAGAGGCGACTGTGATAGGTCTCCTGCAACATGTGACTCAAGCAGTAATCCACAAGCTAGCAGAAATTAACTCCTGGTTACTAACAAGAGCACAGCTGATTGACTTCTGAGTCTGTCTGTGCAACTCCCGAGCCTCTCTGTGTGGAGTGTCTGACTCTGCTGTGTGAACAGCATCAGATGTAGTCCTGACACTTGGCAAGTTTTGAACCAGACACCATGTGACAGTACCTCTCCCTCTACGAGGGGTCTCTGGGCCCTCAGGACCAGGTTTCTCCTGATGATGTTGATGGAATGCCCTAACCAGACACTCTGCATGTACACCAGTGGCAGGCACCCAAGTCCTTTCCTCTGGACCATAACCCTGCTAGTAAAAAGTAATTGTAACGCTCACAGCCGGTGTAGAGGCAGCAAGGGGAATTAGTGGACAAACTGGGCCACAGGGGGACCCTGGGCCAATCCTTTAGTGGCAGGGGCTTGACTAAGCGCCCACCATGAGGTGGACGTTAGGTACCACATCCAGGGAAGCTGGCAGCTGACCCCCCCCAGGACAGGTGATGGACTCAGGAATAGAGGGTACAGGTGCGGTGACTGAGGCAACCTGGACAGGCAGGTATGGGCAAGAATGGTGGGCAAGGCAAGGGTACACAGATATGGGAAGACAGGTACTGGAGGTTGACACATGGTTAACAGGACAGGAGCTCAGGACCTAACAACTAGTTAGGTAGCACATTGGAGGCTGCCTTAAATACACAGTGCCTCTCAGCCATTGGCTGAGAGACATTTCCTGAAAATGGCAAGCTGGCTCTTTAAGAGGAGTGCTGGTGTGCGTGCGCGTCTTAGGAGAACCCCCGGGAATCCTGTGTGGCATGTACAGGGTCCAAGAGGGGAAGGAGGCAGCAGAGCATGTGGTTGGCCATGCGGCAGCAGAGTAGGACGCAACTCGGCCAGGGTGGTAATTCAGCGTCTCTGTAGAAATGCCGGTGCTACAGCAATACTGCATATAAATAAAAAGAGGGTACGTAATAAATACTATTTTTGATCAAAAAAGCGTAAAGCCATCCCACCATGACAAGGTGTACCCAAATTGGGATGGTACCTAACATTCTCTAATATTAAGATCTTGCCATGTGTCAGAATAGACCTTAATTTGAATAAGGGCCGAGAGTGACTGGGTCCCAACTATGGACATCCAGCCATTGAAAACATTATACTGTAGATGAAATGCCCAGCTCAGTGAAAAGGGGGCCACACCTTATTTGTACTGAGTACAAAAGACTAAAGAAAAAACACAAAAGCATTCTATTGTCCAGGTTTTGAATCCATATGTTACCACAGAAAAGACCAGACTATGTACAAGCCGTGTCATCATCACCTGCAAAATGTTCCTCGATTTGAAGAGCTTGTTCAGGGACTTTATTGGTGCTTTGCACATAACTGTTCTCCTATTAATTTCTGGTGTCGTTGCTGCATCTTGAGTGATCATTAATACGAGTAGGTTGAAGTCCTTTACAACTTCCAGTTTGTTGCCATGCACCTCAAATGTGTCCAGGTCATACTTGGCAGGAGTCAATATCTTTGTCTTCTTTTTATTGAGTAGGAGTCCTATCTTCAAGCTTGACACTCCGTAACTAGTCCTTCATTCCATCTATGCTTGTTGCTATCAATGTTTATCGTCTGCGTATTTAAAATTGTTGATTACGCCAACAATTTTGATTCCTTCTTTTTTGGCAAGTCCAGCCTCCTGGAAAATAGCTTCTGCATATAAATTGAAGAGAAATAGTGACAGGATGCAGCCTTGTCTGATGCCTCACTCTAATTTGAACCATGCTGTGTCAGAACTCTTGCTTCTTGGGGAATGTATATGTTCCTAATGATGCTGATCAAATGATTCAGCACACCCATACTGTTCATGATATTCCAAGGTTTCTAGTGATAAACACAGTTGCAGGTTTTGCTATATTCAATGAAGCAGAAATAGAACTCCTTTTGTATTCTTTGGACTTTTTGAATATCCATCTAATGTTAGGAATTACATCTTTTGATCATCTGCCGTTCCTGAATCCTGCTTTTTCATCTGGGAGCACTTTGTCAAAGTAAGGCTGTAGCCATCTTTGTAGGATTTTCAGTAGTATTTTGCTGGCATGAGGTATGAGCACAGTGGTGTGATGGTTCCCACAGTTATTAATATTATTTAACGGCCTTCAGGTCAATCTCGAGCCATGGTGTCACGAGTGTGTCACAGGTGACAGACAGCACTGTAAGTGTCCAACAATAGAAGATCACAGCGTTTGGCTGCGCAAAATGCTCCCTGACTTTCTATTGTTCCTGCTGTCAGTATTCAGTGTACTAGGTAGCTCCTCTGCTAGGTTTTCATCCTTTCGCCTTTAAGACCCAGTGGAGCACCTCTTCCATTCAGCTGCTAATCATCTGTATTTCCCCTTGAGTTTAAATACTCTCATTTTCCCTGAACTTGTGCTGATGATTTTCAGTTCATTCAAATTCTGGATGTAAGCAGGTGGCTTGCACTCATCTGTGGTATTGTTGCTGAAACTTTACTGAACTTCTACCTGAGTCATCTCTGGATAAGTAGTTCATGCACTATTTCCCCTGTGTGTCCTCCTTGTGTCTTTATTAGTGTTTAGTAGGGTTAACGAAGAGCTCATCCCACCCTTTCCCTATTTTTGGCCTAGCACTAGGGATACCTAGGGTCAGGTATCTGCCTTGGCGCATAGGTTTGAAACTTATCTAGGGTGGTGAGGGACCACAAGGACCAGCAATAGGATTGGTCAGGGATCACCATTTCCTCCTTCCCTAGACACAGGGTTTTCCTTCCCTTTCCTTTCACCATTTGCTTGGTACTTTCCCGTAGCTAGCGTGACACATGGCGAATTGATGGATGAGCACTCTGTAGGAAGATCAATTTTGTGCAAAGTTAGATAGTTCAACCAGGTTCTTCTCCGTCGTTATCTTGATTATATCAACCCATCATGCACAGTAAACTTAATGATTGTGCACTTAGCTGCACTTGATTGAGCTGCACATAGACAACCAAAATATACATTAGACTGTCAGCCAAGTCCTCTAATATTAGTGGGCTTTTCCAATGTTAGTTTTTTGAGACTTTTTGGCTAGAACATACACCTCAATGATTTTGTTAACCATTTCTGCATGAAGAAAGAACAGTCCTCACCCTCTGATCCTTCTGGGAAGCTCATAAGATTGATATTAACTCTGCAAGATCACGCCTCCAAATCAGTCAACTTGGCTATATACAAGGGAGTCTGTTTTGAATATGTTTTCCAGTTTGGGGCTCCATCTTGTTGTAAGTGCTGGCGGTGCAGTTGATGTGTGGAGTGAAAGCTACACACCTGTGGAGGACTGGCAATCAGGGTCAGATTGGGCTATTTAACTGAGTAGTTTTCTCTTGTTACTTGCCGGTAGTCAATGTCTCCTGTATGTTAAGGACATTCTGTAACCAGCTCTGCTCACTACCAGAACAACTCTCAGATAAGTGGTCTTTGTACCTCTGCTGTTTGTTTTCCACTTTCTTGGTGTTTTTTCTGCTTTAATACTAAGGCTTGATTCCTTTTTTGTCTGTGTGGAGTTCTTGGTGGAATAGGATCATTCCCTGCTGGGAGTGTCTGTATACTTAGCTCCATGATTCTGCAAGGTATTGTGTTTGTCATGCTTGGTATTAATTCAGTCCCTCATTTGTATTAGTGTTTTTGGATCCCAGTAACATCAGAGTGTTGATACAGTGGTGGAAAGGTTGTGTGACCTCAGAATTTTTCCATATCAGAAGTGCTGATATATATTAGGGTTTTTACGGTTGCAAATGTGACGCCCTGGACCCTCAGGGGTCACAGGTAACAACACCACCAACACCACAACACACCCCCATCCCTTGTGAGGACACACCCGTCACCCGAAATGGAGACCTGATGCCTCCCTCAGGGCCAGTAGGGCACACCAGGTGGGCGGAGTCAGTCAGAAAGGCACGCACACCGAGGAGACTACTGTCCTGAAGCAGGAAACACAAACAGTTGAGTTTGGAGTTGAGTTTGGAGTGAAGTTCTAGTCAGAGATTTGACAGGAGGTGTGGAGGAGAAGTAGAGCTGTCAGGGACCCGGGTTGGAGCCTGGAATCCCCGTAACGTCAGGCAGGCAGACGGTGGTGGCCGCCTGCAGGAGTACCGGTACAGCAACCGGCGGAACCGTAGGGACCGGGCTAGGGTTGGAGCCCACCGGCCCTGAACCGGGGAGTCAACCGTTTACCGGAGCACCAGTAATCGGGTACTCAGACCCCGTCCTAGCTTAGAAGCCACTGAGTTTAGGCAAATTAACTGATTGCAGTCTGGACCTCACGGGTTCATCCTCGCCCAAAGTCCCGAAAGAAGGCAAAAGCCCACCGATACCGGGTGAGAGCCACCGCCAAGGGCCAAACACCCGACGGGTCAGCGCCTGTGGTCCAACGAGGGCTCCTCCGGCAGCTAAACGCCGGGGAGCGGGCTACCACTGTCCAGGCAGGGGAGCCAACAGTCAAACAAGAGGTGCAAGGGAAAGGGGCCACCATCAGCCTCACAAGGGACACAAGCAGCCGGCTGCGGGACCTGACCATACCCGAACTTTGGTTTACCAGTGACTCTGAGTGTGAGTTAATCGTGAGTACACCAGTGCCATTTGGGCACGACACTGCACCGCAGCACGGCACCCTGCACCCCGACAACAACACCGTCGCCCGTCCCGCCGGGCCCCGGGAGACACCCCCCCCTACCCACGGAGGGGCTAACATCTAGGCTGCGGCCACAACACCGCTCCCGGGAGCCCCCTTCACTCCAGCCGCAGCGGTGGTGCATCCCGTCACCATGACCCGTGGGTGGCGTCACGACCCGTACAACGAAAACGCGGCGCCCGGCTGCAAACCTCATCCCACACCACCATCCCACTGCCTCCCCTTAACAGAGTGACGTGGCCCCCGGTCCGGAGGCGCTCGAGCCACCGACAACCCAAGCCCGGACCTCGAGCGGCTCGGCCTGAGCAGCAAAGCGGCCGAGCCCCTCTTAGGGCGGTACACAGACAGTGCTCCATCCTATCCTTTCTTATAAAGATAGTTTGGGCCTCACCTTTGCTGAAATCTGTCTTTTCTTGCTTTGTATTGTGTTTTTCTATATCAGCGTAGCCTTTACATGTGGGGGACTATCTATCTATCTTTGGGGACTGCTCTGAGGCAGATTAGCTTTCTTATATCTCTATCTGTGAGATTATTTAGTTCTCCGGCTTTGTCAAGGCGTCCAGGTCATCGTAGGCAATGCCGGGAATGCTACAGATGGACTGAGAGCCTTTTGTCGTTCGAAAGACCTTCACACACGTAGCGTTTAAATGGCTGTCAATTCGCTGAGACAGATGATGACATGTTTTGAGGCAACAGAGTTATTGAGTGTTCAGCCAAGGCGCGGGTGATGACCGGTAAGCAGAGAGGTTGTGGAGGACATTGCCAGAGCTGTCGTTGAACAGGGCACAAACAACCCTGCCGGGAACAGCAGTGCACGCAGTGTTTCCAGGCAATTGGGGCTCCTGTACAGCAAAGTGTGGAAAGTTCTTCGAAAGGTCTTGTGTGCATACCAGTACAAAATTAGCCATCATCAACAACTTCTTACTCATGACAATGATACCTGCAGGACATTTGCATTCATGTTTCTGGCGAGTGTGGAAGTGGATGGCAATTGGCCATGAAATGTTCTGTGGTGTGATGAAGCGCATTTTTACGTGAATGGAATGGTGAACACACAAAATTGTCACATATGGGCTACTGAAACTCCGCATGCGGTCGAGGGGGTTCCGCTGCATTCACCAAAGGTAACCGTTTGGTGTGGCTTCACCTCATCATTCATCTGTGGACCATTCTTTTACAAAGAAATGAGGCCAACTGGCATTGCTACCTGTTCTGTGACAGCAGCGAGATACCAGACAATGCAGGAAACAGTGGTCGTTCTGCAACTCCAACTCCATCACTGTCTTCAGATGATCACCTTCATGCATGATGGATCACCTCCTCACACTCCAAATCATGTGAAGAGTGTTCTGCTTGCACATTTTACCGATGACAGGATTTTGAGCCGCACCTTCCATAACTCATGGCCACCGCGTTCGCTCGATTTCAATCTTTGTGATTTATAATTGCGGAGACACTTGAAAGAGCGTGTTTATTGGGGAAATGTCGACACCCTAGCTTACCTCAAAGACCACATTATTTTGGAAGTGCGCAGTATCCCACCTTACATGTTACGCGCAAGCGTCGTGCATGTTCTGCATAGGATGAACATGATCACCATGCATGATGGCAGCCATATCGAACAATTATACTATTCTGTGGAACAATTGTGACATCTCTAATTATCGGCACATGGTTTTTGGGCTGCTCACTCACTGTACAGCGTCACTTTTTCACCTGGTGGGGAGTTTTGGTATAACATTTTTTTTAAAGATGCCTTCCGTTTCCCCGTGCTTTGAATAGCCTACATACAAATTTTCAGCCAATTCTGTCAACTGGGTCAGTCTGCACACGGCTCCAAACACCTTAGGTTATTATATCGCCACATTGTAGTTACTTCTGCTATTAACCAGACTTTGGACTATCTTGTATATGGAAGCAACTTTGACCTCTATATCAGAGAAACATATTTCAGCCTTATCTTTAAAAGAGCTTCTCAATCAAAGAGGCTAGCCTCACCTGTGAAGTGATATAAGCCATAGTCTTTTCTCTGACTTCAGAAATCTAAAGTTTAACAACAATAATGGACTTATTTTGTGCTTTAATTTAACTTCTTCCCTACTGAGCAATTTTACATTTTCATTTTTTTCCTAATCTTGTTCCAAGGGCCATAACTTTTTTTTATTGTTTTGTGCACATAGCTAATCTGATGGCTTGTTTTCTGCAGGACGAATGACACCATTTATTTCACTATTTCATCTACAGGAAAACATTTTCAAGTATGGGGAAATTGAGAAAAACACAATTTCACAATGGTTTTAATCTAGTGCTAGAGACAAATGAAAGATAAATTGAGCAATATTTTTAATTTACCAAAGACATATGATGCAGCCTAAGTGTCCCCCTATGTCTGCCTTTTTGAGACCACACTAGAAAATGTTGGAGGATTCCTCATGTAGATGATCATTTATTTTTTTTAAACTATTCTTAGAAGGAAAACTTCTAATTTTATCCTTCTAATTTGTGTAAATACCTGTGACAGAGCCGGGTCATACGGATTGCTTCTAGTATTTGTTAGTACAGGAGACATATCTGCCCCAATATTCAAGACATTTTCATTCAGTGTTTTTAAAGCTTGTTCCTCTTTGTCTTTACCGTATGATTCAGAGGCATTTGTGGAATCCATTATTGCAGATTGACGCCTGATGGTTTTTTTGTGGGTGGGGTGTGGGAGTGGCGGCATACCTTGTTTTACTTTTCATTCCTGAACTGCAGTTAGTGAGAAATATATAATAGAAATTGTTTCATAATTATTATTACCCATGGTTCCTTTTTTCTAAGTAGTACGGTATATTTTCAAGTATATAACCATAAAACAACCATAATAAATGTTAGTATCAGTTAAGCAGAAAAGGAAAAAGAGATAAGGAATGGTCGTTAACTTTTCTTCCTTTAACCTTTTCCAGATAAGGTTCTAGTTTTAATAAAGTTTGGATTGGAAATCACATAATGTTAATAGAAAAAAATATTATTAGTACTTACCACACATACAGAAATCTACCTGCCATCAATACCAAGCAGCTTATGAACAATATACAGTCTTCTTTACCTCCCATTTCCTCCCTGCCCTGTACAGATTCAGTATTATCACATTATAATAGTGTCGCGGGCGGAGGAGGGGACGCCGCGCCCTCCCTACTGCTCGGGTCCGGCTGCTGCGGCCCGCTGCTGCCGCTGCTCGGTGGCTCGAGCGATGGGTCGGATCCCGGGGGCTCGAGCGGCGTTCCTCGCCCGTGAGTGAAAGGGGAATTGGTGTTTTGGGATAGTTTATTGTCCGTGACGCCACCCAACGGTTGTGGTGATTGGTTGACACCACCGCTGCTCTGTATGGGGATCCCGGGAATGGTGGTATGGAGCAGCTAGATGTGAGTACTCCCCTCCGTGGGTAGGGGGGTTGGTTGTCCCGGGGCCCAGTGATGAAGTGGGTGATGCAGGGCTTGGTGGGGTGCAGGGATGCGGGGGCAGCTCTGTGCCTTGCGGCACTGTGGTACTCACTCAGCCTGAGACGATGACACAGTTCTCGGTAAAACACACGGCTGGAAAGACGGTTCCCACGGACGGCTGCACTTGCTTTCCCCAGTAGGTGACAGTCCCTTTTTCCTGCACCTAAGATGATGATGGTTGCGATGGGTTCCCACCGGTAACCCGCTCCCCGGCTTGGATATGGGCCGGAGGAGTCCTACTTTGCCCGCAGGCGCTGGCCCTGAGAAACTGGTGCCCTGGCGGTGGCGGTGTCTCTCCGTTACGGTTGGACTGTTGCCTTCAATCGGGACTTGGTTGTTAGGAGACAGATGTCCCCTTCACTGACGGATTTGGCAAATTATGGCGACTCCTAGCCTTGCCGGGATCCGAAAGGCTCCTGCCCTGGTGCTGACTGTTCTTCGTATACTGCTCCAGACCGCCGGGTCACCACCCGTCCGCGGTCCTTCCAGCAACCTCCAAGCAGTCACCCCTGCGGACTATCACCGCCGTCTGCTGACCTTGCTATCACTGTCCGGGGCACACACCCGGAACAACTTCAGGCTTTACTACTCTCACTTTTTCTGTCACTTCAGCTTTTCTCCTTAGCTCCACTACTACTTCCTTCTACTTCACTCTCCTAGCTTGAACTCCTCCTCAGACCCTAGTCTGGCTTCAACTGCCTGGTTTTCCCGCCTCCAGGGCTGTGAACTCCTCGGTGGGCGGAGCCCACCACCTGGCCCACCCCCTGGTGTGAACATCAGCCCCTGGAGGAAGGCAACAAGGATTTTAGGTTAGCCTTGGTGTTCCTAACTGGGGTGTAGGGTGTGGTGGTGTTATAACCTGTGACCCCTGGCTTGCCCAGGGCGTCACAATAGTAATTGCATAGTGCTGTGGATGAAGCAGTACCTGCTAAATGCACACAATAGCAATTCTGGCACACGCTGCAGACACGTTTTCTCAAGCGCTGCTCAAGGTGTGCCGAGCGTCTTTGAAGAAAATGACTTTCAGCAGAGGACTTCATTCACTCTATGCTCAAAACTTATAACTCTACTCTCCCTCTGGCCAATCAAGTCTACTTTACCCCCCCTCATCACATCACTATCTGACAATTCAAAACAGCTCTTTGATACCTTCCATTCCCTCCTGAACCCTAGTACAGGCCCCAGTCATCAACCTCAGTGCTGAGAATCTGGCCACTTATTTCCTACAAAACACTAACCACATCAGTAAGAATTTTTTTGCACAATCCCCTCAGTCTGGATTTCCTCCCCTCCTGCACCTTAAGCTCACTTTTCATCATCGAGCTTGTCACAGAAGTAGAAGAGGCCAGGCTCCTCACATCTTCTCGCCCTACAAACTGCAGCAGGGACCCTATTCCCTCACGTTTCCTCTAGTCCTTCCCTCAGCCGTCACTACCTACCTAACTAAATTATTTAGCCTTTCTCTTTTGTCTGGTATCTTTCCTTCTTCATTCAAACACGCTGTGATAACCCCTTTACTGAAAAAAACATCCCTTAACTAGAACTTCGCTGCTAACTACAGACCTTTGTAATCTTCCCTTTATCTCTAAACTTCTGGAATGATTGGTCCACACTCATCTAACATGCTATCTCTCAGATCACTCTCTTCTTGACCCTTTACAAGCTAGTTTTCACTTTTTACACTTAAGTGAAACTGATCTTAATAAAGCTCTAATGACCATTTAATAACAAAATCCAATGACCACTATTCTTTTCTGTTTCTCCTGGATCTTTCTGTTCCATTTAATACTTTGGATCATCAGTTTCTCCTCACTGCTGTGCTCAATTCACCTCAAGGACATTGCTCTCTCCTGGTTTTCCTCCTACCTCTCTTAGCCGCGCTCACATCAGCGGTATTTTGCCACAGGGCCGGATCTGGTACAAATGCATTTCAGCTCCATTCATTTCCTATGTAATCACGGCAACATGCGTTCACATGCGGTAACATGCGGTGCATGTGACCGTATCCCGCCGCGACTCCATTGGAGGTGAATTGAGATGAAACGCATTTGCACCAGATCCAGCCCTGCGTCACAATACCGCTGAGCGTGAGGTGAGCGTCGCCTTACCATTCCTTCACTTTATCTTTTGCGGGCTGCTCTTCCTCTCCCCTTCCCCTTAATGTTGGGGTTCTTCAATGGCTCAGTCATAGGCCCTCTCCTTTTCTCCATATACATCACCCCTATTGGACAAATCATCAGCAGATTTGGTTTCCAGTATCATCTCTATGCTAATTACACCCAATTGTACACCTCTTCCCCTGACATCACCCCCACCTTAATACAAAACAAGAGGGAATGTCTGTCCGCTGTCTCTAACCCCATGTCCTCTTTCTGAAACTGAATCTCCCCAAAACTGAACTTCTCGTGTTTCCTCCCTCTACTAACCAACTTATACCCAATATTCCATTCACCTTTGGGGGTTTTTTTCTGTAAATAATTTTATTGGGTTTAAGAAAAAGTGAACAAAGCATTGCTTATAACACGAATAAGATGTAATCAAACAAAAGTTGATCCAAACATGTGGATCAAGCATGTAGCACTGTATTGTAAGAGAACTTTTATCAGGATAAGAATGGTCACATAAGAGACCATAACAGATAATGCAGTTAAAACAAGACAATTCAGGTTATACCGTATCATGGTTTGTCAACTCAAAGCAGTATTACGGAAACTATTTTAACTATAAAGACTGAGTGAAGGTTAGAAAGAGAGACGAAGGAGGAACCCAAGGAAGGAAAGACCCGTGTAAAGCCCCTTATCTGAGCCAAGACGTAAATCTCGGAGTCTCCCGGAAAAGGAGCCAGGAAGACCACGTGCCAGCATGTTTATCCCATTTGTCCCCATCATCTGCCATCAGGGATTCCATATGCTCCAATCTATTCATCTCCTCCAAAAATTCCCTTACAGAGGGGGTTGAAGTTGTCTTCCAATGTCTTGGAATAATCATACGAGCAGCAATGAGAAAAAAGCGTAGGACACCTCTTTTGGTCACAGAGACAGATCCAGGGATTAGGGACAGTAAAGCTATTTGAGGAGTAGGAATTACCCGAATACCCGACAGTTGAAAGTATATTTCAAAAATGGAATCCCAGAATGACCTTATCAAGGAGCAATCCCACCATATATGTTTCATAGTACCAATTTCGTCTCCGCATCTCCAGCAGGTATCTGGTACTGTGGGGTAGATCTTATGCAATACGTCAGGGCATCTGTACCAGCGTGTAAGAATTTTAAAATTTTTCTCCTGTGCACTACAGGAAATGGACATTTTATGAGAGAGTGTAAAGATTTTGAGATGATCTTGTTCTGACAACGTGATCTTAAGCTCTCTTTGCCAGGCCTCCAAATACGTTGGGGCACCTTTATATTGGGCTGTACACAAGAGATTGTAGATCAATGCGATGGCATGTTGCGGCGCGGCAGTTAATGAAATTAGGGTCTCAAAGTGTGTAGATTTGGATAATAGTGCATTTCCCGGGAATTTCCTTTTTATAAATGTCGTCAGTTGAGTATATTCCAGCCAGGATAGTCTCCTCCCCGGGCATGACTCCTGCAAAGCTTCAAAAGACGCCGTTCCAGATAGCTTCCTAGCAACCTGTACCAGGGTAACTCTGTCTGCTGAGTCCCAACATAAGAAGGTAGATCTCTCCGACGCAGAAGGGAAGTCGAGATTATTAAAGAGTGAGCTCATACTCCCCGGTCTATGGGATAAGTTTAACGTCTCCAGATGCCTGTCCCAAAAAAGCATGAGCGCCTGAGTCAGAGGTTGAAATCCCGAAACCGCCGGTCTCTGTTGAAGGGGGGCCCATAGAAGCCGTGCCAGAGGGAACGGGGAGAGATGGGACTCAACGCCCACCCACTGTTTATTGAGATCGTTAAATCTCCAATCCAAGACCCTCGTGAGGAGGACACTCTGGTAATACTTTTCAAAATCAGGTAAACCAGCGCCTCCCCTGGATTTGGGTCTCACCAGTGTGGCGTATCGAATCCGAGGTCTCCCCGTCCCCCAGACGAATCTGCTACATGCCCTCTGGAGTTGTCTGAAATATTGTTTAGTAACTTTGATCGGGACTGTTTAGAATAAGTAAAGGAACCTCGGGAGTATGTCCATCTTGAGGGCATTGATCCGGCCAAACCAGGAAAGTCGTCCCCGATTATATCTAATAGATCAGCAAGAGTTCTAGTAAGCAATGGGGAGAAATTAGCCATAAACAACTCATCTGGATTAGCCGAAACAGATATCCCAAGATACTTGATAGATTGGATCTCCCACTTAAATGGGAAGGCGGATTTCAGTCTATTGACTTGTGTGGTAGGGAGAGTAATATTAAGGGCCTCTGTCTTTGAGTAGTTTACTTTGAAGTTAGAAACTATGCCAAAACGTTGGAATTCCTGGATGAGAGTTGGGAAGGCGATTTCCGGATTTGTTAGATATAGAAGGAGGTCATCAGCGTATAAGGCAAGTTTATAATCTTTCTGACCTACATCAAAGCCCTTTATATCGGGGGAGTTTCGAAGGGATATAGCCAAATGCTCCATGGCTATTACATATAGAAGGGGTGAAAGGGGGCACCCCTGTCTAGTGCCATTAGATATTTGCAGGTGAGAAGATAGAGTATTGTTGGCTCGAACTCGTGCTGAGGGCTTATGATACAGGGCAAAAATTCTCTCTAGCATAGTTTGGCCGATTCCCAGCTGCCTCAGGGAGGAGCGTAGAAAGGTCCAGTTGAAACGATTGAATGCCTTTTCGGCATCGATCGATAGAAGGCAGGCTGGAGTACCTTGTCTGTACATATGTGAGGTCAAAAGTAGAGTTTTAATAGTATTATCGCGCGCCTCTCTACCTCGGACAAATCCAGTTTGGTCAGTATGGATTGATGCAGGCAACAGCGGGGACAACCGGTTAGCTATTAATTTGGCGAAGATCTTGACATCTACTCCTATAAGAGAGATAGGGCGGTAGTTGGAGCATAAAGACGGGTCCTTCCCAGGCTTGGGAATCACCATTATGGTAGCCGCAAGGCTTTGCGCGGCGAAGGGGCAAGCTGAGGATATGGACTTAAAGGTCTTAGTCAGGAAGGGCGTCAGTTCCAACGCAAATTGCTTATAGAAGTTGGCCAGGAATCCATCCGGACCGGGGCTCTTACCATTGGCCAGACTCTTAATAACCTCAGTGACCTCTTGTTCGCTAAAAGGGTCATCTAGCATGAGAGAGTCCACATGGTTCAATGGGGGGAGAGGGGTACCATCAACATAGTTGTCCACTTTCGCTTGGAAATTTGTTGGGGACATGTCCGCCACTGGGCCACCTAGGTTGTATAACCCGTCATAATAATCTCGGAATACATCCGCTATTTCATGAGGTTTGTGTGCTGAATGTCCAGATGGTGATTTAATGGTAGGGATAAATGTAGAGGGAAGGCGAGGATTAAGAAATCTAGCCAGAGCTCTGCCTGGCTTGTTAGAGAATTCGTACATAAATCTCCTACCTCTATCTCGATGACGGGCAGACGCTGCATCTAAGAGGGCTCCCAAGTCTAGTCTAGCCTTGAGCAAGTCTGTTACAATCTGAGGGTCATGAGTCCGTTTATGTGTCTGTTCTAGGTGTTGAATGGAAGTCAGTAATAAATTTATTGGTTAAAACTAAACACACATATATAAAATCAGACACACATAGACCACATAATAAAGGGAGGGCGTAAGTGGGTGGCCAAGGGAGCCCAAATCCTGATGCAGTTATACAATCAACTCATCAAAACAGTGTTTACATACATAATAAAGTCAGAATAGACATTTGTTCAGATGAGTAGAGATACAATTCATAACTGGCAAAATATTACGTCAGTGTGCAATATTAACCTCAAAATATATACATAAATTCACTATATCCAGAAGAAAGACACAAGTTTATCATATAAATTTCTGAGGTCACATGTAATATAAAGATGTCAATAAATTACTTCTAAGATGATGGCAGATGATACCCCCTAGTGTAAACTGCAACAGTGGCAAAGAATGGAGGAACCACTCACTCATATATGATATGGCATTCCTAGACACTATTTAAATCCCCAAAGTAGAGAAAAAGGGGTCATTAACCAACATTAGAGAAACCACATTGAAAAAGTGTAAAGCCAGAATCATAGATGTAGTATCAAAAAACTCATCAAACAGCATCCATTATAACCAGTGTAATGGAATCAATACCAAAGCTCAACCAAGGCCAAGAAGGAGTTAATAGCCCACCCTCACCAAACACTCCACACTCCAACGATCGTTTCGCAACCGCTTCGTCAGGGAGTGAGGTGGGTGGGCTCGTGGGCATCTTAAATACCTGTACGGCAGCTGTGTCTAATGAAAAACCGGACGACACCATGATTATCGGGCGGCGCGACTCGCGCATGCGCAGAGCCACAACTCCGTGCCCGGATATCCGCCTACGTCCACCAAGGGCGCCACAGTCGCCGTTGATGATGCAGGCAAAACATCCACACACGGACCGCAACCCGCGCATGCGCAGTCACGCCGCGCAGTGTCGACCGCCGCCATCTTAGTAAAGGTATGCCAGGCATATCACAGCCAAATATATCAGGAGGAGGAGAAATAGAAGCGCAATAGCAAAGATAATATTTATTGATAACATATCTATCACATATTTACCCGGTAATAGGTATTGCGAAGTGGACAGAAAGTGCACAAATCAGTAATCGTGCATTGCATAAATATTATACTTGAATTCATGTGTGGATTTACATCATTAATAACATCAGTTATCCATATCATCTCAAATATCAAAAATAGCAATGGCTATACATAAGAATCCATAGCCATATGCATGATGACAGATGTGTACACACAAGTTTTTATATTTTAATTTTAACATAGCATAGATCAAATATATTAACGAAAACACCCATATGAAATATGTATCATAAACCTATAAATGTGTAACCATAAATATATAGGTGTCATAACTAGACTTATGTATTCAAACCTATCATCATTGAAATTAAGCCGTCCGCTTACACACATAATATCAAAAATTACTCTCTCGGTCCATCTCCCAAAACCAATGTGATACAACACCCACAAGCCTCACCACCTACATAAGAGGGAAAACAATGGAGGCGGAATCAAAAAGGGGAACTATATCACTAAAATACTATAATAAAGAGATGGCAAAGACGACGAGACCCAAAGAGACAAACCCTCAAATAAATAAACGTATCATTGGACAGAGCATTCTCATAAGAAACTTGAGAAACCCCACTGATCGTTCAGACCCCTCGGTTTCATGCACTTAAGAAGTGTAATCCACCTACATTCTAACTGACTGAGTTTTTTGAAAAAATCTCCTCTCCTGTTCCCTGGATAAATGCGATCTATTAATATTGCACACTGACGTAATATTTTGCCAGTTATGAATTGTATCTCTACTCATCTGAACAAATGTCTATTCTGACTTTATTATGTATGTAAACACTGTTTTGATGAGTTGATTGTATAACTGCATCAGGATTTGGGCTCCCTTGGCCACCCACTTACGCCCTCCCTTTATTATGTGGTCTATGTGTGTCTGATTTTATATATGTGTGTTTAGTTTTAACCAATAAATTTATATTTTTATAAATTTCGTTCATGGAATAATTTGAAGTACTCTGTGTTTGGTTATATTCCTGAACTTGACCTTTTGAGGTACACTGGGATGAATATCCTCCTGATTATAGGTTTTCTATCTCTTTTAAGTCTGGTTTCCTGTTGAATAAAGGTCCCCGAATCATCCCCTTCAGGGTCTCCCATTGGAGAGGTAAGGGTGTTAGATCATTGGCATGAAATTCGAAGAAGTCTGTGATGGTCTTCCTGATGGCTAACTGACACGTCTGATCTTTTAATAAGTGTGGGTTTAAAGACCATAACCATTCCCCGGGGCGTAGGTCTGTCAAAAGGAGAGAAAGTGACACCGAGGCATGATCGGACCATACCATAGGGTCTATAGTACAGGCCGGGTCATGTGAGAGTAGGTGGTGACTAATAAAAAAAGGTCTATTCTACTGTACATATCATGGACAGGAGAATAGAAAGTGTAGTCCCGTGTTTTAGGGTGTAGGGTACGCCAGACATCGATGAGTCTCAAGTCTAGTAATTTACTTCTGAGACCTCGCAGTTTCACTGCAGGAACAGAAGACCTACCCGAGGAGGAGTCAACAGCCCAATCAAAGATGAGATTGAAATCTCCTCCAAGAATCAGGGAGCCTTCAGCGAATTCAGAGAGAGTGTTCAGGTATTTTTGGCAAATCCTGGCCGGGTCCTGGTTGGGGAGATAAAGATTAGCAATGGTAAATAACTTGGTACAGATCTTAAGTTTGATAAAAATGAATCGCCCCTCTGGGTTAGGCTTAACTGATAAAACCTGAGCTGGGAGAGATTTATGTAGAGCGATGCTAACTCCCTTGGATTTTGCGACTGAATTGGTACTATGAAACCAGGAAGTATAATATCTATGCTTAAATGCGGGAATGTGGTCTGTTTTAAAATGGGTCTCCTGAAGCAGTAGAATATGGATTCTTTTTTTATGCATGTTATAGAGGATCTTGGATCTCTTCTCTGGTACATTAAATCCTCTAACATTTAGAGAGCATAAGTTGAGGTTCGCCATCGTAGAAGCACTATCCTCTGGGCACCCAAGGGAAAAGTGAGAAGATGGGGAGGGAGAAGAAAGAAACTAAGATTAAAGAAAAGAAAGCAGAGAAAGTAGTAGAACGGAAAACAGACGGTAAAGTAAATGGATACAGGGAAAACATAGGGGCCTTCTTCACAGATAGCACAGCCAATAGTAAATTGGCAACATTATCTATGCTTCTAGATCCTCACTGGAATGGCATATAGTACCACAGTAAATGTACTTTACCGTTGAAACTTTATCTGTGAAATTGTCCATACATAAAAAATAATCTGTTTTTTAAACACTAAGTTATAATAAAATTGATTGTACTTTTGTAAAAGACAAAAATTCGGTGTAATGACTCTAGTTTTTCGGATAATATCACAGCCAAAATAAGTCCACGGCTGGGGCTGCAGCCTGTAGCCATATGCTTTATCTTTTGCTGGTATCAATATGGGGGGACCCTATGACATTTTTATCTATTTATTTATTTATCACCAGTATAAGGACACAGACAGCATTTGTGATTCCATCTAATCAAAGACGCTGTCTTAAGGCCGCTTTACACACTGCGATATCGGTACTGATATCGCCAACGTGTGTACCCGCCCCCATCGGTTGTGCGACACGGGCAAATCTCTGCCCGTGTCGCACAACATTGCCCGGACCCGTCACATTACTTACCTTCCCTGCGATGTCGCTGTGACCGTTGAACCGCCTCCTTTCTAAGGGGGCGGTTTGTTCAGCGTCACAGGGACGTCACAGCAGCGTCACTGAACCGCCGCCTAATAGAAGCAGAGGGGCGGAGATGAGCGGGACGAACATCCCGCCCACCTCCTTACTTCCGCATTGTGGCCGGGAGGCAGGTAAGGAGAGCTTCCTCGTTCCTGCGGTGTCACACGGAGCGATGTGTGCTGCCGCAGGAATGAGGAACAACTTCGTTACTGCTGCAGTAACGATATTTGAGAATGGACCCCCATGTCACCGATGAGCGATTTTGCACGTTTTTGCGACGATGCAAAATCGCTCATAGATGTCACACGCAACAGCATCGCTAAAGCGACTGGATGTGCGTCACAAATTCCGTGACCTCAACGAGATCACTTGAGCGATGTCGTAGCGTGTAAAGCTCACTTTAGAGGATGGGGTGTGGTTCAATGCCAGCAAATCAGAGGTGCCGGTGGAAGGGGAAATCAGTGAATATGCATTAGGGATAATTATTGCCCTCAGTTCTGCATCTTATCTAACACTAACATCATCCATAATCCAAACCTTGCACCTCTGTCTCCAAGACTTATATCATGCTGCACCGGTTTTCTGGAATGAACTACTCTAGAAAATTTGACTAATATCTAGCCCTTATGTTTTAAGCATGCTTTAAAAACACATCTCTTTAGACAGGCCTATCACTAACCTAACTCTTCTCCTGTTCCCATGTTGTAAATGTTAATCACAATCTTCTCCCTCCTATTCATCTGGCTCCATGTCTTCCATGCATCCAGTAGCATACAGTAACTGCACTTTCACAGATCCTGGCTGATCACAAGATCATTCAGCCTTATAAAAAAAACACATATTTATTATAATGATGGCTGGACTGTACATGATGATACCAATAGCGTTCCCTCTATTTCCTTATAGATTGTAAGATTAGGGTTAGGACTCTCGCTTGTCACAGGTGTGTCACTGGTTTCTGGCCATAGAAGGTCAAAGTGTTTGGCTGCGCAGAATGCTCCCTGACTTTCTATTGTTCCTGCTGTCAGTATTCATTGGTATAGGTAGCTTCCTGCTGGATTCATCTTTCCCTTTTTGGACCCAGCAGGAGCTCGCCTTCCACCCAGCTGCTGATCATCAGCATTCTCTTGGTGCCTAAATACCCCTTCCTTCCTTGGACTGATGCTGGTGATATTTTTCAGTTCATTCAAGCCTTGGTTGGAAGCAGGTGGCTTGTACTCCCCTGTGGTGTTGTTGCTGAAAACTTTGCACGTTGTTGCAAAACCGTTGTTGCTGAAAATGTCTACACGTGTCATCTGTGGATATGTAGTTCATTTTCCCCCTGTGTATCCTCCTTGTGTTTTTTGTAGTATTTAGTGGGGTTCAGGTAGAGATAATCCCATCCGTTCACTATTTAGGGCCCAGCACTAGGAATACCTAGGGTCAGGTATCCAGCATGGCACATAAGTGCATAACCTATCTACAGTGGTGTGGGAGCCCCATGGATCACCAGAAGGTATGGTTAGGGGGTAACCATCTCCCCCTTCCCAAGATACAGGGATTCCCTTCTCTCCCCTTTTGCCGTTCGCTTGGTACTTCTCCGTAACTAGTGTGACATCGCTCCTCCTGTAACTGGTGAACTATGTGTTACTTTGCTATCTTTTTATCGCCTGTACATGTCCTGGATTCATATTTATCTTTTGTTATTTTTTTTTTTTTTAACTTCATTTTATTAACAACTTCAAACATGGTACAACTGACATTTGCAATGTTAAAGTAGCTCAGTACATGGATAGTGATATTTGATCAAAACAATGAATAGTCATATAAAGTCCATAATATCTTTTGCACTTAAAATAAAATAATGATATTATCCATACTTCTTATCATTTGCATATATGTCTAATTTTATATTGAGCATAGGAACAGCTCTAACAATCAGCATGACCATATTTTAAAAACAAGATAAAAAAATAATGAGAAAGAAAGAAAGAACAACAACAACAGCCACTTTGCATTATTATACTTCATTATACCGCTGGACAGTGTTTCACATCCCAACATCTAACGGGAACCCCCATTATCAGTGTAATCTCCCCTAAGCCTCCGTAAGTGTATCTGGAGAAGAATTCCACAGACCCCAAATTTTGTAAACTTCTCCCGGGCACCCCCTATTATAATATACCACCCGCTCATAGACTATGGTTGCATTGACTAGTTTAACCCAGGACCGCACAGTAGGATCCGAATCTCCCATCCACCTCAAAGCTATCAACTTCCTATCCAGAAATAATGCATCTCTGAGAAATATTGTCATGTAATCATCCCAGGACTCTTCCTCCACTATCCCAAACAGGCATATCAAAGGGTCACACAAAACAGGAACCGATACAATCGATGATAGCAGAGATGTCACTCCCCGCCAGTACGAGGATATATTAGGACAGCTCCAGATCATATGTATGAAATTTGTCCCTGAGAGATGACACTTCGGGCATTCCGATGTATGTAAACGGCCCATGCTAAATAAGCGAGTAGGAGTAAGGTATGCCTGATGGACAATGTAGCATTGAATCAACTTATTATTAACAGACGGGAATACCGCAGTCGGAGATTCCAATATCTCTTCCCATTCTTCTCCCTATACAGAGGGAATAAGAGATTTCCATCTATCCTGGGCTGGCAAAGGGTCCGACTCCACCCCCACCGACAACAGGTGAGTATACTGTATATAGCTGAGATTAGGCCTCGAGGTCCTTGTGATTTTAGAATACCTATCATAGGAAGTGATATCAATTTCCTCGCTCCAATTTTCTGCATGTGGGATTGAATTGCTGTAAGAATCTGCAGGTATCTAAAGAATTGTGATCTTGGGACATTATATTCAGTTTGGACCTGTTCAAAGGACTTGAAGATTGTGGTTCCCGGGGCAAAAAGATCACTTAATGCATTGACACTGTGAGTGGCCCACAATTGCGTCGAGGGGTGATCTCTCAGAGTATGGAAGTGGCTATTTCCCCATAATGGACGTTCCGCCACCACCCATTCGAAATGCACCACCCTCTTGGCTTGTCGCCAGACTAATCTTGACAACCTGAGGAGGGGTAATTGCCGTGATGTTCTCAGTCCATCTAATTCTAGAAAACCCGCTAAACAATCAGTCCCAGCTGCGTGCGCCAAGTGACTCTCAGAGTTTGGCATCTGACAACCAGGCATCCAGGTCTCCAGTGCCTTAAGCTGTCCCGCTAGGTAGTATAGGAAGAACTCCGGCAATGCCATCCCTCCCAGTCTCTTGGATCTCTGTAAAATGGATAACCGAAGTTTGGGTCTGGATTTCCCCATATGAAAGAGATAGTAAGTGAGTTCAACATTGAAAAGAAGGATTTGGGCACTGATACTGTACTATGTTGTAGTGTATAGCTAAGCTTTGGAAGTAATATCATTTTGATTAAGTTTATTCTGCCAACCACTGACCAGGGTAGCTTGCTCCATGAGTTATATTTAAGTTTAACGTGTTCCAGGAGTGGTGTTATACTCGTCTGCAGGTCTAGTGTATGGTCTTTCTGTATGTGTATTCCCAGGTATTTAAAGCTGGTTACCACTTGCAAAGGTGACCTACCCTCCATTGAAGTTACAGACCCTTGTGTTAATAGCATCAAAGCCGAATTGTCCCAGTTGATACGTAGTCCCGAAAACTCCCTAAATTTATCTATAGTGTCTATAACCACCGGTAAATAGTGATGAGCGAGTACTAAAAAGCTCGGGTGGTCGAGGCTCGGGCCGCGCATCCCAAGATACTCGTGTACTCGGCCCGAGCACCGAGCCCAATGTTATCCTATGGGAGACCCGAGTATTTTTATGAAATGACCCCCGGCAGCATGTAGAAACCCTAAAAATGTCACAAAAGTCTCAGAAGAGTGCTCAAATGACATGGCAACAGCATGGGGAAGACCCCTTGAAGCATTTATCACTCAAAAGTCACAGCTGTGAACAATTTTGTCCGCGTTTTACGCCATTTTTACGGACTCACCAGAAAACCTTCAAAAATGACACCAAAATGAATTTTCATGGCGGAAATGTTAAGGGCACATACCCAATAGTGAGATAGAGTTGGTGTATGTTACTTTTGGAGATTACATGAAAGATTTTACGTGAAAACATTGTGTGGCACTCCGATGTCCCTGAGAAGAGATATACAGTTAGGTCCAGAAATATTTGGACAGTGACACAAGTTTTGTTATTTTAGCTGTTTACAAAAACATGTTCAGAAATACAATTATATATATAATATGGGCTGAAAGTGCACACTCCCAGCTGCAATATGAGAGTTTTCACATCCAAATCGGAGAAAGGGTTTAGGAATCATAGCTCTGTAATGCATAGCCTCCTCTTTTTCAAGGGACCAAAAGTAATTGGACAAGGGACTCTAAGGGCTGCAATTAACTCTGAAAGAGTCTCCCTCGTTAACCTGTAATCAATGAAGTAGTTAAAAGGTCTGGGGTTGATTACAGGTGTGTGGTTTTGCATTTGGAAGCTGTTGCTGTGACCAGACAACATGCGGTCTAAGGAACTCTCAATTGAGGTGAAGCAGAACATCCTGAGGCTGAAAAAAAAGAAAAAATCCATCAGAGAGATAGCAGACATGCTTGGAGTAGCAAAATCAACAGTCGGGTACATTCTGAGAAAAAAGGAATTGACTGGTGAGGTTGGGAACTCAAAAAGGCCTGGGCGTCCACGGATGACAACAGTGGTGGATGATCGCCGCATACTTTCTTTGGTGAAGAAGAACCCGTTCACAACATCAACTGAAGTCCAGAACACTCTCAGTGAAGTAGGTGTATCTGTCTCTAAGTCAACAGTAAAGAGAAGACTCCATGAAAGTAAATACAAAGGGTTCACATCTAGATGCAAACCATTCATCAATTCCAAAAATAGACAGGCCAGAGTTAAATTTGCTGAAAAACACCTCATGAAGCCAGCTCAGTTCTGGAAAAGTATTCTATGGACAGATGAGACAAAGATCAACCTGTACCAGAATGATGGGAAGAAAAAAGTTTGGAGAAGAAAGGGAATGGCACATGATCCAAGGCACACCACATCCTCTGTAAAACATGGTGGAGGCAACGTGATGGCATGGACATGCATGGCTTTCAATGGCACTGGGTCACTTGTGTTTATTGATGACATAACAGCAGACAAGAGTAGCCGGATGAATTCTGAAGTGTACCAGGATATACTTTCAGCCCAGATTCAGCCAAATGCCGCAAAGTTGATCGGACGGTGCTTCATAGTACAGATGGACAATGACCCTGTCAGGTTTCCAGGTTTTCCAGTTCTCTTTTGAATGAGCTTGCCCTCAGTTAACATGGAGTTTAAGGTTCTGTTGCCCTACTTCCTGTCCAGCTGCTTAAAAGGCCGCCTCTCAGCCCAGTCCAGTGCCTGAGTATACTGCTTGCTGTGTGCTCCTGCTTTGCTGTTTCTACTTCCTGATTGCCTTGGATTCTCCTGAAACTCTACCGACCGACTCTGGACCATACCCGGTTTTCTTCAAGCTGTGCCCGGACTCCGTCTGCCGTCTTTGATCAGCACTCTGCCCGGTTCGTAACCACTCTGGACAATCATCCCGTACGGACACTCCTGGACTATACCACTTGCCCCTTGTGTACCGGCTGCCGCACATTTAGGCCTTCCGGGGTTGATTGCCGGACAGTCCCTGTACAGGGGTTCGCTCTGGTGGTCTCCCTGGGGGAGTCCGGTGCGTGGCCCCGGGAATCCCCTTCGCTCCGTTTTGTGTGTTGTTTTACTGTGTTTATTCCCGTTGTGTATCTACCGTGGTGACATATTATATAACATCTTGTACCAAGAACTCGTCTCTGTTGTCATTGCCCTAACGCAATCGAAATCCTCAGAACATACAGTAGTATTACAGACCCCAAGCATACAGCCAAAGCTACCCAGGAGTTCATGAGTGCAAAAAAGTGGAACATTCTGCAATGGCCAAGTCAATCACTAGATCTTAACCCAATTGAGCATGCATTTCACTTGCTCAAATCCAGACTTAAGATGGAAAGACCCACAAACAAGCAAGACCTGAAGGCTGCGGCTGTAAAGGCCTGGCAAAGCATTAAGAAGGAGGAAACCCAGCGTTTGGTGATGTCCATGGGTTCCAGACTTAAGGCAGTGATTGCCTCCAAAGGATTCGCAACAAAATATTGAAAATAAAAATATTTTGTTTGGGTTTGGTTTATTTGTCCAATTACTTTTGACCTCCTAAAATGTGGAGTGTTTGTAAAGAAATGTGTACAATTCCTACAATTTCTATCAGATAGTTTTGTTCAAAACTTCAAATTGAACGTTACAATCTGCACTTGAATTCTGTTGTAGAGATTTCATTTCAAATCCAATGTGGTGGCATGCAGAGCCCAACTCGCGAAAATTGTGTCACTGTCCAAATATTTCTGGACCTAACTGTACATGAAGGCCTCTTGAGTCTAATTTGCCCATTTTGAGGAAGTGAGTCTTTGTAGTATTTTCCTTTGCCAGGGCAGTCCAAAATTGTGAGGTTCACCAATGCCCCTGCATACAGACGTGCATGAGGGCTTGTATACCTGAAGTGCCCATTGTAAGGAAGTGGGTCTATTGTAGTATAGCCCTTTGGCAGGACACCCAAAAATTGGGAGGCTCCACATTGTCCCTGGATAGAGACATGCATGAGGGCCTGTAAACCTGAAGTGCCCATTGTAAGGAAGTGGGTCTATTGTAGTATAGCCCTTTGGCAGGACAGCCAAAAATTGGGAGGCTCCACATTGTCCCTGGATAGAGACGTGCATGAGGGCCTGTAAACCAGAAGTGCCCATTGTAAGGAAGTGGGTCTATTGTAGTATAGCCCTTAGGCAGGGCAGCCAAAACAAAAATTGGGAGGCTCCACATTGTCCCTGGATAGAGACGTGCATGAGGGCCTGTAAACCTGAAGTGCCCATTGTAAGGAAGTGGGTCTATTGTAGTATAGCCCTTTGGCAGGACAGCCAAAAATTGGGAGGCTCCACATTGTCCCTGGATAGAGACGTGCATGAGGGCCTATAAACCAGAAGTGCCCATTGTAAGGAAGTGGGTCTATTGTAGTATAGCCCTTTGGCAGGGCAGCCAAAAATTGGGAGGCTCCACATTGTCCCTGGATAGAGACCTGTTAGGTTCTTAGTGCGTCCGTGCTTGCATTTAAAAAACGCACGTGTGTGCCTGTTGGTGGCAGCGTTCAGGTGCACTTGTGTGCGTTTTGCACAAACTTGGATATAATGCACAAGTCTAGTGAATACACATCAGCACAGCATTGCAAAATGTGCAAGGGTGTTGGCAACGAACAAGGAAGTGGACGTGATGGTGGTGCAGGCAGAGACCGAGGTCGTGTGCAAGCTCTAATTTCGCCACAACAAAGGGCCACATCTACTCGCTCGCACGTCCTGTCCCAAATTCTTGGGGACCGCAGCAGTACACCGCTCTTGAACCAAGACCAGTGTCAACAGGTTGTTAGTTGGATAGCGGATAATGCTTCCAGTCAGATTGGCACCACCACAAACACTCTGTCTTCCACACGGTCAAGTGTCAGTAGCCGTGATACTGCACCGCACATTTCAGAACCTGATCCTCCTTCCTACCACCAGGCCGAGTACACGTCCACGGACATTACTGATCCCACACTTGGACACTCGGAAGAGCTGTTCACGTTTCCATTCACACATTCTGGCCTCTTGCCAGCTCCTGTTGAAGTGGGCCATGACGAGATTGTATGTACAGATGCCCAAATATTTGAGCAGCCACGTTCTCACGAAGTTGGCAACTTGTCTCAACAAGGGGTGGACGATGATGAGACACAATTGTCAGGAAGTCAGGAGGAGGAGCAGGGTGCGGAAGAGGAAGACCACGTGGTGGATGATCCAGTAACTGACCCAACCTGGCAGGAGGATATGCAGAGCGAGGACAGCAGTGCACAGGGGGAGGGAGGCGTAGCCTCCCAACAGGCAATAAGAAGCAGGGTGGTGGCCCTAGGCCCTAGGTTCCCCGGAACAACAACACGACACAAGGTGCCTGTACAAATGTTAGGTCTTCCCGAGTCTGGCAGTTTTTTAAGTTGGCTCCAGATGATTCTAAAAAGGCCATTTTCAACACCTGCCATGCCAGCATCAGCAGGGGTACCAAAACTAGCAGCCTGACCACCACCAGCATGATCAGGCACATGTCAGCCAAGCACCCGACTTTGTGGGATGTACAACAGAGTCGAGGAGCAGTGCTTGCTGATGTCACTGCTACGTCTTCGCTTGTTGTGCATGCGAGCCAATCCCCTGTCCATGCTGCCCGCGAACAAGCCTCCTCCGGCCCTGCACCTGCAGCTGCCCACGCAGAAATAACACCATCATCAAGCACGTCCTTGTCCCAGTGCAGCGTTCAGTTATCCATTCAGCAAACCTTTGAACGCAGGCGCAAATACACTGCCAACGCACCACATGCCACACTTCTAAATGCTAACATTTCGCGACTGCTTGCGCTGGAAATGTTGCCTTTTAGGCTGGTGGAGACAGAAGCATTCCGCGACCTGATGGCGGCAGCTGTCCCACGTTACTCGGTCCCCAGCTGACACTATTTCTCCCGGTGTGCCGTCCCCGCATTGCATATCCACGTGTCACAAAATATCACAAATTTCAGCCAAAGTCCACCTAACCACAGACACGTGGACAAGTGCTTGTGGGCAAGGCCGCTACATCTCGTTGACGGCACACTGGGTTAATATTGTGGAAGCTGGGACCCAGTCTGAGCGAGGGACGGAACACGTCCTTCCCACACCAAGTTTTGCAGGCCTTACCTCAGTCAGGGTTTCACCCACACTCTACAGCTCCGGAATGTCATGCTCCTCAGCCTCCTCTTCCTCCTGCGCATCCTCATCCACTTTACCCTCCACACCAGTCCCAAGCTGGAAGTGTCGCGTGCGGAGGAGGGGACACTGCGCTCTCCCACTGCTCGGGTCCGGCTGCCGCTGCTCTACGGCTGCTGTTGCTTGGTGGCTCGAGCGATGGCCGGATCCCAGGGACTCGAGCGGCGCTCCTCGCCCGTGAGTGAAAAGGGGTGGTTTGGGTTTTGGGGATATTGTCCGTGACGCCACCCACGATTGTGGTGATTGTGTGGACACCACCGCTGCTCTGGACGGGGATCCCAGGAGCGGTGACAGGGAGCAGCTTTGTTGTTATTTCTCCCCTCCGTGGGTAGGGGCGTTGGTTGTCCCGGGGCCCGGTGATGGGGTAGAGATGAATGACAGGCGGGTTGCAGGGCCTGATGAGGTACAGGGTCGCAGGGGCAGCGCTGTGCCGCACGGCACAGAGGTACTCACTCAGCCCAATGATGATGACACAGTTCACGGTAAAACAAGCGGCTGGATGGACGGGTCCCTCGGACGGCTGCGGTTGTTCCTCCCTGCAGGTTAGTGATGACTGTCTCTCCCTGCACCTAAGTTCAGTGTCCCACCGGTAACCCGCTCCCCGACCTGGATATGGGCCGGAGGAGCCCCTTTTGCCCGCAGGCGCTGGCCCAGGGAGACGGTTGCCCTTGGCGGTGGCGGTGTCTCCCCTTCACGGTTGGACGGTTGCCTTCTACCGGGACTTGGCTGTTTGGAAACCCGGAGGTCCCCTTCACTAACGGATTTGGCAAATTCACGGCGACTCCAAGCCTTGCCGGGATCCGAAAGGCCCCTGCCAATGGTGCTGGCTTCTCTTTGTATACCGGTCCGGTACCGCCGGGTCACCACCCGTCCAGTCCACGGTCCTTACGGCAGACTCCAATCGGCCTCCACTGCAGACGGTCACCACCGCCTGCCAACCTTGCTGTCCTGTCCGGGCCACACACCCGGACCAACTTCAGGCTCTTTGCTGTCACTTTTCTCCTCTCTACTACTTTCCTCCTTCCACTTCCTTAGCTTAACTCTCACTGCCTGTGTTTTCCCTCCTCCAGGACTGTGAACTCCTTGGTGGGTGGAGACCAACCGCCTGGCTCCACCCTCTGGTGTGGACAACAGCCCCTGGGGAAGGCAACAAGGATTTTGTGTTTTGACTATGATGTGCCTGCAGGGAGTGTGGGGTGTGTAAGTGTTGTGCTCTGTGGCCCCTGGCTTGTCAAGGGCGACACAGAAGCACTGCAGCACTGCCTCGGCGAAGCAGCAACAGGCTGTGCTGAAGCTAATCTGCATAGGTGACAAACCCCACAATGCAGAAGAGGTGTGGACAGCTCTGAAACAGCAGGCAGATCACTGGCTCACACCTCTGAACCTAAAGCCAGGAAAGGTCGTGTGTGACAATGGCCGGAACCTGGTGGCGGCTTTGAGGCGAGGCCAGCTGACACATGTTCCATGCGTGGCCCATGTGCTCAACCTCGTGGTTCAGCGGTTTCTAAAGTCATACCTAGAGCTGTCTGATCTGCTGGTAAAAGTTCGCAACCTGTCTGCACATTTTCGAAAGTCACCTACTGCTTCAGCCGGCCTTGCCGGTTCTCAGCGCTGTTTGCATCTTCCGGCTCACAGACTGGTGTGTGATGTCCCCACGCGTTGGAATTCAACTCTGCACATGTTGGTCAGGATATGTGAGCAGAAGAGGGCAGTTGTTGAGTACCTGCATCACGTAAGCCGTCGGGAAATGGGTCAAACTCCACACATAACACCTGAGGAGTGGAGATGGATGTCCGACCTATGTACCATCCGCCAAAACTTTGAGGACTCCACCAAGATGGTGAGCGGCGATGACGACATTATTAGCGTCACCATACCGCTTCTCTGCCTTCTAAAATGGTCTCTGCTCAAAAACAAACATGATGCATTGCAGACGGAGCGCGATGATTTGGAGCAAGGAACAGTAGTGGTTGTGGGTGATAACACACAGCCCAGCCTCGTCTCATCACAACATGCAGTGGAGGACTATGATGAGGAGGAGGATGAAGACATGGAGCAACTCTCCGGCCAAATTGAGGATATGACATGCACACCAGTCATATCCTTGGTTCAGCGTGGCTGGCCGGAGGACAGGGTAGATGATGAGGAGGAGGAGGAGGACGAGGACAGCATGTTCAGTCATCGTGTTGGTCAGGATACTGAAGTGATGGCTGTTAAGAGTCTGGCGCACATGGCTGACTTTATGGTAAGCTGCCTGTCTCGTGACCCTCGTGTTAAGAACATCTTGGCCGACAATCATTACTGGTTGGTAACACTGTTAGACCCACGCTAAAAGGAGAACTTTATGTCTCTTATTCCCGAGGCGGAGAGGTCAGGCAAAATGCAGCAGTTCCGGAAGGCCATAGTCACGGAAGTAGGCAAAGCATTCCCCTCACAAAACGCTAGCGGCATAGGTCAGGAATCAGTGGACAACCAAGGTGTACAGCTGAGAGGGGCACATGTCCAATCCGCCAGAGGTAGAGGAACAGTCTTTAAGATGTGGGACAGTTTTCTCAGCCCCTCACGTACCACAGCCCCTGAGGTACGGGGTAGTGCCACAAGAAATCCTAAGTCTGCCCAGATGCTCAAGGAGTACCTTGCAGATCGAACAACTGTACTCCGACATTCCTCTGTGCCTTACAATTATTGGGTATCCAAGCTGGACACGTGGCATGAATTGGCTCTCTACGCCTTGGAAGTCCTGGCCTGCCCTGCCGCTAGCGTTTTGTCAGAGCGTGTTTTTAGTGCCGCAGGTGGAATCATTACAGATAAACGCACCCGCCTGTCAACTGAAAATGCTGACAGGCTGACTTTGATCAAGATGAACAAGGGTTGGATTGGGCCAGACTTCACCACACCACCAGCAAATGACAGCGGAATTTAAAGTTTGTAACGGGAATTTGCCATGTACCTCCACTCACCCATGGGTACACACTTCTGGACTTTGGATAATCGCTGGACTGCTCCTCCTTCTCCTCATGCGCCACCATGATGACCGTTACAATAGTTAGGCCGTTGTTTCAGGTATACCCCCAGTGGTAAATTTCTTCGCCCATTCTTTCAGAATGGGCATTACAACGACAGGAGACACAAGTGCACCTGTACGCTGCCACCGACAGGCACACACGTGCGGTTTTTAAATGCAAGCATGGACGCAATAAGAACCTAACAGGTTTTTAGGAGCGACAATTACTGGAAAGTTTGACACTATCAGACACTGCTGACTGACGTGTATTATTCACTAGACTTGTGCGTTATATACTAGTTTGTGAAAAACGCACACAAGTGCACCTATACGCTGCCACCGACTGCCACACACGTGCGTTTTTTAAATGCAAGCACGGACGCAATAAGAACCTAACAGGTTTTTAGGAGCGACAATTACTGAGAAGTTTGACACTATCAGACACTGCTGACGTGTATTATTCACTAGACTTGTGCGTTATATACTAGTTTGTGCAAAATGTGTACCTGTACGCTGCCACCGACAGGCACACACGTGCGGTTTTTAAATGCAAGCACGGACGCACTAAGAACCTAACAGGTTTTTAGGAGCGACAATTACTGAGAAGTTTGACACTATCAGACACTGCTGACTGACGTGTATTATTCACTAGACTTGTGCGCTATATACTAGTTTGTGCAAAACGCACACAAGTGCACCTGTACGCTGCCACCGACAGGCACACACGTGCGGTTTTTAAATGCACGCACGGACGCACTAAGAACCTAACAGCTTTTTAGGAGCGACAATTACTGAGAAGTCTGACACTATCAGGACTGTTTTAGACTGTGTACACAAGCCCCAGATATGATGAAGGCTGGTATACGGTCACCACTAGGAATGGCTATATACCCTGCCTGCCTGCCTGTATACAGCTACAATAGTCCTGAGAAGGACTCTTCTGGTCACTAGGATGTATTCTGACCTGGCTATACCCTGCCTGCCCTGCCTGTATACAGCAACAATAGTCCTGAGAAGGACTCTGCTCCTGTACTCCGACCTGGCTATACCCTGCCTGCTTGTATACAACTACAATAGTCCTGAGAAGGACTCTGCTTCTGTACTCCGACCTGGCAATACCCTGCCTGCCTGTATACAACTACAATAGTCCTGAGAAGGACTTCTGGTCACACTGTTTGCAGCCCTGCTACGGAAATAACTATAAAGGGCCGCAAACCTTTCCCTGAAGCAGCAACACTCTCCCTGCACTGACTGTCTGGATGGCTGTGTGCAGAGCACAGCGCGCCCGCCAGTATAAAGGCTCGGTCACGCTGTGTAGGCCGGCCAATCACTGCAATTCCACAACTAACAGGGCTGTGGCATTGCAGTGGTCTGCCAGCCAATCCCTGCATGAGGGCTGGCTCTCAAAAGAGCGCCAACATGCAGGGATGAAGACCACGAGTACAGCACGAGTATCGCGAGATTACTCAGTCCCCGCCGAGTAGCCCGAGTACAGTGATACTCGTGCGAGTACCGAGTAGTGACAAGCATACTCGCTCAACACTACCGATAAAGTCTCTTGCACTCGATCTAAGAAGACAACCATGTCATCCGCATACAATCCTATTTGATCTGTGTGGTCGGCTATAGTGATTCCAGTGATCTGTGCATGAGAACGGATTCTAATTGCCAAAGCTTCAATAACAAGTGCAAACAATGCTGGAGACAGTTGGCATCTCTGTCTTGTGCCCCGTCTCAATGAAACGGGTGCAGACATAACACCATTGACTAGTACCCTGGCTGTCGGGGACCTATACAACATATGGATCCAGTTACTGAATTTAGACCCAAAGGCGAATCTCTGGAGGCAGGCAAACAAAAATAACCATTCTACCGAGTCAAATGCCTTGGCCGCGCCCACTCGTTTTCCTGGACCAGTGTACTATATTGCACTATGGATTGGACCCGTCTTATATTTATAGAGGTGTTTTTCCCAGGCATAAATCCGGTTTGATCCGCATGAACTATACTCGATATGACTGAAATTAGCCTGGACGCCAATATTTTGGTAAATATCTTGTAATCCACTTTGACTAAGGAAATAGGGAAGTATGAGCCGCAGTCTAATGGATCTTTGCCCTCCTTCCTCAGCACAACTATATGTGGTTCGTATAAAGAGGCAGGTAGAGAGTCACCGGCTGAAAAATGTGAGAAAACATCTAAAAGAATCGGGGCCAATACATCACAATATTTACTATGGAATTCTATGGGGAGGCCATCTGGACCCGGAGATTTCCCCCTAGCCATATCCGAGATGGCTGTAATCACTTCCTCCAGTGTGATATTCGCCTCCAGAGACTCACGTTGCGATCTGCTCAAAGTGGGAAACTCCAAATCCAACAAGTATGCCACACAACTTTGAACTCCATGAAGATTTCTAGAAGTATATAGGGCTTTATAATATTCACAAAAGCACTCTAAGATATCTTCAGGGGATGTAGCTATTGAGCCGTCCGCCCTCCGTATACCCAGTATTGTATTTGAGGTGTTATGTTGTCTAACCATATATGCCAGTAACTTACTAGATTGATTTCCAAGTTAAAAATATGATTGCCGGGTAAAGAACAGTTTGCGTTTGGACTTGGTCTTAGAGTGCTGCATATACAACCTATATGAATGCATCCAGGCCGCCCCATTTCCATCGGTTGGGGCCAATATATATACTGCCTCCAGGTCCCTAAGTCTCCCCTCTACCATGTCATCCTCAGTTCTAGTCACTCTTTTAAGATATGTTATGGTTGAAGACAGACACCCCCGAAGGTAGGCCTTGAGAGTATACCACACCAAGTTAGTATTCCAGGGCTTAGGCTTCTAGGAAATCTTCTATTGGTCAGAGTCCTATCGCTTTGATCAATTAGTTTCAACCAAAAGGGGTTTAACCTCCAAAAGGGTTTGCTAGCATTTTGGTTAATCTTAAGAATAAGGATCACTGGGCTGTGATCTGATATACCCCTAACCCAGTGTACCACGTCATCCACCCAGGTCGCGATATTACTCGACCCAAAAATATAATCCAACCGGGACAGCGTGCGTCTAGTAGAAGAGTGACATGTGTATTCTCGGGTATCAGGGTGCCGGAATCGCCAAAGGTCAATCCCCCCACCTCCCTCCGCGCATTGCTGCATATCAGTCAAGTTTGAGGTTGAGTGTTGTCCCCCCCCCCATCCATCCGAAATCTGTCCTGCTCCTCATTCATCACAAGATTAAAACCCCCCATACATAGCACACACGCATCTGGATAATTGAGGGCAAAGCTCAGTGCCTGCTTAAGAATGGAGACGCGAGCCGGTGGGGGGTTGTAAATGCATAATAGAACTTAATCTCTAGAGTCTATAGACGCATATATGAACACAAATCGCCCCTCCGGGTCACGCCTTACCACCCTCGCTTCCCAACGGATATGTTTATGGACCAATAGAGAGACACCTCTAGAGTAGCTGGTATGGAACGCATGTGTCGACCATTGTACCCATGTTTTTTTTTACTAGTCTAGCTGTGTCCCATGTGAGGTGAGTCTCTACCAGTACCACCAGTTGAGCCCTGATTTGCTTAATTGGGAAAATACCTTAAGGCCTTGTGCGCACTAGGCGTTTTTGCCGCGTTTTTAGCGGCGTTTTTTACCGCGTTTTTGTGCTGAAAACGCAGTGACATTGCTTCCCCAGCAATGTCAATGGGTTTTCATAAGTGCTGTCCGCACACAGCGTTTTTTTTTAGCTGCGTTTTTGTGGTGACCACAAAGACGCAGCATGTCAATTATTTCTGCGTTTTCCACTCATTGAATTCAATGAGATGTTAAAAACGCAATGAAAAACGCATATAGCCGCGTTTCTATGACTAAAAACGCAGCTATAGACGCAAGGGGTGGGCACTACAGTGACGTGTACAGGAAGAGGATTCCTTCTGTTGGTAAACACAGAAGCATGAATCCTCCCGGTACCATCACCGCTGCTTCCACCTCCCGTCCTGTGCATGTCAGCTCCGCGCGGCGCCATGTCTGGGCGGGAGGTGGAGGCAGCGGCGAAAACCAAAGTGAACAGTAGAAAAAAAAAATGTCATATATACTCACCTGTCCGCAGGGTCCCGGTGCCATGCCCGCTCCCAGCCCCTCCCGGTACCGCCGCTCTGGCTGTGTGCAGTCTCCCCGGGGCAGGACCTTGCTTGCAGGACCTGGCGCTGATCACCTGATGCAGTCACCTGACGCATCAGCTGATCGCGGTGTCGCCGGCTTCTTCGCGCCCGGCCGGCTATCAGCTGATCCTGCCGTCAGGGGACTTCATCAGCTGATTACCGGCAGCTCCTGCTGCGATCGGACGGGATCAGACTCCTGTCCAATCGATCGCTCCAGGAGCTGCCGGTAATAATCAGCACAGCACAGACGTGAGTATTATTTTTTTTTTTGCAGCAAAAAGTGAACAAGTCCTGCACCGCCTGCCCTCAGATTACCTCCAGGTCCAGTGGCTCACGTGCTGATAATTGCCATATAGCGCTGGTTGCAGGCGCAGCGTGCTGGTCGGTAGTGAGCAGCTAGGAGATCCAACAACAGGGAGATGAATAATCGACCGCAAACAGCTGCTATGCCAGACAAATTCTTTTTTATTCAAACGTTCTTTTCATCGGTGCAGATAAAATTGCGGGAGGTGGCTTGGATGCGAGTCCCTCCAAAGGACGACGGCCGTTTCGTCTGTAAGCCAGACTTCTACGGGTCCGTAGAAGTCTGGCTTACAGACGAAACGGCCGTCGTCCTTTGGAGGGACTCGCATCCAAGCCACCTCCCGCAATTTTATCTGCACCGATGAAAAGAACGTTTGAATAAAAAAGAATTTGTCTGGCATAGCAGCTGTTTGCGCTCGATTATTCATCTCCCTGTTGTTTGATTATTTTTTTTTTTTTCTACTGATGCATCTGCTGATTGTATAACCGGCTTTTATACAATCAGCTGATGTGTGATGGGATTCAGGCACTTGATCCTGACACATCATCTGATCGCTTTGCCTTCCAGCAAACCGATCAGATGATATTGGATCCTGATTGGACGGCGCGGGACCCTGACCCAGGATTACTGCGGAGGGGGGTTTATTTCAATAAAGATGGAGTCACTAATTGTGTTGTGTTTTATTTCTAATAAAAATATTTTTCTGTGTGTTTTTTTTTATCATTACTAGAAATTCATGGTGGCCATGTCTAATATTGGCGTGACACCATGAATTTCGGGCTTAGGGCTAGCTGATAATATACAGCTAGCCCTAACTCCATTATTACCTAGCTAGCCACCCGTCACCAGGGCAGCTAGAAGAGTTGGATACAGCGCCAGAAGATGGCGCTTCTATGAAAGCGCCATTTTCTGGGGTAGCTGCGGACTGCAATTCGCAGTGGGGGTGCCCAGAAAGCATGGGCACCCTGCACTGTGGATTCCAATCCCCAGCTGCCTAGTTGTACCCGGCTGGACTCAAAAATTAGGCGAAGCCCACGTCATTTTTTTTTTTTAATTATTTCATGAAATAATTAAAAAAAAGGGCTTCTCTATATTTTTGGTTCCCAGCCGGGTACAAATAGGCAGCTGGGGGTTGGGGGCAGCCCGTACCTGCCTGCTGTACCCGGCTAGCATACAAAAATATGGCGAAGCCCATGTCATTTTTTTTTTCTTTTTGGGCAAAAAACTGCATACAGTCCTGGATGGAGGATGCTGAGCTTTGTGGTTCTGCAGCTGCTGTCTGCTCTCCTGCATACACTAGTGAATGGAGGATGCTGAGACTTGTAGTTCTGCAGCTGCTGTCTGCTCTCCTGCATACACTAGTGAATGGAGGATGCTGAGACTTGTAGTTCTGCAGCTGCTGTCTGCTCTCCTGCATACACTAGTTCTGCAGCTGTCTGCTCTCCTGCATACAATGAACATTTTGAAGAAGGAAATGACATCAGACCTTTTTTTTTTTTTCTTTTTTCATCAACAATCTTTAATGGCATTGTGCACTGATTAAAAACGCAGTGAGTAAAAACGCAGCAAAAAACGCACCAAATCGCGGCAAAAACGCATGCGTTTTTGCCACGTTTTTTAGCCGCGGGTGCGTTTTTTTAGATAAAAACGCACATAAAAACGCAGCGTGAAAAAAACGTCTAGTGCGCACATACCCTAATACGTTTTTTGGGCGATTTAAGGCCTCTGACATTCCAGGTCATAAATATCAGCTCTGACCCCATATCGTATAGATCTTTGTATAGAACCTGGATCCTAGATGTAAGACGCTTTTTTCCCTGTAATTAATTGTGGTTGACCCTCCAACAGTAATAAGCCTGTCCCTACAAAGAAATAAAATTAATGTATTTGCAGCTTTAAAAATAAAGAACCAACATCGAACTTCAGGACCTTTTTGAAAAGTCTTGTAAAACATTTAAAACATCAATGGGGATACCACCATTGAATACAGTGTCCTGGTATAGGTGGTATAAGGGTGCACAAGATAGGGCTCCGATTTCACAAGAACCGATTCCTGGCCAATTTCTCCATCACTCGAGGCACGGAAAAGTCCCATCTGTCTCCAAAGGGGGCTTCAAGCAACTGTGGGAGAAGAGGGTCTCCAGGGGGCTCAGAAAATAAATGTCACCTAGTAAAGCAACCTCATTGCTTCTGCCCCTTAAGTCTTGGGTGTAACTGTAGCCAGTCCTCAGCCTCAGCAGGTGTAGTAAAAAACAGTGACGACCCTTCATGCACTATGCGGAGCCGGGAAGGATACAGCATAGAGTATATGATGTTCTGCTCCCTTAATTTCTTCTTCACATCCATGAAGTGGGCCCTCTGTTTCTGGAGGTCCACCGAAAAGTTCGGAAAAATCGAGAGCGTAGCATTGTTGTACTTGAGTGGGCTCTTCTGTCGGGCCAGACAGAGAGCTGTGTCTCTATCTCTGCAGTTGAGCATCCTTGCTAAAAAAGGATGTGGTGGTGCGCCTGGAATAGGAGGCCTCGTTGGAACTCTGTGCGCCCTCTCCAACGCAAATGTCGAAGAGAACTCGTCTCCGAGATTAGATTTCAGCCTCTCCTCCAGGAATCGTTCCGGATGCTGATCTTCCGAGTGCTCTGGCAATCCTATGATCCTTATATTGTTTCGGCGCATGCGGCTCTCTAGATCATCTGCTTTCTGGCGCCATGCATTTGCCGATTCAGCCATTGCGGTCATCTTTGTCTTTAGTGGTGCAATTTGATTCTCCAGTTCAGACACTCGTGTCTCGACTTCTGTTGTACGGGCCCTCAGGGATTGCATGTCCTTACGCAGGAGGCCCACCTCTGAGTGTACCTCCTCAATCTTCCCTGTGAGGGAGCTGTTGCTTGTAGAAATTGCTTGTAGAACTGTTCATATACCTGTCTCAGGGTTAAATCATCTTGATCCTCTGACCCGTCATCCGATAGTGCTTGGCCTTTAGAGGTTGCATTTCTCTTGGCTTTAGGGGCATCTGCCTGGCCGCCCCTTACGAACTCCTTAAGTTTATCAATAGCTCCACTTTGGTTAGGGGGACTCATATTGATACACTGGGGATTAGCCAATTCTGCACCCCTCTCTTATCGTGCCCCAGTGCGTCTGAATCCGTGCCTTTATAATGTATATTTAGTAATATGTCTGTCTCCACTCCCTCACCACGTCCAGAGAGCCGGAAAACAGCCACTTATATGGTGGATAATAATAATGAAGGGAGTCCCAGGGCAGCACCGCACTTAGGGTGTATTTATCAAAATGATGCAGGCCTGCGCAGCGTGGGAACTTCAATATGTGCCTCTCATTTGTTTTCATGTGTCAGGGAGAATCTGCAGGGCCCGTTTTTCAAGGTACACACTCAAGGTACACACTCCAGACCCTCCAGCACTCTATGGGTTAAAGTCTCCTGCAAAGCCGCCGGCCCCTTAATGGGCTGCTCACTGGCTGCCAGTTACCCAGCTAAGTGAGTAATAGCTCCCTGTGCTCACCGCTCCCGGGTCTTCACCTCTGGGCATATATCTGTCACTCCTCACTGCTCTCCGGAGTCACATGCTGCCGCTCACTGTGAAAATGCAGGCCGCAGGGAAGATGTCCACCGCTCCACACGCTCCAGCCTCAGGAGATCCAGTGACGCCGTGCAGGAGTCAGGGAACAGCTCTTGTGAGAACCGACAGCCTCCAGATGGTGTCTCCTGTCACAGCAGCCAGCCGGTGAGTAGATATGTAAGGTAACTGGGTAGAAATGGCCAGGATAAGATCAGGATTATAGGAGCTCTCTTCCCATGCGTCCTCTCTGGTTGGCTACATCGTCCCGCCCCCCTCCCCCTTGATTCATTTTAAAGTCTTGTGAATATGTTGGCGCTATATAAATAAAATTATTATTATCTTCACCAGAAAAATAGGTTTGAATAGTGAGGCAATTCAGAAATAAGCAAAATTAGTAGAACAACAATCAAACATTAAGAATGGACTCAGATTAGCTTTTCTGTTGGTGATAAAGGCCTTTCCCATCTAGAAGCAATATTAGTAATAATACAACCATCTGGTCCACCAAAGTAAAAAGTGTAAGTAACAGTGTGGGACACAGTCCTTCTCATCAGAGGCGGGGCCATATCATTGGTGCAACACGGACAGCCGGACAGGGGCCTAGAAGGTAAAGCGGCCCATTTCCACCTCCACACCAAGTGGAATTTTGCATATACCGTTCTTGCACAGGGGTCCTCTTTTATCTGTGTCCACCAGTTCCTCTCATCAGTTCTTGATTCTTTAAATTACAGCAGGGTCTTTTTAGAGGATTCGTTTGTGTAGTTTAGAGCTATTTGGGATTTTTATGGGAGCTACAGATTAAATTGATCCCCAATAATGCTTTCCTATACTCCGTCAACCAGTCAGGTGGTTCCAGATAGGTACAGATGTTGAGGATAAGAATTGAGTAACCAAAAATACTTAATTCAGCCATGTCAAAAACTCAGGTATGTTTGTAGTTTAGTTAATGTAATCTAACACACATATTTATGAATGCTTTTGTTTCTTACTAACATATATATATATATATATATATACATATATATATATATATATATATATGTGTGTATATATATATATATATACAGTTAGGTCCAGAAATATTTGGACAGTGACACAATTTTCGCGAGTTGGGCTCTGCATGCCACCACATTGGATTTGAAATGAAACCTCTACAACAGAATTCAAGTTATAAATTGCACGACACAGTGGCTTTATTCCAAAACATGAAAATTTTTTTATTATTATCAAAAATAACACACATGATAAAAATAAGCAAGGTATGCACAACTGAGGTGGATACCACCAAGGGACACAATTGTAAAGTTGATAATAGTAAATACAACACAGCTGCATAGACCTAGCATGCTAGATTAGTTGTCCACCATGCCCCTGAATTCAGGGAAGTAACCCATAAGTAATAAATTGGTAATCAGCCTGAAGCCTACAGCAATATCTCTCAAAGCCTTCTATTACAAAGAATTAAGCATAAGGCAATACAATTCTATTACAGAGAATTAAGCATGAGGCAATACAAGTGCTGCAGCGTTACTGACCGGTATACAGAGTAATAAGTAATAGGTGCAACAAAGTGCAGTACGACATACAGGGCTAATCCGCCACCATGCCTCCGAATACCGGAGAGTAACTCAATATCAGTCACTCGGTTACCTAATTAGTGATTTCAAGGTCTCTTAACGTCCGGTTACCGTCAATGATAAACATATGGCAGTACAATCATGCAACATTACTAACCAATATAAGGTGCCCGTGATAGCGCCACCTCTCCCGTTCCGATGCGCGTTTCACCTTCTTCCTCAGGGAACGTGTGGTGCACTAAATCAATTCCGGGGTTTAAATGCCGTGGGAGATATGTGACGTGACCGGAAGTAAGGGCGGGACCTAAACTGGATCCGGCATTAGCTCGTGTGTCATTTCCGATCTATGGAATGCAAATGCGGTTCACCTCAAACCCGGAAGGTACATCAGTTCCCATCATGTGAAACACCTAACCGGGGATTTAGAACGGGACTTCAGCTAAGACCCACATCAATCAAAACATTATTTCCCGTCCTTGAGACGCACATTGCGGCTCAAGACGGAACCGTAAGGCATGCCACTTCCTATGCCGTGGGATTTTAAAGCTATACAGCCCGCTCCTAATATTTGTAATTGAGATATAACATCAGAGATAAATACCCCCACCGCATCTATTATATCATAGTCGGACTTAAGGCATATTTGTACTATTACCAGATTTATATGGCAATTAACAAGTCAATAATACATAACGCAGACAGTGCAATTTCAACGAGTTCTGAACTGTCCACTCAGTTATAACTAGTAAATATGGAGAAAGCTCGGACATTCCCAATATTTCTGGGATGGCACATTTGCCCCCTTAATTGCCAAAAAAAGCCCGCTATTACCCAGTTAAGGTTTAAGTTACACACTCAAAATTATTCCCACTACAAAGCCTAAAAATAACCTGCAGTCAGCCTATACAAAACTCCCAATTGTCTCCATTAATGCCATTTGTTGGCGCATGTTTAACCATGACCCTGCAAGATGCAAGGACCACGATCCGGAAGCAGACACCAAGGGCCACAGAAAAGCATGCGCACCATGGCCTTCATCCCCACTATTATTACACACTCCATCATGACCATGGTGTATGAAAAAAAAAAAAAAAATAATAATAATTTTATTTTTATATATATATTATTTTATATCGTCCACATCAAAACTATCCGATTTTCCGAGGCCGTTCTTATAACTTTATTCCTTGATTGTAGTGTACTAGATCCATTTCCCATCAGTAAGCTTCAATGTGTAGAGGCTGCTACTATACGAAGTCAAACGCCTCACAGATGAATTGAACGTACCATCTTATAATAAAAAAACAAAAAAGTATTAATATTACATTCAACATATACCACATCATATAATATTGGAGAGTTAGGAGTAGGAGTGAGACCATGACCTGAAGGCATTCATGAGATCTTCACTAGACTGCAATTCTGTACTTAACTCCCTCATGATTCGTGCAATTGCTTATAACCTAATAAAAAGCTAAAACTAATACTAAAATCCAAAATTAAAAATTAATGCGACCCGCCCTTGTCAACTACCCAAGTCTCTATTTATAAAAAAGAACTGAACCCAAAATGTTCATTTAGGCCCATTGGTGATACTGTATTCAGCATATAAATCCATTTGCTCTCCAGTCTTCCTAGTAATGCCCCTACATCTCCACCCCTAGAATCAATTTGAATTTGGTCGATTGCCTTAATTTGAAGAGATATTGGATTAGAGTTATGAAACTGTTTATAATGTCTCGGTAGCGTTTTAAGATGTTCCCCTTCGCGAGCCTCTTTAGATTTTTCAATATCTCGCACGTGCTCTCGTACTCTGATTTTTAATTCCCTAGTGGTGAGTCCTATGTAGTATTTATTACAACCACATTTGGCTTGGTATATCACATTTTTGGACGTGCAAGATAGATGTTTCCGAATATCAAATTCCTTTAAATTCCGGTTGCCACTAAAGGTCTTTGCTCGAGTCATATTTAGGCAACCCTTACATATCCCACAGGGGAAAAAACCAGGAGTAAGCTTTGTCTTTGTTTCCTTATTGGAGCCCGTATAGTGACTCCTCACTAGAAGATCTTTAAGATTTTTGGCACGTTTCGCTGTCACCAATGGTCGATCTGGCAAACAGTTCCTTAATTATGGATCAACCAATAAGACATTCCAATGTTTTCTCAGGATAGATAAAAAATCATTCCACTTGTTGTTATACGTTGTTATTAATCTCACTGGTTGTTCTTTACTAACCCTATTATGGGTAGAGTAAAGCAGTTGGTTTCTGGAGATGTTATTTGCCCTCCTAAAGCCTTTACGTATGCATCTCCGACTATATCCTCTGGCTAAGAATCGGTTTGAAAGCTCATTAGCCTGGGCTTGAAAATTTTCCTGTGTTGAACAAATTCTCTTTGCCCGCAGAAATTGTGAAGTCGGGATGCTCTTAATAGTAGATGGAAGATGGCAAGAGGACGCGTGTAATAAAGTGTTTGTGGACGTTTTTTTCCGAAAAACATTAGTACTTAAATCACCGCTTGAAGATGCCTGTATAGTAACATCCAAGAATTCGACTGTGCGACCGAACTTATAGGTCAAATAGATGTTTTTCTTGTTATTGTTAAGGCGATCCATGAACCTCTCCAGGTCATTCACATCACCCTCCCAGACGAACCAGATGTCGTCTATGTACCTGATCCAATTTTGGACCAGGCACACAGACTCATCCGGCTCAGTCTGAAAGATGAAACGCTCCCATGCCCCCAAAAACAAGTTTGCGTAAGAGGGGGCACAGGAAGCTCCCATAGCCGTTCCCTGTACTTGCAAAAAGATTTCATTTTTAAACATGAAACAGTTATGGGAGAGAATGTATTCCAACAGGGTCAGGATGAGCTGAATTAATTGAGCGTCCAAGTTACTGGATTCCAGAAAAAACTTAGTTGCCTCAATGCCATCTTGGTGTCTGATTGAGGAATATAACGCCTCAACGTCAATTGGGAGTTTTGTATAGGCTGACTGCAGGTTATTTTTAGGCTTTGTAGTGGGAGTAATTTTGAGTGTGTAACTTAAACCTTAACTGGGTAATAGCGGGCTTTTTTTGGCAATTAAGGGGGCAAATGTGCCATCCCAGAAATATTGGTAATGTCCGAGCTTTCTCCATATTTACTAGTTATAACTGAGTGGACAGTTCAGAACTCGTTGAAATTGCACTGTCTGCGTTATGTATTATTGACTTGTTAATTGCCATATAAATCTGGTAATAGTACAAATATGCCTTAAGTCCGACTATGATATAATAGATGCGGTGGGGGTATTTATCTCTGATGTTATATCTCAATTACAAATATTAGGAGCGGGCTGTATAGCTTTAAAATCCCACGGCATAGGAAGTGGCATGCCTTACGGTTCCGTCTTGAGCCGCAATGTGCGTCTCAAGGACGGGAAATAATGTTTTGATTGATGTGGGTGTTAGCTGAAGTCCCGTCCTAAATCCCCGGTTAGGTGTTTCACATGATGGGAACTGATGTACCTTCCGGGTTTGAGGTGAACCGCATTTGCGTTCCATAGATCGGAAATGACACACGAGCTAATGCCGGATCCAGTTAAGGTCCCGCCTTACTTCCGGTCACGTCACATATCTCCCACGGCATTTAAACCCCGGAATTGATTTAGTGCACCACACGTTCCCTGAGGAAGAAGGTGAAACGCGCGTCGGAACGGGAGAGGTGGCGCTATCACGGGCACCTTATATTGGTTAGTAATGTTGCATGATTGTACTGCCATATGTTTATCATTGACGGTAACCGGACGTTAAGAGACCTTGAAATCACTAATTAGGTAACCGAGTGACTGATATTGAGTTACTCTCCGGTATTCGGAGGCATGGTGGCGGATTAGCCCTGTATGTCGTACTGCACTTTGTTGCACCTATTACTTATTACTCTGTATACCGGTCAGTAACGCTGCAGCACTTGTATTGCCTCATGCTTAATTCTCTGTAATAGAATTGTATTGCCTTATGCTTAATTCTTTGTAATAGATGGCTTTGAGAGATATTGCTGTAGGCTTCAGGCTGATTACCAATTTATTACTTATGGGTTACTTCCCTGAATTCAGGGGCATGGTGGACAACTAATCTAGCATGCTAGGTCTATGCAGCTGTGTTGTATTTACTATTATCAACTTTACAATTGTGTCCCTTGGTGGTATCCACCTCAGTTGTGCATACCTTGCTTATTTTTATCATGTGTGTTATTTTTGATAATAATAAAAAAAATTTCATGTTTTGGAATAAAGCCACTGTGTCGTGCAATTTATAGTTTGGAAGGTGGTATTCCTGGTATCTATACAGTAGGTCCTTGTTAGTGACTTATACTCAACAGAATTCAAGTGCAGATTGTAACGTTTAATTTGAAGGTTTGAACAAAAATATCTGATAGAAATTGTAGGAATTGTACACATTTCTTTACAAACACTCCACATTTTAGGAGGTCAAAAGTAATTGGACAAATAAACCAAACCCAAAAAAAAATTTTTTATTTTCAATACTTTGTTGCGAATCCTTTGGAGGCAATCACTGCCTTAAGTCTGGAACCCATGGACATCACCAAACGCTGGGTTTCCTCCTTCTTAATGCTTTGCCAGGCCTTTACAGCCACAGCCTTCAGGTCTTGCTTGTTTGTGGGTCTTTCCGTCTTAAGTCTGGATTTGAGCAAGTGAAATGCATGCTCAATTGGGTTAAGATCTGGTGATTGACTTGGCCATTGCAGAATGTTCCACTTTTTTGCACTCATGAACTCCTGGGTAGCTTTGGCTGTATGCTTGGGGTCATTGTCCATCTGTACTATGAAGCGCCGTCCGATCAACTTTGCGGCATTTGGCTGAATCTGGGCTGAAAGTATATCCCGGTACACTTCAGAATTCATCCGGCTACTCTTGTCTGCTGTTATGTCATCAATAAACACAAGTGACCCAGTGCCATTGAAAGCCATGCATGCCCATGCCATCACGTTGCCTCCACCATGTTTTACAGAGGATGTGGTGTGCCTTGGATCATGTGCCGTTCCCTTTCTTCTCCAAACTTTTTTCTTCCCATCATTCTGGTACAGGTTGATCTTGGTCTCATCTGTCCATAGAATACTTTTCCAGAACTGAGCTGGCTTCATGAGGTGTTTTTCAGCAAATTTAACTCTGGCCTGTCTATTTTTGGAATTGATGAATGGTTTGCATCTAGATGTGAACCCTTTGTATTTACTTTCATGGAGTCTTCTCTTTACTGTTGACTTAGAGACAGATACACCTACTTCACTGAGAGTGTTCTGGACTTCAGTTGATGTTGTGAACGGGTTCTTCTTCACCAAAGAAAGTATGCGGCGATCATCCACCACTGTTGTCATCCGTGGACGCCCAGGCCTTTTTGAGTTCCCAAGCTCACCAGTCAATTCCTTTTTTCTCAGAATGTACCCGACTGTTGATTTTGCTACTTCAAGCATGTCTGCTATCTCTCTGATAGTTTTTTTCTTTTTTTTCAGCCTCAGGATGTTCTGCTTCACCTCAATTGAGAGTTTCTTAGACCGCATGTTGTCTGGTCACAGCAACAACTTCCAAATGCAAAACCACACACCTGTAATCAACCCCAGACCTTTTAACTACTTCATTGATTACAGGTTAATGAGGGAGACGCCTTCAGAGTTAATTGCAGCCCTAGAGCCCTAGAGTCCCTTGTCCAATTACTTTTGGTCCCTTGAAAAAGAGGAGGCTATGCATTACAGAGCTATGATTCCTAAACCCTTTCTCCGATTTGGATGTGAAAACTCTCATATTGCAGCTGGGAGTGTGCACTTTCAGCCCATATTATATATATAATTGTATTTCTGAACATGTTTTTGTAAACAGCTAAAATAACAAAACTTGTGTCACTGTCCAAATATTTCTGGACCTAACTGTATATATATATATATATATATATAGCATATTCAGTGATTTTCCTTAATACAATATACCAGCACATGTAACTTGAAGATGTCTGCTGCATCCTGTCCAATGCCCAGCTAAAGAATACCATATGGAGGACAGATGAAGTTTGGACTGACCAATCCAGCAGAGACTATGCAAATTCCTATACACCCTGAGCCCGACCTGCGATACTTGATTGGTCTATACTTTTGTCTACACCCTTACTATAAAGGCTTTTGTCTGGAAATAAAGAAGTAGAGCTGTTGGCGCCAGTCGTGAGAGCGAGAGACATAATTGGTCTATTCAATTATTATCTATCTCGTGTGCACACACGACATTCTAGATAATTTGGACACAGCAGTCAGATCTTAAGAGATCCATTGTAGTCTCACCTCAACACAGATATTTTCCAGTTCCTCTAAATTCATAAACACTGCCCAGCCTTGGTTTCCTGATTTGTGTTATCCATTACTTAGCGAAGATCAATTTTCTTGTGAGGTGATGCAGCAGAAAGAAGGTCAATGATGTTAGCAGCTTCCACTGCTGGGAAACTCCAGTGAACCTCTAGAAAACTCAGCAGAGTACAGGGATTGAAGCTTTTTCAGCACATGGGGCTCCTACAAACAGGCCACTTTGGAGAAGCTCAAGTAAGTCCTTCTACCTTAAGTCTCCTGCAGTTTTTATTTCAACAAACAATACACCGTCTCCTCCACCTCAACACGTGTCCTAACAATTTAGAGTGCAGACAAATGATGTCAGGCCATTTGCAAAGGTCGTTTGACCAATCGCATGAGTACAAGGCTGAATACATAGAATACTAGTTTGGTCATAAAGAACTCTTGGACGGACAGCTGATCAACTTCTCCAGGCAGGATGCTAGCACCCCACACTACCTGTCCAAGTAGGTGATCAGTCTCTTCTCTTGACAGAATGAGAGTGAGGGATCTCTGCAGTGATACCACTCCAAACTGGACCAAGTCCTCAATACCGTCAGGACCAGGCCACAGCAAGGTACCCAAAAGAAAAAGGAAGCTCTAGGTTATAGCCAGGGAGTCAACAAAATCCTGACTGCCCAGCATACCAGGCCACTAGACCCCTGATCACCAGTACATCCAAAAATTTAAGAGAAATTAAATGGGCCCCCATAGCCAAAATTTTAATTATTCCCTCCAATACACATATATTCAGTAGTCATATCACCTAAAGTATGTAAACCAGGAGAAGGATATGTAATGTGGCACGTACACAGTGATTATGTCCTATTAAAGCCCCTTAGTGTTCTCACCCACAATACACCTTTAACGGCCATTATAGAGTATGATATTACCAAAAATACCAGCTTCCACACACACACTGAGTATAATATCATCACACACACACACACACACACACACACACACACACACACACATATAATTTATCATCATACGTGCAGTATGATGATGTGGCACCCAGAGATATGGGGTACTCGGTTCTAGGCAGTGTATGTCTTGGGAATGTCATGATAGTGGCAGTTACCCGGTTCCGTGCCCTGGGCCCTTTTTGTAATGGGGGTATTTACAAGGGATTTATGAATAGAGTTTATTCGTGACGCCACTTGTTGTGTTGCGGCTAAGTGTAGGGAGCCGCCGCTGCAGAATGTCTCTACTGGGGCTGATGATATTAGCAGCTAGTGTGGTAGTCTCTCCGCAAGTAGGGTACTGCCCCAGCGGGTGTATGGTGCAGTGGGCGTTGGAAGGAGGAGTTTAGACAGATATTTAGTGCAACTGGTTTACTCACTTTAGATGTTAACTGGTTGCCCAAGGCCGGCTGGTTTCGCCTCCAGGTCCCCTTCATCCCAGGGCCAGTCTGGTTCTCTGGTACCTTCTTCCCCTGCACCTGTCTCTGGTAAATGGCTCCCCGTGATATAGAACACTGGGTGTCCCTGGTCTGTGGCTTGTCCACTTCTGTCCTCCTGACGGTTGCATGAACCCTGTGGGGTTGGAGTCTCTGGTCCTGTCCCCGGTTCTCTCTTTGCTACTGAGTCTTCGGATTCTTTAGGGTCAGCAAGGTCCTTGATGGTCCTCTTTGCTGTGCAGGTGTTAACAGGTCAGCTTGAAACTCTTTCCTGTTTTAGGGTCCTGTACCCCGTTGGTGCGTAGTTCTGGGAGTACTCCAGGGTACTCCACCGGCAACCACCTCTCCTGGGTACCAGGTCACCGTTAACCCGAGTCAGGGTGTCACTTCGCTTCCACCTTCACACTTCCACAGTCACTACTCAACTGACTACTCTCCACAGTCTGCCCCTCCCACCTGGTCAACTAGTGGACTGGAGTGGCTCCACCTCTAGGCGGCCATCCATTGGTCCCACCCTAGCTAAGTACCATTGTATGGGGGATTGTTGGGGTAAACTGGGATTACCTGGGTTTTTGTTGGTAACGGCACTGGGGTTCTGGGTCCCTAAGGGGGTAGGCCCCGCATCCTGGTGGGGATGCAGAACCTTGCAGCACCCTGAGGTCTTCAGGGGCGCTACAATGTCTCCACAGTGCCTCCAGTAAAGTACAGTATACCCCTACAACTTGTCTTGGCAGGAAAAGAGCTGCTGAAAAAATGTGCTTTTTCTCCATACATTTTTGAGGTTTTTTTTCCATTTTTTTTCATATGCTTTGATTTGTGCTTTTATTTGTCATGTTGATCGCGGGGGTTCAGGCTCTGCACCCCTGAGCTCGTTGCCGGGTCTCCAGCTGATGTTACAGTCAGGACCCGGCTCTCTATTCTCAGAACGGTGCTCGCGCTGCTCCTAGCAATTTAACCACCTGAATGCTCACTGTGATCACAACTGTCAGGAGGCAGAAAGAGGGATCTCTTACATCTCTCTGGCAAGGTCTGTGGAAAGGGATCACAAGGGCCCAATCGCTGCTATTGTAATTCTGGGTCTTCACCATGACGACCCAGGATAACTGAACTATTGGTCGCCTCACAGACCAGGGCACCTACATCACCGGACTTCCCACCAGCAAAGTCTCGCAGTAAAGACCGTGAGGCCTAGGTGCAGGGAAATGTGGTGATGTTCATGTCAGTGGAACTGCAGGAAACCCTAGTGATCCGCCGGCATGAACGCAATTCACCTTGTAACGCCACTCAGGTTACCTGCGATCACACGTGAACATCCAGCTGTGACCGTCACTAACCTGAGTGACGTCACCGCTAATCGTGGCTCACTCTCTGTCTGCAATTACAGCGTTCAGTCATGTTCCATGATCGCGCACTATAGTTTCAGATGTAGCAGTGCTGCAATCATCGTGGGACCTCGTGTGAATTATGACCCTCAGGGGTGTTTTGGGGTTAATAAAGTGGTAAGAGAGGGTGTTTCTTTTTCTTTTATTTCAAATAAATTATTTTTCCTGTGTTTATGTTTATTTTCACTTACAGATTGGTGATGGGGGGTGTCATAGTGACAGCTGTGAGCTGTTATTAACCTCTTATATTGCCCCGATTGCCACCGCACCAGGACAATCGAAAAGAGCTGGATAAAGCGCCGGGCTTGTTACATCTAGTGGATGCAAAAGTCCCAGGTGGCTGCAGGTTGCTATTCTTAGCCTGGGGGGTGGCATAATAAATATAGGACACCCCAGGCTGAGAATACCAGCCCCAGCTGTTGGGCTTTATCATGGCTGGGTATCAAAATTAGGGGGGGGCTTGTTTTTTTAAATTATTTATTTAAATAATTTAAAAAAAAAAGCCACATGCGGTTCCTCTTATTTTGATACACAACCAAGATAAGCGCATGGCTGGGGGCTGCAGCTTGTAGCCAGCTTTAACTGTGCTGGTATCAATACAGGGGGATTCCAGCCAATCAGCAGATGCTATCTGAGGGAGGGACCTGACTGCAGCCAATCAGACACGCCGATAGGTGAGGAAAGCAGTGAATATTCATTTCAGATAATTGTCGGGCCGGAAAATAACACTGCAGCGTTTTTTTTACTTTACATGGCTGTGATGGTAAGGGACAGGATGGTTTTTGACATCCGATCATTTACTGACCCTAGGCAAGATTTTTTGCGGTAAATGATCGGATGTCCGATCCAGTTCTGGCCAAAGATCATACGATTTCTTCCGATTTTTGACGATCAGGATCTCTAATCTCTATTGCAGGGAACCCCAGTGACGTCAAAAAGCAGATGAAAAAGTACTAAAAAAAAGCAACGTGGCCATTACAAATGCATTTTTTTCCTGTGTTTTTCACTGACTCCATTGAAGTCAATTGGGGAAAAAAGCAGGAAAAATACTAAAACAATTGACATGTTGCTCTTTTTTCAGCAAGACAAAAAGCAACCGAAAAAGAAGCAACGTGGGCACAGCAAGTCAGGATTCTCATAGACTTTGCTGGGATGGTTTTTCCTTGCTTTTATTGATTACAAAAAGCAAGGAAAAATGCTAGAAAAAACGCTATAAAAACGCCCTGTGGGCACAAGGCCTAAATAGAGGTATAGCTAAACATTTTCCATTCACAGTCATATACAAGAAAACATTGTCGATAACAGAGCAAATAGATACATGGGCATATGTGAATATTCTAGTCATGTGGTCCTTGATTTACCAGGAAAAGTAACAGCATGTTGGGCTGTTTCCTTTTGTCATTGATTCCATTGTTCTTAAAAATGTGCATCTTTTAATTTATTTCTAATGTTTTAAGACACCATTGAACACTATTGAAAACATATATCAAGTTCCAGCTTTAGCAACTAATTCTATTGTTAGATTGTTAGTAAAGCGTCCAGCTCATTTTTATTTAACTTCTCATTTCTCAGCTTAGCTTTTCATTACTTCTGTATGCTAATTTGTCTCTTATTTGTACACATCTTTAATAATGTTGTTAGAATTCATACTTTTTTTTTTCTTGTTAACTAAACGTCATATTCAGTACATGGCATTTTTTGCCTGCTAAATTAGAGGACCTGTCACTGGCCTCAAAAAATTGAAATAAATACCCAGTAAACATCCCTGCTTTGCTCTGCGTCACTCCATTATAGAGATATTTACGTATGTTGCTTTAGGAGCGCAGTATGTGAAATCTCTGCCTTTAGTGCAACTGGTTGTTTCTGGGCGTCTCCTCAGAGTTTTCTCTGGGAACTGCTTTCAATCCACCCTCCCAGTCACTGCCAATCACAGAGATGCTGAGCTATGATTGTCAATGTCTGGGGGAGATGGGGGAGTGTACACCCCCCAGAGAAGACTATGAAGAAACACCCAGTTAGCCTGCCTGTAAGCCAGGATTTCACATATTGCACTCCAAAACATCAAATGTAAATATCTCTGCAATGGAGCAGCACATCGCAAAACAGAAAAAAGTGGCAGAATCCATGGAGCTGAGGGATTTTTACAAGGTATTTAACTCCATTTGTTTTAGCGAGTGACTGGTCCTATTTAGATTTCTTAGAGCCTACTTTATTCTTGTTCATTCCTTGGATCTACAAGTGGTCTGTATTTTCTTCCTATTTTGCTAGACATATCTGACTTAGTTTATGTAATGTTTATAATCCATGGTGTGGCTAAGAACATCCTGCTAATCTGGTTCTACTTGTTTAATGTGTATTTTGCTTTTGTACTGTGTGCCACCCCCGTGGGAGCCGCCGAGCTGCTCGGATCCGGGTTCGCTGTGGCTCGAGGGTCTCCAGACCCGTGTCGTGCGGCCACTCAAATGAAAGGGGGTATTTACAGGGGAGTTGATGTGTAGTTCGTGATGCCACCCGTGGTGTACGGTAATTTGGGAGTACCGCCGCTGCCGTTGGGAGTACCCGGGGTGATAAAGTGGGGCAGCAAGGTGTCGTAGCCCTCCATGGGTAGGGGGATGCCTCGGGACTCGGTGTGGGGGTGCAGTGGGATGCATGGGTCACTCTCGTACTCACTCAGTTCATAAACAGATGCTGACAACCGGGTAAACCAATTCTCTGGGTACCGCTGCCGCTGAGGGGAGCTCGTCCGGGTCCCGTCCCCTATATTGTTGCCTGGTGATCCGTGACCTGCCTCCTGGCACTAAGTTTAACTTCAAAGTGGTGACCCAGTAGTATGGAACTTGCCGGGCCCTGCTCCCCACTGTGGCTAAGTGTTGAAGCTTGCTCTCAGGGCTCACGCTTGGGATTTTCTGGACCGTTTTGAGTTGGAAAATCCTCTCCCCCTCGTTGTGCTAATGCCCCAATTCTGGAGCGGGTGGGAACAGATCATAAAGGCTCCGTTCTCCTCAGGTGAATTGTCGGGTTGCCTGAAGTTACTCCCCGACCTAGGGTCCGTATACCCCGTCGTCCCTTTGGTCCCGGACCGATGACAGTGCTAGGCTGCCGGCTGTCCTCCTCGACAGGTCCAGGCACCTTGCCACAATCCCCTGTGACCGGGGGTCCGACTCCTCTAGGCCCAGACCACCAGACAGCTTCTTTAGGAGCCACCGCTCCCGACCTCTGAGCTCCTCACACCTCGAGGGATACTTCCCAACCACTCTCCTTCAACTCACTGACCGACTGACTACACTCCTCACCTACCCTCCCCAGGTGGGCGACTCTACTCCACTCAAGCTGTCCACTGGTGTGCCTGGTGGGTGTGGTGCAGGGTGTATCTAGGATTTGATTTGCTGTTGGAGGCAACACCATATAGGTAGGGACCCAGAACCAAGAGGGAAGTGGAATACTGCACATAAGGGTAGATTGTGCAGTACCCTGTGACGACCTGATAGCCTAGGGGCGTCACAACTGCATTTTATATCTTTGATATTAATGTCTTTTACTTTCACAAAACAAAAAATGTATAATAATATTGATAATATTGTGAGACATTTTCTGACATGTTTGAGTACGTATAATAAATTGTTCATGTCCTTGATTTCTTCCAGGTAAAGAATCTGGTAGGGGAGCAGCAATTTAGCCGCTATGATCGTCTCCTCCTGCAATCAAGCTTGGATTTAATGGCGGATGTTGTTTATTGCCCACGTCTGAGCTGTCAGACCCCAGTCATGGTGGAGCCAGAGGGTACAATGGGCATCTGTTCAGTCTGCCATTATGCATTTTGTATTCTGTGTAACATGACCTTCCATGGAATCTCCCCCTGCAAAGTAACTGAAGGTATGTACAGTATGTTCAGTAACTCGGCAAACAGTAATCCTGTAGTTATGCTTTTCAAATTTCTGTATTAGTTTTGACAGGATTATAACTTTAATAATTATCTTTATAGACTACCGCACAGCAAGCAGGGAGGGACAGAGTAGGGACAGAGCAGCCCCTGACACGAGCATCGGTGATGATTCAGGGAGGGGTCAGGGGCTGTGACAGTGACAGTCTTTAGAAAAATGTGAGCACACGTGATATGGGGAAATAAGGTGCTAGCAAAGAGGGTTCTTAGGCCCTTACTGTACTAATGTCCAAAAAATTGCAGCACACTTGTAATGCAGATGCTGAAAACTGAGTTTATTTACAGTGATTGGACAACACAAAGAAAGGCCAGTGTGTGTGTATCAAGGGCGACAAAATAGCTGACGTTTCAACCTAACCGGTCTTACTCATATGGTCGCTTCCATAGGTAGAGAATTGTGAGTAAACATGTATATTCACAATCACTATGAAAAGAAACTTAAGGCCAAGGTGTAGATTATTCAAAAATTGGCAAGCTGTATACTACAGACGGTAAGTATATGGTGGAATGTAACCATCCAATGAGGAAGTGGTGTTCAAAGTAATGTAGAGCACCTGTAGATAGCGACACACAATGTGTCAGAGTCAGGCCGGGTATGTGATATCCCTTTAAATTGTTGTGGGTTCTGAGGTATGGGCAGTGACCACTGTATAAAGACGAGGCATGGTCATCCCAAAGCATTTAGTGTAAACAAGTGGTCACTGGTGCCTTCCAAATAGCATGCTTTTTCTGGATGGACTGTCTAAGCAGTGACAGTGACAGTAGCCTCTGCCCCCTAATGGCTCTTCATTTGAGTATCTCATCATGCACTAGGATTATCAAATGAAGTGTCATCAGAGAGGAAGTAGGGAAAAAAATAAATAGTATTAGATAGTGTAGTCGGGGAAGGGTAAGACATTTTTAATACAGCCATATTAGAAAAGTAGTTTAGATTGGGGCAGTAAATAGGGATTTAGCTTGAAATTTCTTAAGCCTTTGGACCACCCCTTTAGGTGTCATGCACAAATGTTTCTTTGACTCTTCTTGGGTGATTAATACTTGGACAGTTACATTTTCCCTCCTTCTTCTTCTTTCTTCTTTCTTTCTTTCTTTCTTTCTTTCTTTCTTTCTTTCTTTCTTTCTTTCTTTCTTTTCTATGATAATAACTGATGAACCATCTTTTTAAACCTTCATCTGATAAGGTTGCCATACATTGGGCCTAGAATCTCTTCTTATGTTACTAGTAGTTAAAGGCTATTGACACACTAATCACACAAAATCTGTTGTTGGTATACAGATTAAAGAAGCTCAAGAAGTCAGAAAATATTTTTATTGAAAATATCTTTTTCAAATAATTCATAATTCCACAATATGGTACCCAAGGACATGGTAAAAAAGGTCATACAATAAATATCCCCCATTGGCATATAGTTTCAGACCAAAAAGGTATCACATCACGTTATGATTAAATATACAGTGCATGCATTGGCTGCTATGAGAAATAAATATTATCTCTCCTCAATATAATTATTCAATAATAATAATAATCATAGCAGCAAAACATATAGTATATTAGTAGTGCAAAATTTATCGTTTGGACATAATCGCTGACTAGTATTTATTATATATTTGCAAAGTAATGTGGGACTTGTAGTTCCTCACTGAAGATCTATGTAGCAATTCATATAACTAGCAATTCTTTCTTTTGCTAACTTTGTATCACAAGAAAGGTTACTAATAAAGCGCAGAGAGTTGTATACTAAGAGCAATATGCCAATATAGGGCTTGTAATTGCTCAGTCAGTTCATTGTTTTGTAGACATGTGGCAGGACATTCCTGTGCTTATTCACGTAATATAGGAAGCTAATGGCTTAAGTAATGACAAATCCACATGTCTACCACAAAGAACAGACGCACACTGCGCTCCATCTGTCACATGACAACGGATCAGCGCGCGGTCAATTTCTGCCGCTGGGCGGGAGCCACAGTCCAGACCTCTCCTGACATGCGCACCACACTGCGAGGGGAATACACATGACAACCGCAGGTCAGACATTGATTTTAACAAAAAAGACGTCCATCTTCTATTAATACATATGAAAAATTCTTATTATGGAGGCATATATATATCTTCAAAAAATATTATATTTTATAATCATAATAAATAAAGAATTGAGATATATTCCGCTCATCTGGAATCGCTGGCGCTCAGGTCCGGTGCTTCTGCTCTTTGGTGGCTCGAGCATGGGGCTGGACCCGGGGCTCGAGCAGCGCCTCCTCGCCCACGAGTGAAAAGGGGAGGTTTTTGGTGGGTATTTGGGATGTCGGTCGTGACACCACCCACGGGTTGTGGTGATAGTGGGCACCACCGCTGCTGGTGATGGGGAATCCCGGGAGCGATGGCAGAGAGCAGCTGAGGTATTGACCCCTCCGTGGGTAGGGGCTGTTGGTCCCAGGGCCCCGGTTGGGGAGTAGGGAGGAGGTATAGGTGCAGGTGCCGAGGCGGGGAGGTAGCGTGGGCGCGGGTGCAACGTTGCGGTGCAGCGCGGTGCGGTGCCGGATGGCACTGTTGTACTCACTCAGACACAGAAGAACAGAGTCTCTGGTAAACCAAACGGCTGGATGGACGGGGCCCACAGCCGGCTGCGGTGTTCTCACTCTCCCCGGACGGGTTGATGGTGACTATCGTTTTCCTGCACCTGTGTAAGTGTATTTGACTCCTATGGCTTCCCACGGGTAGTCCGCTCCCCGGCGTGTACGTGTCGGGAGAGCCCGTTTGCCGGCAGGCACTGGCCCTTGGATGGATCTCTGGCCCTTGGCAGTGGCACTTATCCAGATGGGTTGGGCTGTTGCCTTCTGACAGGACTTAGGTGGGAATGGACCCCTGAGGTCCAGACCGCAATCAGATAATTTGACCTTTTCGGCGGCTCCTAGCCTAGTCGGGGTCTGAGTACCCTGCCTTGCTGCTTGGCTTCAATCTGCTTCCCGGTTCGGTACCGGCGGGCCACCGCCCGACCCCGGTCCTACGGTTCTGCTGACCTACACCAACTCCTGCAGACGGCCACCACCGTCTGCCGACCTTGCTGAATGTGCCTGGGCTCCAACCCAGACACCAACAGTTTTCACTCCTCTCACTTTCACTGCCTGCCACAATCTCCTACTGTCTTTTCCCGCCTCCAGGCCTGTGAACTCCTCGGTGGGTAGGGTCAACCGCCTGGCTCCGCCCCACCTGGTGTGGACATCAAGCCTGGAGGGTGGCAACAAGGATTTGATTGACTGGTGTCACCTACCCAGGGGAGGGGTGTGTGTGTGATGTTAGTGTACTGTGACCCCTGAGGGTCCAGGGCGTCACACAGAGTGCGTGTCATAGCCGCCGGGCGGAAGTCTTTTTTACTTCTGTCAGTTCCAGCCTCCCGACGATGCGCCGTACAGCACGGGTGAGTGTAATTCACTTGATTATGCAGCACGCTATATAAAGACCATGGCCCTCCACCCTAACACACGCCTCCCCCGAAGAAGAAGTGGCGAAACACGTGTTAGGGTTGCAGGACGTGGACTTCAGGTCTCCACTAAGGTAATATGCTAACAGTCTGTTCTTTGTGGTAGACATGTGGATTTGTCATTACTTAAGCCATTAGCTTGCTATATTACGTGAATAAGCACAGGAATGTCCTACCACATGTCTACAAAACAATGAACTTACTGAGCAATTACAAGCCCTATATTGGCATATTGCTCTTAGTATACAACACTCTGCACTTTATTAGTAACCTTTCTTGTGATACAAAGTTAGCAAAAGGAAGAATTGCTAGTTATATGAATTGCTACATAGATCTTCAGTGAGGAACTACAAGTCCCACATTACTTTGCAAATATATAATAAATACTAGTCAGCGATTATGTCCAAACGATAAATTTTGCACTACTAATATACTATATGGTTTGCTGCTATGATATTATTATTTTTGAATAATTATATTGAGGAGAGATATTTATTTCTCATAGCAGCCAATGCATGCACTGTATATTTAATCATAAAGTGATGTGAAACCTTTATGGTCTGTAACAATATGCCAATGGGGAATATTTATTGTATGACTTTTTTTTTTACCATGCCCTTGTGTACCATATTGTGGAATTATGAATTATTTTAAAAAGATATTTTCAATTAAAATAATTTTTTAATGATTTCTAACTTCTTGAGCTTCTTTAATCTGTATACCAACAGATTGATTATTTCTGTTATAGAAGCTTTACCACTCAGGTGGGGAAGTGTATATAATTTAGCAAAAACTTGTGAGTTATTGACACACTAAGCAGTAATTCTCATAAGAGGGAATATGTCAGTGTGGCGCCCCCGAGGCTTCAGGCGCCACAGGGTACCGCACCTCCATTACGGTGTAGTACTTATCCTGGGTCCAAGGAAGGTTGGTACCGGTTTCCACTCACACATACATACAGTAACACTGGGCTGCCCTCCCCAATGGGGACCGGGCAAGAGTTGGGTCACAGTAGGGGGTCACAGTAGCAGTTGGGTTTACAGGATGCCACCGCACCAGGGGCTCCCCGATCCACTGGAACTGGGGACTCAGAGTCAGGAAAAAGCAACCACCTGGTGGAGTCAGAAGCACACAGTGGGAAGAGCAGGTTGACCTAGTGAAAGTAGTGAACCAACTGGTGGCGGCGGCTGGGGGCAACAGCTTGGAACACACAACACAACTCCAACAAACAGGAGAAGAGAACAGCTTCAGACACAGAGCAGAGTGGACGTGCCGCAAGCAGCTCTGTGGGCTAGGGCGTTCAACATGGTCGCTGGGGAGAAGCAGGACCAGCGCTGTCGGAGTACAGAACCCTTGGGCAGGCATACTTCACATCATGTACCAACTCTACAAGGGTTGTAGGGATTGACTAGAAAAGTCACCGGACCCGTCCCAATGAGTCTGCAGCCAAATAGCATATAGGATTCGGGGCTGAGGTCCTCGACCGGACCGACATCGGAACCACGCTATCAGCATACAGAACAGGACACTTTACTGACACCGGGATCCCCAAGTGCTTCATGCCACGGGGATCCGATACTTAGCGCATGAAAGGAGGAAGGGCCCATAGACTGATTCTCACTGGATCTGACTTTCCACGGATTCAGGATCGGCTGGAGCCCATCGTGGTGGAAACCAGTACTCTGGGGCAGCGCCTGAACTACTTGTGAGTAAAAGACCTGGAACCGCAGCCCTTGTCTCTGCCTCTCCTTTACTGGCGCCGTTGCCCACAACGGGGACTACCACCACACCCGTCTGTCCTCCATCATCCTCCCTGGGGTAATACCGCTCCGCCTGTGGGGAGCGACACCATTCCGGCTGCGACCCTCACCATCAGCCCAAGAGTGCAGCACCCGCAGCGGCGGCCCATCCCTGGCCGCGTACCACAGGTGGCGTCACGATCATAAAAGACTTTTCTAACCGTTACTACTAACCCCATCCTCCATCCTGCTTCCCATACACTGCCTTCCCTCCCTCCTGTACGTCTCGGGGTGACAAAACCGGGCCAGGCCAGCCCGTGACAATGCAGAGGATCTTTACCCCGGCTCGGCGACGTGTTGGGTGAAAACCCCCTTGACCACGGGCTGTTACATCAGCTCATTTCCACTATGTTATCTCAGAGTAGCATGATATAGGGGCTGAAACCCTTATTTCAGTGATGTGCCATGTTCAAGTCTGTGCTTCAATAAAATCAGGTGTCATGTGCCTCTTGTAAATCCCACAAAGAGCTAGACCTTTAGACAGAAAATACAATGCTGATTCAAAAATATAAATTTAAGTTTATTCATTCATCTCATGAAAATAAAAAATAAAACATGAAGGGGGGGGGAAATCATACAAGATACAGAGACAGGATAGAAACATGCACCTCAAAATGGGAAATATAAAATATAAATACTATGGAGACTCAAAATAATAGCTGCTGACAAATATATTAGGACTAAAAAAATCCACAATGTAACATGCAAAGTCTTAGCTGAGTGAGACCTCCTTCACACGTCTGTAAAAAACGCACGTGTTGCACGGTCCTTTTGGACATTAGTATGGCCATCTGTGTGTCCATGTGTTTCATCCATATGTCATCCGTGTGCCGTCTGTGTGACATCCGTGTGACCAGTCACAGAAAAAAAACGTATGGTACTGAAATAAATGGTGTTTTATGTATGTGCAAAGTCATAAAAATAATAGATAAATACTAGCTAGCTAGAGAGAAAGATACATAGATAGATAGATGATAGATGGCTTGTACAGCTATTTAGCAGAGTTAATAAATAATTTAAGAAAAAAAAAATGACGTGGGGTCCCCCCTAATTTTCATAACCAGCACAGGTACAGCAGCTTCTGGCTGCAACTCCCAGCTGTCAGCTGTACCTTGGCTGGTTTTGTAAAATAGAGGGTATTCCTTGCTGATATTTTTAATTATTTTAATTTAAAAAAAAAGGGTGGGAGGGGTCATGGTTATTTGGCTCTTTTCAACCTAAAATAGCAGCCCGCAGACACCCCAGAAGTGTCACATCTATTCGATGCTCTTCCCATTGCTGTAGTGCCGTGGCAAATGGGGTAATATACAGAGTTGATGTCAGCTGTAAATTCACAGCTAGCATAAAGCCCTGGTATTAGTAAAGTGTAGTCGTCTAGCAGACATCCCCATTACTAATCTAGTAGTTGTAAATAAAAAAAATATTTGAAAAAAACACCCCCCGACTAGAGCCCTTTTCACCAATTTATTTATTTATTTTTTAAAAATAAATTTCCGCCATAATCCAGACAGAGGTCCCACGACATTCCACAAAAGTGAACCTGAAAGACATAAAAAGAGAGAATTAGTAAAGAAATAAAGACAAGCGACACCTTCATTCACCAATTTATGTTGCAGGAAAATTCCAATTCGATCTGCCGTAATCCATATGGAGGTCCCACAATGTCTGACTGACTGTTCCAGCCTATGAAGAACAGAACGCTCCCCAATGGCTGGAACAGTAACCACTGCTGGCTAACACACTGTGGTGCTATGAGCTTATGATGTCATTGCAGGTCAAAGCAACAGTAGCGTGTGACCCGCCATGGGCAGTGATGAGCGGTGATGTCATGAGTTCATCGCAGATCACTGTTCGGTGATTTTCACACAAAGTAGAGCGAGAGCCGGTGCAATAAACAGCGGTGAACTCCTGATGTCACCGCTCATCACTGCAAATGGCAGGTCACACACTACTGTGTGACCCCCATGCTGTGACCTGCGGTGACCTTATGAGGTCATCACAGTTCACTGCCGTGGTTCTCACACAGCACAGTGTTTCATCTGTGTTTCCTCTCGTGGCTGCATTTCAGTCCCTTATAAAGCATTAACATTATTATTACTGAGAGAAAGCAGGTGGTAAACTTATGTACAATAAGTACAATGTTCACACTTATCCAACACATATATGTACATCTAAACCATGCTCGTGAGCCGGTACAGGGGTTTGCCATCTGCTTCTTCAGCCAGTTACGTCTATCTGGCCATGGGCAATGGGGGCTGTTTCACAAAAGTCCAATTGTACACCAAGGCCCATTGGACTCTAGTTACCCCAATGCTTCCAGGATTGAAGACTCCTGCAGCAGCTGCTCACTCACAAGTCATCTTCCTATTCAGAGTTATGAGATCAGTAATATTCCTTTGTTCACCCTGCTCCCTTACTTCTTTTTACCTCCACCATCCCATACTTCAGGATCAGTAAGACAGGGATGCTCCTAATGTTGGTAGCTAGCTGGTGCATGTGCCCAGTGAAAAGAGACAGAAGTGTTCACAAAATAACATTACATTGTCCAGTGTCATTACAAATGTGTCGCCCAGGGAATGGGGTACTCGGTCCCGGGCAGTGTATAACTGGGGGAATGGCACTTTGGTGGCCGTTGCCCATTCCCGTGCCCTGGGTGCTTTTTAATGGGGAGTATTTACAAAGGAGATTAAATTAATTTGTGTGACACCACCTGCGGGTTGCAGTTAAGATTGTGGGACCGCCGCTGCTGAAGTAGTTACACCCAGGACTGGTGATAATGGCAGCTGTGGTGATAGGCCCTCCGCAGGTAGGGCTGAGCCTGGAAGATGTATGATGGAGTAATAAGGGAGGCCACACCGTGAGTTGTAGTTAACAGTCTCTACTCACTCTGGACTCTTAGATGGCTAGTTCAGGTCCCTGTAGTTCCAGTGCCAGTTGATGACTCAGCTTCTCTGTCCCCAGCACTTTCAGTGTGGTTGGGTCCCCATAGCGTGGATTGTTTGGAGCCCGACTGTCCCTTTTGGGTGGCAGTCTCCTTCTCTGTACGGCGGGCAGTGTGGACCCTGTAGGGCTGGTCTGTGTTCCGAACACTGATCCTTGCTTTACTGCTGATGTCTTCAGATTTGTGGGTCAGTGAGGTCCGTGAAGGTCCCCTCACTGTGCAGGTATTTGCCAGGCCGTCTGAAACTGTCTTCTGACCTAGGGCCCTGTGCCCCGTGCGTGCTCTTGTCCCAGCGGTACTCGGGTGTACCTGCCCTGGTGACCAGTCTCCTGTGCCCCCGAGCCACCGTTACATGACCCAGCTCTAGGCATGTCTTTTCTCTTTCACTACTACTGACTTTCTGAATGCTGTCCCCTCCCACCAGGTTGTCTAGTCCCTCTGGTCTTACTCCGCCCTCTAGGTGGCCATCCCCTTGTATCTGACTAAGCAAATACCCCTGGTGGCTAGTGGTAACTAGGATTTTGGTGTGTATTGGTGTTGCTGGCACTGGTGTTCCAGGTCCCTGGGGGAAGGTCCTGCATCCCTGAGAGGATGCAATTCCCTGTAGTGCCTTGAGTGTCTCAGGGGCGCTACATTCCCCCTTGGTGAAACACAGCACGTCCTCGGGCTGTAAAGAGAATAAAGGATTTATTAAAACATTAGAAACATATAAATAACATTCTTCCCACACAAGGGAGGCTTCACTTTAACGTTTCATGAGCATCCCCCCATCAACCCACCACCCAAAGGTCCTGTTCCAAGAACCCTCTAAGGAGGCAGATCACCGATCCCTGTGGTGACCAGGTCTGGGCCAGCTCTATCCCAGACCTTTCCTCCAATCTTCCTCTCCTTGGTGGCAGTGTCAATGTCCTGATGGTAAGGTTTACTCTGGGAGGCACACTGGGAGGCACACTTGGTGCAACATATTTATATTTAAAATTTTTGGCTGCTGCCAGTCCTTCAGCCGAGGTCCATTTTTATATCAACTTTTCAAACATTATATGCAATCGGGTGACTTTTTCAGAGATTATGCAAGCATTTTTAACTGTAAACTTAACATATTCTGGAACAGTCCAAATAAACAAACTGGGGTAGCCTGGTCCAGCTACCACAGCGTAATGACCTGGGAAATGGCGGGGGAATAGGAGGAGCAGACAATGACAGGTCATGGATCTTCTGCACATCTAGAGCATACCAGCCTTGCTCTCCATGGTGCCTAGGGTATGTGACCACGTCACCCAGGTGCAGGTCACGGTCTGGATGTCCCTCCTTTAAGTGGTCCAGCACATCTCTGCGGGACAAAAAGATTCCTGCATGCATGCCAGGCTCTTTGATGAAACCCCAGCTTTTCTGTTGATCAAATTTATCTATGGTGCCCTGGTACCGGACCCCACGGGCTCCTTAGGTATCTCGGCGCAGGCTTTCCTTTTCCTGCAAGTCCCGAGCCGCCACTTGCTTTCTCTTCGTGGTTCGAGCCCGCTGCTTCTGGGCCAGCTGCTGGATGGTGGCTTGGCAGGCTTCCTTGACCTCCTCATCCACGACAGCCCGCTGTACTGCAGTAGCCATGCTGCACTCCAGCTCGAACCTCAGGCTCCCCAAAGCCGCATAGTCCGCATCCGAATCACCATCAGCGGATCTCTGCTCGGCTTGGTCACTGGCGACTCATCTGTCGGTCATCGGGTCTTCCAGGGCTGCATCCTGCAGCATGGTCTGGTCTGGTCTCACTGGAGACGGAGGCGTTGCGGCCTGGTCTGGCCGTGGACGGAGGCGTTGCGGCCTGGTCTGGCCGTGGACGGAGGCGTTGCGGCCTGGTCTGGTCAGGCCACGGTCGGAGGATCCGGGGATACCGGTAGGTTACCGGTCAGAGGTGATACAGATTCTGCTGCCATCTGGACTATCGGGGCTAAGGAGGTTCCCACTCTTACTGGCTCCTGGTGCTGCTCCTCATGCAGAGCCCGTGCATCCTGGGCTCGCACAGCCACCACCATCCCCATCATCTCTGTCCTCAATTTGCTGCATCATTTGAAGCCGCCTCCGGAGGCACAGCCGCCCCAACTCCTCTTTGAGCCAGGTTCCGCGGCCAGGCCGCTCTGGTCCTCGGGCTGGAGGAGTAGACATCTTGTCTTTTGCTGCGAGTGACTGGTCTGGTGCTCCAGAGCCGTCGTCCCTCTGGTGCACCAGGGTGCATTCTGCCGGTGCCTCTTCCGGCTTCCTGTAGTTAGTTTCGCTTTTGCATGCTTCACACTCCCAGGGGCGGAGTCGGCTTTTCGCATGCTTTTGGGCACAGTGATGGCTCAGCCAGTTTTTCACAGGAATAAAGACGGCGGTTGTCTTTGCATAAAACAGTCCATAAGGTGCACGTCATCTGGGTTAACGGCCCTAGTCCATATCCTGTTCGTGATGCCAGGAAAAAGCTGTGTCGGCAGTGTATAACTGGGGAATGTCACTTTGGTGGCCATTGCCCGTTCCCCGGGTGCTTTTTAATGGGGAGTATTTACAAGGGAGATTAAAGTTATTTGTGTGACACCACCTGTGTGTTGCGGTTAAGATTGTGGGACCGCCGCTGCTGAAGTAGTTACTCCCAGGGCTGATGGTAATGGCAGCTGTACTGGTAGGCCCTCCGCAGGTAGGGCTGAGCTTGGGAGATGTATGATGGAGTAATAAGGGAGGCCACACCGTGAATTATAGTTAACAGTCTCTACTTACTCTTGACTCTCGGATGGCTGGTTTAGGTCCCTGTAGTTCCAGTGCCAGTTGATGACTCAGTTTCTCTGTCCCCAGCACTCTCAGTGTGGTTGGGTCCCCATAGCGTGGAGCAATTGGGGCCTGACTATCCCTTTTGCGTGGCAGTCTCCTTCTCTGTACGGTGGGCAGTGTGGACCCTGTAGGGCTGGTGTGTGTCCCGAACCCTGATCCTTCCTTTACTGCTAATGCCCCATGGATTTGTGGGTCCGTGAGGTCCATGAAGGTCCCCTCACTGTGCAGGTATTTGCCAAGCCATCTAACACTGTCGCCTGACCTAGGGCCCTGTGCCCCATGCATGCTCTGGTCCCAGCGGTACTCGGGTGTACCTGCCCTGGCGACCACTCTCCTGTGCCCCCAGGCCACCGTTACACGACCCTGCTCTAGGCACGTCTTTTCTCTTTCACTACTACTGACTTTCTGACTGCTGTCCCCTCCCACCAGGTTGTCTAGTCCCTCTGGTCTGGCTCCACCCTCTAGGTGGCCATTCCCTTGCATCTGCCTAAGCAATTACCACTGGTGTGGAGTGGTAACTAGGATTTTGATGTGTGTTGGTGTTGCTGGCACTGGTGTTCCAGGTCCTTGGGGGTAGGTCCTGCATCCCCGAGAGGATGCAGTTCCCTGTAGTGCCCTGAGTGTCTCAGGGGCACTACACATACTCCCTAACATACATGATTCTGAGACCTACTGTTATGCTCGCAGGGCGAGCTCAGGGTTGTGGGTCCACTGGACTGAAGATACAAATCACTGGCCTGGAGGAGCAAACTGGATCAGCCGCTGAGTCTTCATTAAAGTCACTGGAGGTGGTGATAGACACACATGCTTGTAGGTAACCGACAGAGTGCAGCCCCAGGGGATCAGCGGTACCTCGGAGCTGGCACCATGGATACATTAGACTTTGGTTGTAGAAACAGCAGCTGCAGGCGGTGTCAGGAATTCAGCCAGAATGGATGGATAGAGGCGGCAACAGCGCTAAACGTAGATACTTGCAGCAACTGCAGCGGGTATTCTGGTCGGTGGCCAGCGTGGATACTTGCAGCAGTTGCAATAGATATCATGGTAGGCAGCCAGCATGGATAGTAGCAGCAGCAGTGGACTTGTAATACACCGAAACACACATACGAATCAGCAACAGAATATAGCACAATGATGACAGCAGCAGAAGCTGCAACAGAAAAGACCTGAAAAGTAGCAGCGTATAGAACTCATTGCCCAGGAATCTCCCTTTAGGGGAAGGTGCCTTAAATTCCTGATGCCTTTCAGCCAAGCTGAGAGGCACATCTGGATCAGGGCATACTGACCCTTTAAAAAAAGGGGAGTTTCCCTACGAGACAGAAAGATGGACCAGTGACAGGGCAGCCACTGCTGGGCGGCCGGGAAGGTGAGAAGCCCGGCGCCCCTGCTGGGAGAAGGGGCAGGACAGCGCGGGGATGCCGATTTGGGCGTTATATCTTCTCATAATTTGCTTTAAAGCTTGCTTGCTGTTGACAATATTTGACCATGAGTTTTGGCCTGGATTTCCTGCTTATTACTACATAATAAAGACTTAAAAGGGCTGTTTTCTTTTCTCTTCTTTGGAGCACGTCACTCCCTAGCCTACCAGCTTTTCTGTTTGTTGAGTCTGCAGGTTCTTCTTTATTGACAGTTCGGGCCTGAGACATTGTTGCACTGCTGGCCCAAACTGTGCCCTCCTTTATGCTTCTCTATGACGCAGTCTTTCTTCTGTAGCATCAAAACAACAGAAGCAATCCAGCTGGTCTGGATTAAGAGCTAACAGCTTACTCCAGCGATCTTGGCAAGGTGCAGTGTTTACAAGTGTACCGCCTCGCGGGCTCGGCTGCGAACGCCGAGCCGCTCGGATCCGTGCTCATACTGCGGGTGGTGGCTCGAGCCTCTCACGGACCCGGGGGTCACGTCGCTCTGCAAGGGAGTTGGCGCTACATGCGGGGACTTGGGTGAGGAGTTCCACGGCCGGGGCCGCGGTTGTTTGGTTTGGATTGTAAGTTCGTGACGCCACCCACAGGTTGTGGTGATTGTCGACACCACAGCTGCGGTGAAGGTATGGGGGAGCTCCCAGGAGCGGTGTAATGGCGCAGCTAGGTGTTGACCCCTCCGTGGGTAGGGGATGTTGGTCCCGGGGCCCGGTTGGCGAGGGCCGGGGTGCAGGGTGCAGTGTTGCGGTGCGGTGCCTGATGGCACTGTTGTACTCACTCTGACACAACACACTGGTGTCTCTGGTAAACCAAACGGAGTGGTGAACAGGGCCCGCAGCCGGCTGCAGCTTCTCCCAGAATAGGTTGGCGGTTTCCGCCTTTCTCCTGCACCTCTGTGTGTAAATGTTTGACTCCTATGCCTAGACACTGGTAGTCTGCTCCCCAACTTGTATATGCCGTAGGAGCCCGTTTGCCCGCAGACGCTGGCCCTTTGGGTCTCTATGCCTTTGGCGGTGGCTGTACCCTGTATGGTTGGGCTGTTGTCTTCTAACGGGACTTGTGTGGGATAGGTCCTAAAGTCCAGTCCGCAATCAGTTGATTTGACTCGGCCCTGTCAGTTCAGGGCTTTGTACTGGGTCTGAGTACCCCTCCTGGTGCTCCGGTTTCCAATCGGCTCTCCGGCTCGGCACCGGCGGGCCACTGCCTGACCCCGGTCCCTACGGTTCCACCGGACGTAATCCCACCCCCTGCAGGCGGCCACCACCGTCTGCCTCCTTGCCAATGGTGACTGGGCTCCGACCCAGCCACCTGGTAGTCTCTTGGCAGGCCTGGACACAGGACTGCCCGTGAACTTGACTGCTCTCCACCTCCTCTAGACTACTCTACACTTGAACTAGACTCTTTTTTTTGTGTCCTTTCCCGCCTCCAGGCCTGTGAACTCCTCGGTGGGCAGAGCCAACTGCCTGTCTCCGCCCCCTGGTGTGGACATCAAACCTGGAGGGTGGTGACAAGGTTTTTAGTTTGACTGATGTCACCTAATTGGGAGGGGGTGTGCTGTTGTGTGTGACTACCTGGGACGACCTGACAAGTCTAGGGCATCACACAAGCTCAATAGAAAAGCCCTTCTATGTATTATGTATGTTCGGCCATATCTGCTAGACCACAAACAATGACAATGTGAGATACCACAGTAATTTTCAGGGGAGCGGAGCATAATATTAATAAGATTGAAAATAAAACATAGGAATATCCCTTTAATAATATCATCTGTTGTTTTTTGTTTTTGCATTTTTATGCTGAGTTTGTATGGAGTGGTAATGTTATGCTTATTGTCTTGGTATTTCTCAGAAAAAAATGTTGATATCAGTGAAGATAATCTGACTGATGATGATGAAAAAGAAGAAAGGAGACAATTGAAAAAAGTTCAAAGGAAGCAAAATAGAGAGTGGATAAAGGAGAACTCCAAGAGCTGTCCGAGCTGTAAGGTTAACATTGAGGTAAAATATCAAAGGGAGCAGTAGAGATCTGTCTTCCTTCTATAGCAGTTCTTTGGAGAGCATATAAGGAAGTTCTACATCTTAAATCTGAGAGAAAAGATACCCAACTCACTAACATTTCTAACTTTTAGAAAGAGTAATTCTTCCCATATAGATCACTGCTGGACAATAGCTCTCTTGGCCATCTCTCCCTTGAATCTAATATATAAAGCTGAGTGTATGTGTGTGTATGTGTGTGTATGTGTGTGTATAAACCGCCAAAGGAATCTGCACCGTCACATTTACAATCATGAAATTTTGTAATATAAAAAAAGCAAAAAAGAATATCCTTACTTACAGCAAGATGGAATTGCAGCTGTATATTGCTCAGGCCAAAAGACTACTACTACTCCAGCAGGATACAGCTAAATTTTGTACAAACACCACATTTGATTCAGGGAACATCATAGACTATGTTTTGAGGGAAAAATTTAACCCCGCGCTTTACAGTTATTCAACTAAATACCTGCTTACATTAAAGTCAATGGAGCTGGGACCTACAAGTCATTAACTGTTATTGGTTGCTATAGGCAACGAAGGACATTCTTAGTATAAGAAGCTTCTGTGTGAGGTAATATGATATCGGTAGAAACTGACAAACCCAGAAACAGAGACACAGAGACAGAGACACACAGAGGCAGAGACACACACACACAGAGACAAAGACACACAGAGACAAAGACACACAGAGACAGACACACAGAGACAGACACCCAGAGACAGACACAGAGACACACACACAAAAACAGACACAGAGACATACAGAAACCAACACACACAGACACACACATAGAGACAGACACACACAAAGACAGACCAGACACAGAGACACACAGAAACCACAACACACCGATACAGACAGACATACACACAGAGGCAGAGATACACACAGAGACACAGACACACAGAGACAGACACACAGAGACAGACACAAACAGAGACAGACACATAGAGATACACACAGACACACACACACACACACACACACACACACACACACACACAGACAAACACAGAGACACACAGAAACCCACACACATAGACACACACAGAGACAGACAGACATAAACACAGAGAATCATAGACAGAGACAAAGACACAGAGGCAGAGACACACACAGACACAGAGACACACAGAGACACACACACAAAGACAGACACAGAGGCAGAGACAGACAGAATCCCACACACACAGAGACACACACACAAAGACAGACACAGAGGCAGAGACACACAGAATCCCACACACACAAAGAGACAGACAGACATACACAAAGAGACAGACACAGAGACTTAGACACACAGAGACAGAAAGGCAGTGACACACAGAGACAGACACACAGAGACACACATACAAAGACATACACAAAGACAGAGACACACAGAAACCCACACACAGAGACACACACAGAGACAGACACACAGAGACACACAGAGACTTATACAGAAACACACAGAGACAAAGATACACAGAGACACACAGAGACAAAAACACACAGAGACAGACAGACACAGACACACACACAAAAACAGACACAGAGACACGGAAACCAACACACAGAGACACACACCCACACACACACACAGACACACACAAAGACAGACAGAGATACACAGAAACCACCACACACACAGATACAGACAGACATACACACAGAGGCAGAGACACACACAGAGACACAGACACACAGAGACACACAAACAGAGACAGACACAGAAACACAGAAATAGACACACACAGAGACAGACACACAGATACACACGCAGAGACACAAAGACAAACACAGAGATAGAGACACACAGAAACCCCCCCACACACACAGAGACAGACAGACATACACACACACACACACACACACACACACAGAGAATCATAGACAGAGACAAAGACACAGAGGCAGAGACACACACAGAGAGACAGAGACAGACACACAGAGACACACACACACAAAGACAGACAGAGGCAGAGACACACAGAATCTCAAACACAGAGACACACACACACAAAGAGACAGACAGACATACACACAGAGACAGACACAGAGACTTATACAGAGACAGACACACAGAGACAGAGATACACAGAGACACACAAAGACAGAGACACACAGAGACAGAGACACAAAGAGACACACATAGAGACACAGAGATAGACACACAGAGACAGAGACACACCGAGAGAGACACACAGAGAGACAGAGACACACAGAGAGACACACAGAAACAGACACAGACATACAGAGACCGACACAGAGACAAACAAACACACAGAGAAATACAGAGACAGAGACACACAAATATACAGAGATAGAAACACAGAAACAGAGACACACAAAGACACACACACAGAGACACACAGAGATACACAGAGACATAGACACACACAGAGACACACAAAAACAGAGATGCACAGAGACACACAGAAACACATACTGAGAGATACTCACAGAGACACACACACAGCGATACACACAGAGACACACACAGACATATACAGAGGCAGAGACACACAGTGACAGAGATATACCGAGACAGAGACAAAGACAGAAACACAGAGTCAGACACACACACACAGACACAGAGACGCACAGACACAAACTCACAGAGATATACAGAGACACACACTGAGGCACACACAGAGACACAGAGACACAGAAACACACACAGAGACACACACAGAGACAAACACAGAGACAGAGACACAGAGACAGAGACACACACACATACACACAGTTACACAAAGAGAGGGAGACAGACAGAGAGAGAGACAGACAGAGAGGGAGACAGAGAGACAGACAGGGAGACAGACAGTCAGAGAAAGAGAAAGACAGAGATAGTGAGAGAGACACTTAGTTACTATCCGGGCAACGCCGGGTAATACAGCCAGTATGCAAATATAACTTGGCTGTGAAGACATACAGGGTAGGCCATACGTATGGGTACACCCTGATAAAATAGAAGTAATTGCTGATATCACCCTACCATTTGTGGCATGTTAGTATGTGGGAGGGGCCAAAAATTTGAGGCCAGGTGACGCCCATGGCGGCTATCTGCAAAGCCACCAATTTGAATTCAACTTTAATTATTTCAATGGGAAGAGGGTCATGTGACACATCAAACACATACAGAATTGCACAAGAAAAACAATGGTGTGCTCATTTTTAATGTAGCTTTATTCATTATCGAGTTATTGACACGTTTGTGACATGGAATGACAGAAACCCACTGAAGGATGTGCTCAAAGTGCTGTCCATTGTGTTGAATTGTCAACGCAATCTCTTCTCCCATTCTTGACACACCGAGAGCAATACCACAGAAGAAATGCTACCACAGGCCTCCTGTATCCGTTGTTTCAGGTACCCCACATCCTGGATCCTGGATCTGCGGTGTTGCTCTTGGTGTGTCATGAGTGGGAGGAGAGAATCACGTTGATAATTCAACACAATGGGCAGCACATTGAGCACATCCATTAGTGGGTTACTGTCGTTATTCCATGTCACAAACGTATCAATAACTCTATAAGGAATAAAGCTATGTTAAAAATGAGCACACCATTGTTTTTCTTGTGCAATTCTCTGTGTTTGATGTGTCGCATGACCCCTTTCCCAATGAAAAAAAGTAAAGTTGAATTCAAAATGGAGGCTTTGCAGATGGCCGCCATGGGCGTCACCCAGCCTCCAATGTTTGGCCCCTCCCATGTAGTAATATGCCACAAACGGTAAGGTGATATCAGCAACCACTTCCATTTTATCAGGGTGTATCCATACTTATGGCCCATCCTCTATTTCAATACTCAGAGGCTGACAATTCTCTATCTGAGACTTCTGGTACACATCTCAAAAAGGAAGAAAAGATTGAGCATATTGAGTCTAAAATGTAACATGTTTGTTTTCTCAATAACATCTGGGAACATTCAGACTGCCCTACATCTGCAGGATTGCCCAAAATGTATCTGTGTTTAATATATCACATGTTTCACATGGTTTAAGCGCCTAAATATTGATATAATCTAGCAGTTAATATAAGTGTATGGTATATATTTTCCCGTTACAAACACAAAATAATGAACGCTTTGCAGATGTCGGCGATAGATTCAGATAAAACATCTAAGGCCCCTTTCACATTGCGTTTTTCTCTACGTCCACAGGTCCCGTCAGGGCATCTGTCCGGACCGCCCCTCCCCCACTCTGCAAAACATGCTCCGGACGCATGCGCCCGACAGGGCCATTCACTGCTATGGAGCGCACTGCGTTAGCGTGTGCTCTGTTTTGTGCAATTTTGTGCACATATACGCTTCTGCAGACGGACACCCGAATGTAGACTACCTACATTCGGGTGTCCGTCTGCAGAAACGTATATATGCACAAAATTGCAGAAAACAGAGCACACGATAACGCAGTGCGCTCCATAGCAGTGAATGGCCCTGTCGGGCGCATGCGTCCGGAGCATGTTTTGCAGAGTGGGGGAGGGGCGGTCCGGACGGATGCCCTGACGGGACCTGTGGACGTAGAGAAAAACGCAATGTGAAAGGGGCCTAAAGGCCGCTTTACATGCTACGACATCGCTAATGCGATGTCATTGGGGTCACGGAATTTGTGAAGCACATTCGGCCGCATTAGCGATGCCGTTGCGTGTGACACCTATGAGCGATTTTGAATTGTCGCAAAAACGTTCAAAATCGCTCATCGGTGATATGGGGGTCCCTTCTCAAATATCGCTGCTGCAGGGTATAGGATGTAGTTCGTCGCTCCTGCGGCAGCACACATCACTCCGTGTGACACCGCAGGAACAAGGAACCTCACCTTACCTGCTGCCGCCCGCAATGTGGAAGGAAGAAGGTGGGCGTGATGTTACGTCCCGCTCATCTCCGCCCCTCCGCTTTGATTGGGCGGCCGCTTAGTGACGTCGCTGTGACACCGCACGGACCGCCCCCTTAGAAAGGAGGCGGTTCGCCAGTCACAGCGACATTGCTAGGCAGGTAAGTAGTGTGACAGGTCCGGGCGATGTTGTGCGCCACGGGCAGCGATTTGCCCGTGTCGCACAACCGATGGGGGCGGGTACCCACGCTAGCGATATCGGTACCGATATCGCAGCGTGTAAAGTGGCCTTAACTCCCACCCTCCGTCATACATCAATTCAGTGAAAATCTCTATCATAACATTCTAAGTAACCTGACATTGATTTGAATGGCCCCTTGTGTTGGAAATTTTTGTGTGCACCTAGTAGGTTTGATGGCGAAGTGCTGAGGCCCCTACATTCAGGATATCATCTGCGGTCCAAGTTTGAAACTGAACTACCGTATATAGCAATATTTTTTTAAAAAGCAATCATGGATGTATTGTTCATTTACATTGTTTTTCCTATTCACAGAAAAATGGTGGCTGTAACAGAATGTCCTGCTCCAAGTGTTACACGCCCTTCTGCTGGCTCTGTTTGACAATATTGGCCCCAGACATAGAATATAAACATTTTCAGGATCCTGCAGAATGCTTAAGGAGGTATGCATCATCCATGGTTTTAGAAAAATTAATTGACAAGTTATTTAGAGCTGTCCTTGATAAAGGAGATAGATAATGCTTTGTTTTATATGAAGGCAGTCTCCGACTTACGAATATCTGACTTACGTACAACCACTAGATATCAACGTCGGATGGTCATATCCCCCCCAATACTCCCCTTGGCACTGACCTTTCTGGCTACCTCAATGCATGCCTTCCTGTCCTCTTCTTGCCACCATTGAGCTCTGCATCTCTAGCCTCTGTGGTGCATAAATGTGAAAGGAAAAGAACAAGATGGCATGCCGTGAGCAGCAGGGTTTTTTTCCCATCTCTGTTCAAAATTACATACATATACGGGTTACAAACAAACATATAGAATGTATTTAAAGGGACACAATGGCTCGAAATGTGTAGTTTGATGGTTCTCTTTTTGTCCTCCATTGTTGATATGACTTACTGCTATTTTAAGAAGATTTAAATAAACATTATTGATTTAATTCAATTTTGGACACTGGCATCATTTTTCTTCCTATTCTATTGGCCCCGTTGGTCTCATTTGACCAGAGCACCTTCTTCCACAAGCCATTTATGCAACACAATTAGCATGTTGAAGAAGGTGGATTGTTCAGATGAAACCAAAGTAGAAGTTATTAGGCTAAATGCAAAACACTATGTATGGCGAAAAACTAATTCTAACATCACCCTGAAAACACCATCTCCACCATCAAACATGGTGGTGGCAGCATTATGCTGTGGGGATGATTTTCTACAGTATGGGCAGGAGAGATGATAGGAAGATAGATGAAGCTAAATACAGGGTAATCCTGGAGCAAAACCTTTTTGACCCAGGTGGGTTCCTATTTCCACCACCATGCTACCTCAGTGTTTTATACCCGCTAGGGTTAAGGTTAGAGGCCTAGATGTCCCTATTACAGTCTTCCTGGAAAGTGGTTCTAGCAAACATAATTGGTGAACAGTTTGCTCGTTCTTCTGGATAAGAGGTGAAAGAGTTATCTAATCGGATACAGATTTTTGCCATCGACTTGTCACCTAATTCTCAGGGGGGCTTTGTTGAATGTATAAAGGGGCGGGAAAATGTATAGGTATACTCCATTCGGAGCTCATATCTTGAGTGCTTAAGGGCCTACCTGCACAAATTGTTTTAGAGTTTACCTAGCTTGCATTACATTACCCCACTATTGACTGGAAAACCCAGGACATAATTACCTTTTTTTTTCGCTTTATAAGACGCACCTGATTATAAGACGCACCCCCAAATTTGGTGAAGGAAAAGAGAATTTATTTTTTTAATGTTAAATGGGGTCCGTCTTATAATGCCAGTGTCCGTCTAACAAATCATATAGGGTATATGTCTCTTATAGCCCCCCATCCTATAATTAGCCCCCTTAATCTGGATATGGCCCCTATATTGAATATAGCCCCCTTGTGCTGGCACACATCCCATACAGCTGGCACAGGTCTCCTATAGCTGGCACACATGCAATACAGCTGGCACAGGTCTCCCATTGCTGGCACACATGCAATACAGCTGGCACAAGTCTCATATTGCTGGCACATATGCAATACAGCTGGTACAGGTCTCAATTTGCTGGTACATATGCAATACAGCTGGTACAGGTCTCATATTGATGGCACATATGCAATACAGCTGGTACAGGTCTCATATTGCTGGCACATTTGCAATACAGCTGGTAAAGGTCTCATATTGATGGCACATATGCAATACAGCTGGTACAGGTCTCATATTGCTGGCACACATCCCCGTGTTAGATATGGCCCCCAGGCTGCTGTCCATAGTAAAATAAACTCTTTCCTTACCTTCTCCAGCGCTGTAATCCCTCGTGTCTTCCTCCGTGGGGTTGAGCTCCTCCACTTCCTAGTTCTCCTGCCGGTCATGTGATCGGCACAGCAGAGTGACATGATCTCTGCATGCCTGATCACAGACAGCAGCAGTGAGATCGGGGAGACACCGGGAGACACGCTGGAGGAGGTAAGGAAAGCTTTTTTATTTTAGAATGGCCAGCAGCATGGGGGCCATATCTAACACGGGGAGGGGGGCATGTGCGATCAAAGGAGGGCGCAGGCAGATATAATATGCGCCGCTCCCCCTGCCCATCGCCGCGGTGCGGTTTCAGCACCACGGTGATGGACAGCGGCTGTGCATATTATATGAGTGGGAGGAGGAGATCTAACACTGCCGCCCGCAGCTTCACAAGCCTCTACCAGCCTCCACCAGCCCCCCCAGCAGACCCCAGCACCGCTCCAGAGTTGCCCCCACCTCCCCTGGACCCGTATATTAGGATTATAAGACGCACCCCCTACTTTCCCCCAAAATTTGGGGGAACAAAAGTGCGTCTTATAAAGCGAAAAATACGGTAAATGGAGCATGTATTGTAAAGAACACTAACTAGAGACCTGTATCTCGGCAGTTACCTCTGGTCTTCCAGGTACTCTGTCAGATTTTTCTGATCTATTTTCTGAGAAGGATTGTTAGGAGTTGCCGCCACATAGACCTTATGAGTGCTCCATAAGGTTGAGGCAAGGGCCAAAATTGCCCAAGAGCAGACTGTATAACTTGTTGGCTATAGAGCACATTAGGCCATTATTGTTTCCAGTAGTGGCTGGTTTCTCTTTGTTAAAAAGAAGGATGATAAAATACGGCTGTCCCTGGACTTTCGTGAGCTCAACCAGATAATGGTGTGTGATCCATATCCCCTGCGACTCATTCATGATGTGTTTAATCAGATTGCTGATGCTAAATGGTTTTCTAAACTTGACTTTTGGGAAGCCTATAATCTGATTTGGGTCAGATCAGGTGATTAGTGGAAAACGCCATTTAATAAGCCAAGGGGTACTTCAAAAATCTGGTAATGCCTTTCGGTCTTACCAATGCGACATCAGTATTCCACCATTTTGTTAATGATGTGTTTTCTCATCTGTTAGGGAAATCTGTAATAGTCTATCTACCTCGATGACATTCTCATATATTCAACGGATTTCGGGTATTATTTGTAACATATCAGACAAGTGTTAAAAATTCTCACAGTGAATATATTGTATTCTAAGCCAGGAAAATGTGTGTTTGTGATGCCCTGGCCTATCAGGTCGTCACAGGGTATTGTGCAACCTGCCCTTCTGTGCAATATCCATCTCCTCCTTGGTTATGGGTCCCAAACTAACGGTGTTGCCAACAGCAGCTAATTAAAATCCTAGGAACACTCTGCACCATACCCACCAGACACATCAGTGGACGACCTGAGTGGAATAGGGTCGCCCACTTGGGGGGTTGGTTAAGGGGAGGTCAGGAGTGTCAGGAGTCGGTCAGTTAGTCAAAGAGAGTGAAGGTGAGAGGAGATCAGGAGCTGGGCTCCTTTGAAGTACATGGGTGGCAGACGGTGGTCTGGGCCTGGTAGGAGCTGGATCCCAGGTCGCAGGGGATCGTGATAGGGGGCACGGTATTGTCGAAAAGGACAGCTGGCGGCCTTGTATCATACGATTCAATGGTTTTTTTTTTCCAGCACCATCCAATATATTTCTTTAATCTACGAAAACTTTCTTAGATAAAATTATATTTTTTATTGTGCATATTTAAAAAAATATGCACAATAAAAAATACAATTTTATCTAAGAAATTTTTTTTGGATTAAAGAAATATATTGGACGGTGCTGGACAAAAACCCATTGAATCGTATAGAATCTTCATCCAGGAGCCGGCCTGCCTTCTGCCCGTGCACTGACCACTGAACATGGACTTGTAATGAGCGAGCTGAATCCTTATTTTTTTCTTGTTTTTTCTTGGCGTTGTACCATCACTGGGCTTGGACCAGGGCATGACGGGGTACGTGGACCCTAGGTCAGGGAGTAGCGAGGGGGATAAGACATTCCACTAAAACGGTCCAGGAAATCCCAAGCGTGAACCCTGAGAGCAAGCTCCCTCAATTAGCCATACTGGGGAGCGGGATCCGACTAGTTTTAAGCTACAGGGGCCAAATAACAAGTGAACTGAGTGCCAAGGGAAAGGTCACGGATCATCAGGCAACACCAGCAGGAACGGGACCCAAACGTGCTCCCCTCAGCAGCAGCAGTGTCCAGAACTTTGGTTTATCAAGTTGTCGGTGTCAGCTTTATGAATTGAGTGAGTAAGCAAGTGACCCTTTCACTCCCAAACGCACTCCCCAACACCATCACTGTGTCCCGAGGCATCCTCCCTACCCGTGGAGGGGTTAAACACCTAGCTGCCCAGTCCATCGCCACCGGGTACTCCCAGCTGCAGCGGTGGTACTCCACCTTACCACACACCATGGTTGGCGTCACGAACTCTAAACATACATCTCCCTGTAAATACCCCCCCCCCTTTTATTTGAGTGGCCGCATGACCGCTGGGTCCGGATGCCCCTCGAGCCAACGCGGATCCGGATCCGAGCAGCCTGGTTGCTGACGCTGGGGCGGCACATGTTCACTGTTCAAAAACGTCTGTTTTTGGGATACATTATTTCAGCAGCAGGTTTTCAGATGGATCACACTAAATTACAGGCTATTTTGCAATGGGACCATCCCAAGAGCCTCAAAGCCCTGCAACATTTTGCGAATTATTACCAGACGTTTATTAAGAACGTCTCAACTATAAGCAAGAGCACTTACTGACATGATTAAGAAAGGTACAGATGAGGTGTGGGATTCAGCCGGTTCTGTCCGGTTCGGGCGAACCAGTTGTTAAAACAACAGCCGGTTCGCCGAACCGACAAGAATCGGCGTCGCGGTCCTGTTCCCTGTATTCATTTGTATCGGCATCTTTAAGACGCCGATACAAATAAATCCCCGTACCTCCATGCACGCAGCACTTCCGGGTTCAGTGGAGCCAGTTTGCTTTCTGACCCGGCGTCCGGCGTTGTGATGACATTGTAGAGGTCACGGCAGCATGGTAAGATTACCTCACTATGCTGCCGGTTGTGGCTAAATCCCAGTGGGTAGAAGGACCTGTGGGCGTGACCGGCTTCCTTAGTGGGCGTGACAGCTTGTTTGGTGGGTGTGGCGATGTTTCCTGCCATCCACTATACCCCCGCTTCTATTATAACCAACTCTATTCCGACGTGGACTTAGAAGAATAATGTATCTTCTTGGTATGAGCAATGTCGGTGGAGGCTCCACCCCTTTCTGGTCACATGGGCGTGACATCAGCAGAGGTCCATCTGGCCACTGGGATTTAGACGCTACCCCATGCTGCCGCCTGTCAGTGTCAGTATGCAAAGTTTATTATTGTTGCATATCATTGTTGTTTAGTGATTTACATATATTTATGGGGTTGTCATTTGTGATGAGTGAGCACTACCATGCTCGGGTGCTCAGTACTCTTAAAAAGCAGTTGGACGCTCAGACTGGCTCGACTTGTGTACCGCGTATAATGGATGTGAATGGGGAACTCCAGCATTTTTACGTAAGATCTTCCAGAAACATGTTCATGTTCCCCATTGACTTCCATTATATTCGGTACACGAGTCAAGCCTGTCCAAGTATTCTGTCTCTTCCTAGAAGCTGTGAATCCCAAGCGCTCTAATTATCAGTCCCTTAGATAAATGTATGCTTGTACTCACACTTCAAAAGCATCAACAGATAGTTCAACTCAGCCAGAAATGATGACTTGTAGGAAGACCAGGAGAAATGCTGTAGTTTTCTTCTAGAATCTTGTATTAAGTACAAAGTAATGGCAGGTGAAAAGGAATAATCTGTACAGGGTGTGTCTGTAGCAATGGTTCCTCTAGACTAAACTGAGGAGGAAGGGAGGAGCATTCTATACAGAAGCCAACTAAGGGAGGAACATTTTGACATACTTCATATAGTTTAAATCTACCTAGTAACAATAAACAAATTTCCTGATAGGAGGAAAAATATGCAATGCAAGAAATATATACAACAGGTTGTTCCCATTCATGGGACACAACACCAAGCGTCCAACTGTTTGTTACGAGTACTGAGACCCGATCGTGGTAATGCTTGCTCATCACTAGTTGTCAAGGTTTTAATTGTTTTTAATTGTGAAGTTATATGGTGTTAATAAAATTGCCCTGTATCTGTAGGTGTGTACCGTATCTATTTTTTCTGTTTATCTGTATTGCTTTTTTTTTTCTTTGTTTTTGTATATTGAATGACATGAATTTTAAGGATAGCACCCAGTAATCTAGGCATGGAATGAAAAAGTTGGTGACATATTTCAACATCTATAATTTTCTATTCTATTCTTTTAGACCCTAGATGCTGAATGGAGAGTGATGCTCAACTTATCTCTTCAGAATTCCCTGTAGATTGGGTTGGGTTCAGATCAGATCAGGAGACATACCATCAATACCATCAATGAGATATAACTCACTGATACCCTGACGACTCATGCAGCTCCACAAAAGACCACTGCCACCACCATATTTCACTGGAGGTGCCATGCATTTAGAAAAGTGAATTTGGAAAATTGCATGGGGTTTACAGTGAAGCATAGTGGTAGCAGTGTCATTGTGTATCCTGCAACCATGCGCTAAAAAAGGTCATCTTGAAGAATAAAAAAAGATAGATTTAGGAATATGTTGCCAATTTGTTCATTCCATGCTTAAAAGACCTGGTGCTGTCCTTGAACATTATGAATGTCATACAAAATACTAGATGCAGTAGTTTTTGATGTTGAATGATCAAAAGGTATCTCTAGTTTAACAGGTACATGATGACTCAGCTCCCTGACTTTGAGTAGCTTTGATAATGGCAACACTGGTGGCTAGATTACTAGATCAGTGCATTTTAAACCTTATAGTGATTTGTTGGTTTTTACAATGGTCAAAAAGTGGCACAAGAAGCCCAATTGATGATTCGGTGACTTATCACCAAGTCAAAAGTGTCCAAAGCTCTTTGATGTTTTGGGGAGTAAGGAATAACCCATCTGGTCTGATTACAAATAGGAGATGCTGTAAGTAAAGTTAATGCTGGTTATAAATCAAAGGCTACAAAATATACAGTACATCACAGATTGCTGACAAATAGTTCAAGATGTTGACAATGTCTAAATATCAAGATCTCAATTTGATCGACTATTTTTGAGATATCTGGGAAAAAATTATGTGATTAATAGAGAACCCATATTGTAACTTAAGGAACTTAAGAATCTGCTACCACGATCTTTGTGCCAGATATTGCAGGACAATGTCAAAGGTCTTGTGCAGTCCATGGCTCAGTTGGTTAGAGCTTTTTACTCTGCTCAAGGCGAAACCTACATAATATGATACAGATTGTTTCATACTTATGGCTAATGAATATATTCTGCAAGCTATACTAACCTCTTGCAAATAAATAGTCTGTTAGGCTCACCTGGTGAGGTGGATCCTCCAAGCTTAAGGTCTAGATGAGCACATGGGCCACAGGCGTTGGTGCACCAGACAGGTGGGCAAGCAGGAAATGGGTAGCGAAAATACTGTGAGCTTCAGGCAGAGAGTAGACCGATAGCAGGGGTATGGAAGCCGCAGGCAGACAGGAGACTGGTAGGAGAGGTTCTGGAAGTCGCAGGCTGACATTAGACAGGTATCAGAGATACTGGTAGACACAGGCAGACCGGACATAAGAACACCAAAATCTTAATACCACAGACAGGTGTGTGTCTTGGTGAGCCTCAAATAGGCCAAGGCAGGTGATCACAGGGGAGCATGCCAGGCCGCCTGTAAAGACTGATGTGGAGCTCAGTGGACTGGGGTGAGAGCAGCAAAGCCTGGATATGGGATCGGTGTGTTACATGATCTATTTGTAATTAGATTATGCATTGATTTTCTGTGTCTGATGATTTACAGATTGCAAGAAAGAGAAAAAGAAAAAGAAAAAGTAAAAGAAGGAGAAGAAGAAGAAGAAGAAGAAGATGATTATTATTATTATTATTGATTTGTGGCTTTGTGACTTGGATTTTTGCAATAGTTTTCTTAACTTGCTGTTGACCATATGCATTATGACCAGCAGAAAATACAAAGTGGCATTCATATGAAATAATCTTTAGAATAATTACTACGACAATTACATTACATCATGCAGAATTAAGGATGTACATTAAAATGGAACCGGAAGCATGGAGAGCCATATTAACCATAACCAGGACTCTAGGTTTTCAAGTACTTTGAGTCCCCTATGGCATGTCAATTTTCCATCCCAATACAGCTTTGTCTCTGTGAAAAGAGTATTTTTCAGCTGGATCATTGTCCATCACTGTATCAGATTCACAGGGAGAAGTTTTGGGAAGAAGAGTTTACACGATCATTCACACGTTCAATATTCACATGGATACCCAGGATAACCTCTTTTCTCTCTGTGGAATTATTCTTTCCTTTTCTTATCTCCTTTGATATCCTGACTTTTGCTTATATATGTTATATCACATTTGTTCTTTTTAAAAATGAATAAACAATAATTCTTTTAGCTGATCCCAATTGTCCGTGGGTACGTGAATAATAAGGGAGGGCGATGAATGATGTAACAACACCAATATGTCAGTAAGATAAATAAAAAACTGGAGTGTAAGACAGGTAGAAGTTACCATCTGCAATATGGAATCATCAAATTATCACACGTATTCCACTTAATAACTGTTCAAATCTAAGTATAGGCACTCGGTGCATCCTTGGTGGGCCAAGCAGTCCAGTGCACCTTCCCATCTACTTGTTTTGCATCTATCTTCACCCAATCCTTTTTGATTGACAGTTCTTGGTTTACAGGAGCCAGTGGAGGGTGTAGATAGATGGAAAACAAATTGGCCACGCCAAGGGTACACCAAGCTCCTTTGCTTAATTTAAACTGTAATTTTGTGATGGCAGACTTATTTTATGTATGTCAAAAGAGGCTGATATAAAAGAAAATGTTTTGTAGCACCGATGTACAAATGTATGCATATTAACTTTACAGGATATGGAGTGTTGTAGTAGGTGGGAACATTAAGAGGCTCCAATAGGAGAAAAATTATTTTGTAAGTGCCTTAAGGTTAGAAGCTATGCCCTTCTGAGACTACGCCTATGTGCCGTGACCCAAAAGCACAGTATGATGCCTCCATAGTGCTGCTCACACAGTATGATCACTCCCAAAACCATCCAAACAGTATGATGGCCCCCATAGTACTCCAAAGGCAGTCAGACTGACTTTATATCTCTTTTGCCCTTGAGAAAGTCACCCAGGAGTCACGATACGCGTTGGGTAAGGTGATCCCTTGATATACCTCTGGACCATGGATCTAGCCTAGGGCTAGCCACCATTACTTTCTGGCTTTAAAGATTCATGTGCATGATTTTTTGCCAGCACAGCATGGGGTTTTGTTAGATAGAGACGTTCATATTTTGCATTTTGCCCAGGCTTTAAACCATGGTCTATCATGACCATACCGCAAGCTGAAGCTAGGTTTTAGATATACTGCATTTATTTGGGTAAAATTTAAACACCTTTCTCTTACTTTGTGCTTTGCATTTCTTATGCCTGTGCAATGTTTTTGTCATAATAGCCAACTTGTCTAATTTATATGGGTCTGGTCTGTACTTGGGATCACATGGTTTTTGTGCTTTTGCATATTTTTAAATGTTTTTAAATGTATATGTTTTTTGTGATACCATTGGTGTTGTGTGACAGTAAATATGTTTACTATTTTTGATCAATTACTTGTTTGGTGATCCCTCATTTATGGCACTTTCTTTTTCTGCTTTTTGAATTTATGGTCCATAGTGCCAGGGGAGATCCCAGGGGTTGGTGCCCTCCTAGTCTTTCAATTTACAGTATAATGGCCCCCACTCAACCCTCCACAGTATTTTAGCCCATACACCCCTCCTACTTGATATAATAACACCTATACAGCCCTCCACACAGTATAATAGCCAACCACAGCACCCTCACACCACATAGTATGATGGCTCTCAAAGCTCCACACACAGCTTATAACCTTCACAGTCTCCCCTGTTATTATCCGGAACTATGGAAGACCACCATAAATCATTGGTAAAAGGTGACAAGAGCATTGGCAACTAATCTGGCCGCCATCCCCTTACATCAACACTAGAAGTAGCCGAGGAGTGAATAACATCCTGTGCACCGCGAACCCAGCCGGAGAACTAGCTATCCTAAAGGAAGGAAAGATGAATAACACTCTGCCTCAGAAAACAGATAAAGAATAGCAAGCCCCCCACATTCAAAGACTGCGGTGATATAGGAAAACACAATACACAGATAGATGATAGGATTAGCAAAAGGTGAGACCCTACTGACTAAATAGGACAGGATAGGAAAGGGACTGATGGTGGCCAGAGAAAAATCCTACAAAAATCCAAAAACCTGATAGTACAAAAAGCCCTCAGATCACTAGATCTGAACTCCGTCCTATACCATGCGCTCTTGTCGTCATACCAATGAACAGAAAGCAGGAAGCATTACAAATTCAAGAAGCAACAAACACATAGACGTATAGGAGCAATACTCCAAACATAGCTGCAGGGAGCTTCCCAGCTAAGCAACAGAGAGGGAAGATCCCTGCATGCAAATAAACTGAAAACCACAATAAAAGACAAACTCAGATAAGAGCAAAAAGAACAAACCAACATAAGAAAGAACCAAGCACTTATCTGGGGTAGATGTGGTCTGGAGCAGGATGAAGCAGGCTGGTGAACAAAGAACAACTGACATCCGGCTCAGCCTGCTAGCAAACCAGAGTTTAAATAGGCAGAGAGTTAGCAATGGAAACGCCCATTGCTCAACACACCTGGTCTCTGTTCAAACCATTCCTGGCCACAAGAGGGAGCCTCACAGCAGCAAAGCATAACTGACATTCACAACACTCCCCCCTTGCAATCGATAGCCTCCAAAGCTCCCCACACTTTGATAACTCCAAAGCCCCCTAAAGACAGTATGATGACCCCACAGTATATCCCCAACACAGAATATATCCTCATACATTACAATATACTCATTAATTAACACAGCCTTTTACAGAGTATTAAGACCCTCACACAGCACTCCACATATATGACAGTCCCCACAAAGCGTTCCACAAAAATTGATGGCCCCCACAGAGTCCTCCACACAGTATAATGACCCTACATAAAGTTACACACCGTATAGAGGCACCTATACTGGTCCCCATACAGCGCTCCAAACTGTATAATGGCCTCATACATACAGTCATGGCCAAAAGTTTAGGAACCCTTAAAATTGTTTGTTTTGCATCAAGTTTGCATCATGTTTGCTGATCCAGATAGCTTCTCTAAAAAAACCAACTGCTTCATAGAAAAGCTTTCTGGATGATTAAACTTGATGCAAAACAACCATCGGGAATGAATTTCGGAAATTATACTCTCTTGATTTATTAGTATGGTAATTTGGTGAATAGGATGTGCAATAATGTTTGTTAGTTCCTCTATAGTTGTACAATTGTTTCTACTACGTATTCACACATTATTATACTTATGTTGGATTGGCAGAATTTTGGTTTTAAACTTGTTCCATGTTCCATGATTCCTTTCCTCACTCAGTGAATAAGGGCAGTGATTCCAAAAACACATTGAGTGTTTAATTACCAATATGGAGACTTTTAAATGAATTTATAGATGAATAACGGTTTGTCACGATGACTATGGGAGAACAGGGATCGGGGCTCCTAAGCTGTCCCTCAAGCTAGGGGACCCTATGCTATCCCTAACCTCAGAGATACTCCTGATGGTGGAGAGGCCTAAGGGGTGCTTCACACACAGCGAGCTCACTGCCGAGATCGCTGCTGAGTCACGCTTTTTGTGACGCAGCAGTGACCTCATTAGCGATCTCGCTGCGTGTGACAATGAGCAGCGATCTGGCCCCTGCTGCGAGATCGCTGCTCGTTACACACAGCCCTGGTTCGTTTTCTTCAAAGGTGCTCTCCCACTGTGACACACAGATCGCTGTGTGTGACAGCGAGAGAGCGACAAATGAAGCGAGCAGGGAGCAGGAGCCGGCGTCTGACAGCTGAGGTAAGCTTGTAACCAAGATAAACATCGGGTAACCAAGGTGGTTACCCGATATTTACCTTAGTTACCAGCCTCTGCAGCTCTCACGCTGCCTGTGCTGCCGGCTCCGGCTCTCTGCACATGTAGCTGCTGTACACATCGGGTTAATTAACCCGATGTGTACAGCAGCTAGGAGAGCAAGGAGCCAGCGCTAAGCAGTGTGCGCGGCTCCCTGCTCTCTGCACATGTAGCTGCATTACACATCGGGTTAATTAACCCGATGTGTACTGTAGCTAGGAGAGCAAGGAGCCAGCGCTCAGTGTGCGTGGCTCCCTGCTCCCTGCACACACAGCTAAGCGGTGTGCGCTGGTAACTAATGTAAACATCGGGTAACCATACCCGATGTTTACCTTAGTTACCAGTCTCCGCAGCTTCCAGACGGCGGCTCCGTGCAAGCGCAGCGTCGCTTGCACGTCGCTGCTGGCTGGGGGCTGTTCACTGGTCGCTGGTGAGATCTGCCTGTTTGACAGCTCACCAGCGACCATGTAGCGATGCAGCAGCGATCCTGACCAGGTCAGATCGCTGGTCGGATCGCTGCTGCATCGCTAAGTGTGAAGGTACCCTAAGTCTCCTTCCTGGCTCTGCTCTTGACTAGACCTGATCTGATTCCCCCTCCCTCCAGAACGGGACAGGACAGGAGTATGATGAAACTCATAGATGAAGACAGACAAGGTGTGATGGTAGGATATTGTGGGTCATGTACCATTTTGTGTGGGATAATGTTTAGGCGTGGTTCACTGTCCATTATTTGTATTGCTTCTGTCTACATTGTATTGTTTTTAGGTAATCACCCCCTGTAGTGTTCCTGGCCCTACATCTGCGGGAAGGGGCCTGGGATCCACCTACTGTAAACTCTCTGCTTACCTGGGGGAGAACTTGAAGTGAGAAGGACAAAGATTAATCCTCTGGCCGGAAGGTGCGACTCCTCAGAGAGAACAGGACATTTATTTATCACTTTCTGGACTATATTCGTGTTTCTTTAGTATTTTTACCCTCCGTATGGTGGATTATGCTATGGACCATTTGTTTTGCTTGGAATAAATGCTCTTTCGATTGTACAGCCATCTCTCGCTCTGTTGATTGTGTGATATGGGAGAAGGACCCCATCACACGCACACACAAATGGAAAGACAATAAGAGGTTCATGAGGGAAAACAAGAACAGGAAGGAAGCCACAAAACAACAGGGGTAAACTCCACAACTGCACCAAGCAATAAGCTTTCACCAGAGAGAGAGTCTAGGACACCATATATCAATGATCAACATAGAACAAACTATAGCTGGTAAGGGTGGAAGGATTCAACAAGCATAAATAGTAGGGGAGCAGATGTGATAGGCCTCCCCATAAAATGTGATCAAAGTAGTAAGCTGACCAACAGAGATTAACTCTTGCTAGTCTGCCTATGAATCAGCACACAGCAAGTCGATGCCCGAGTATGCCTGTGTTGATCCAGACACCAAGGTAACTATAAAGCGGAGTGTCAGAATTTGTAATCTGAACAGAGCCCAACGCCGCCATGACAGTCGTCAAAGTCAGTGCAACACTCTGTTTGACAGTATCTCTCCATCTAAAACAGCCTCTGGACCCTCAGGATCCAGTCTCTCAAGATGGAAACAATGCTACAAATGGGGAGACAGAAGGCGCAATAGGGTCTTACCCGGTATTAACCGTATGGAAGTATAGAAAGGTACACTCACCTGGTCAGGTTGTGCCAGTCACAACTCCTGAGTAAGCATGTGAGTGTCCGCGTGGTTCAAGCAGCGGCCCCGTATAAAACGTGATAAAAATTGCCAAACAGGAAAACGGGTCTATGCCGCGCTAAAAAACCACTGGTACTAGGAAATTTAACGGAATTTCTTTTATTTCAGTAATCCAACGCGTTTCAGAGACAAGGACCATCTCCTTCTTCAGGGAAAAGAAATCATACAGACAGCTTACAGATCAGTTACTTATAGAGGATTCCATATTGCCACGTTAGCAGCTATGACGTCATCACCCACATGGTATCAGAGTGGTGACTCATAGACACGTGGAAGAAACTGAAGAGCCATGGAAAAAAAAAAGGGGGGAGTGGTAACCCATTACTACATGCAAATAAACCTGAGTGCATAATAAAATAAATATATAAATATATAAAAAAATAAATAAATACATGCATGAAGTCTGCCTGATTTTTTTCGAAACATGTGTGTGAAAAAATATATATAAATAATTATATAGTAAAAAGCAAAGACTATTTTGCGAACCTAAAAAAGGTGAGAGGGGATTTTTTGAGTTGCATGAAGTGATTCACATATACAGTCAGGGCCAGAAATATTTGGACAGTGACACAAGTTTTGTTATTTTAGCTGTTTACAAAAACATGTTCAGAAATACAATTATATATATAATATGGGCTGAAAGTGCACACTCCCAGCTGCAATATGAGAGTTTTCACATCCAAATCGGAGAAAGGGTTTAGGAATCATAGCTCTGTAATGCATAGCCTCCTCTTTTTCAAGGGACCAAAAGTAATTGGACAAGGGACTCTAAGGGCTGCAATTAACTCTGAAGGCATCTCCCTCGTTAACCTGTAATCAATGAAGTAGTTAAAAGGTCTGGGGTTGATTACAGGTGTGTGGTTTTGCATTTGGAAGCTGTTGCTGTGACCAGACAGCATGCGGTCTAACGAACTCTCAATTGAGGTGAAGCAGAACATCCTGAGGCTGAAAAAAAAGAAAAAATCCATCAGAGAGATAGCAGACATGCTTGGAGTAGCAAAATCAACAGTCGGGTACATTCTGAGAAAAAAGGAATTGACTGGTGAGCTTGGGAACTCAAAAAGGCCTGGGCGTCCACGGATGACAACAGTGGTGGATGATCGCCGCATACTTTCTTTGGTGAAGAAGAACCCGTTCACAACATCAACTGAAGTCCAGAACACTCTCAGTGAAGTAGGTGTATCTGTCTCTAAGTCAACAGTAAAGAGAAGACTCCATGAAAGTAAATACAAAGGGTTCACATCTAGATGCAAACCATTCATCAATTCCAAAAATAGACAGGCCAGAGTTAAATTTGCTGAAAAACACCTCATGAAGCCAGCCCAGTTCTGGAAAAGTATTCTATGGACAGATGAGACAAAGATCAACCTGTACCAGAATGATGGGAAGAAAAAAGTTTGGAGAAGAAAGGGAACGGCACATGATCCAAGGCACACCACATCCTCTGTAAAACATGGTGGAGGCAATGTGATGGCATGGGCATGCATGGCTTTCAATGGCACTGGGTCACTTGTGTTTATTGATGACATAACAGCAGACAAGAGTAGCCAGATGAATTCTGAAGTGTACCGGGATATACTTTCAGCCCAGATTCAGCCAAATGCCGCAAAGTTGATCGGACGGCGCTTCATAGTACAGATGGACAATGACCGCAAGCATACAGCCAAAGGTACCCAGGAGTTCATGAGTGCAAAAAAGTGGAACATTCTGCAATGGCCAAGTCAATCACCAGATCTTAACCCAATTGAGCATGCATTTCACTTGCTCAAATCCAGACTTAAGACGGAAAGACCCACAAACAAGCAAGACCTGAAGGCTGCGGCTGTAAAGGCCTGGCAAAGCATTAAGAAGGAGGAAACCCAGCGTTTGGTGATGTCCATGGGTTCCAGACTTAAGGCAGTGATTGTCTCCAAAGGATTCGCAACAAAATATTGAAAATAAAAATATTTTGTTTGGGTTTGGTTTATTTGTCCAATTACTTTTGACCTTCTAAAATGTGGAGTGTTTGTAAAGAAATGTGTACAATTCCTACAATTTCTATCGGATATTTTTGTTCAAACCTTCAAATTAAATGTTACAATCTGCACTTGAATTCTGTTGTAGAGGTTTCATTTCAAATCCAATGTGGTGGCATACAGAGCCCAACTCGCGAAAATTGTGTCACTGTCCAAATATTTCTGGACCTAACTGTACCATTGCTCTAAACTAGCCGGTTCAAATGGAATGGATAAAGATTAAGAATATGAGGGAATCACTTAAGCGCTACGTGTACTCTGCACACGTGTACTCCGGCTACATGTGCAGAGAGCAGGGTGCCGGCACTGGCAGTGTGAGAGCGGCGGACGCTGGTAACGAAGGTAAATATCGGGTAACTAAGGTAAGGGCTTCTTGGTTACCCGATGTTTACCGTGGTTACCAGCATCCGCAGAATCCGGCTCCCTGCTGCCTGCACACGTAGCAGAGTACACATCGGGTAATTAACCCGATGTGTACTGTGGCTAGGTGTGCAGTGAGCCAGCGCTAAGCGGTGTGCGCTGGTAACCAAGGTAAATATCGGGTTGGTTACCCGATATTTACCTTAGTTACCAAGCGTAGCATCGCTTGCACACGTCACTGCTGGCTGGGGGCTGGTCACTTGTTGCTGGTGAGATCTGCCTGTGTGACAGCTCACCAGCAACCCGTGTAGCGACGCTCCAGCGATCACTGCCAGGTCAGGTTGCTGGTGGGATCGCTGGAGCGTCGCTTAGTGTGACATCTCACCAGCGACCTCCTAGCAACTTACCAGCGATCCCTATCAGGTTGTATCGTTGTTGGGATCACTGGTAAGTTGTTTAGTGTGACTGGGCCTTAAGATGTAAGGTAAAGAAGGTTTTTATCATTGGTAATTACTGTAACAGGATTAAGAGTTCCCTCCAGAAAGTGTCGCCATTCCTCAAACGCTAACTTGATTGCCAGTAATTTCCTCTTACCAATATTAAAATTACATTCATTCGAAGATAATTTCTTAGAAAAGAAGGCGCATCGACCTAGTTTACCAAGAGACGGACCTTGAAACAATACAGCTCCCACCCCCACATCTGATGCATCATCCTCAACCGTAAGAGGTTGAGTTACATCAGGCTATATCAATGCAGTTGCTGACGAGAAGTACTTCTTAAGACAGTCAAAAGCATGCCAAGCACCCTGAGTCCATTTAGAGAAGTCCCCTTCTTAGTCATGTCAGTAAGTGGTCTTGCTATAGCTGAGAAATTCTTAATAAACGTCCGGTAGTAAATCACAAAACCTAAAAACATTGCAGAGCTTTGAGGTTCTCAGGATGGTCCCATTTCAAAATACCTTTTAATTTAGTGGGATCCATCCAAAATCTGCAGCAGAAATAATGGAACCCAAACCCGGAAGTTCTTGAATGCCAAGCACACATTTTTCTAGCTTAGTGTACCATTTATTTACTCTGAGAATTTGTAATACTTTTCTGACATGTTCCAAATGAGACCCAGTATGCCGTGAATATATGAGAATGTTATCAAGATAAACAATTACAAATTTCCCTAACAGATGAGAAAACACATCATTAACAAAATGATGGAATACTGCAGGCGCATTGGTTAGACTCAAAGGCATCACGAGATTTTCAAAGTGCCCCACCGGCATATTAAACACTATTTTCAACTCATTCCCCTGTCTGACCCGGATCAGATTATAGGGCCCCTAAGGTCACGTTTAGAGAACCATTTGGCACCGGCAATCTGATTAAATATGTCAGGAATGAGTGGCAGGGGATACAAGTCACAAACCGTTATCTGGTCAAGCTCAGGTAAGTCCATGCATGGCCGAAGGCTACCATTCTTCTTTTTAACAAAAAAGAAACCAGCAGCCACCGGAGACCAGAATGGCCTATCATGCCATATAGCCAAATTCTCCGTTATATACTCCTTGAGAGCTGATATCTCGGGGCTCGACAAGTTACACAGTCTGCACTTAGGCAATTTTGCCCCAGCTCTCAATATTATGGTGCAGTCATAAAGTCTATGTGGCGGCAATTCCTGACAACCCTTCTCAGAAAACACATCACAAAAATCTGAGAGAGGATCAGGAAGACTAGATGTTACTGTCGAAGTACAGGTTCTTAAACAGTGTTCTTTACAATATGTGCTCCATTTAGTTATGTCTTGAGATTTCCAGTCAACAGTGGGGTTATGTAATGCAAACCAGGGGGAAGCTAATTAAATTTGTGCAGGAAGTCCCTTAAGCACATAACAAGATATGAGCTTTGAATGAAGTACCCCTGTATGGAGTTCCAGCACCTGTACACACTCAACAATACCCCCTGAGAAAGAGATGACAAATGAATGGTAAAAATCCATACCAAATTAGATAACTCTGTTGGCTTTAACCCAGAAGAAGGCGTAAACTGTCCATCAGTTATGTTTGCTCCTGAACCACTATCCAGAAAGACCATAATACAGACATCTAGGCCCCCAATCTTAACCCTTGCAGATATTAAATGTGACGCCCCTGCAGCTTCAGGTGCCACAGGGTATGGAGGTCGTCACCGGTAAACAACCAACAACACACTCAACCAACACATAACACGGTAGCTCTTCCACTGGGACTGGACTAGGGTAGGTGCTAGGGTGGCCATCACGAAGTATGGGACCTCTTGCCCACATGTTCATGTGTCGCCAGGGGTTAAGGGGATACCCAGAACCAGGCCAAGGGGTCGCTTCTGAAAGGGGATCACGGTGTCGTGACCCGGTCTGTGTTCCCTGGTTCCACAATAAAAAGGGGGGTTATGTTCGTGACGCCACCCGTGGAATGTGATCAGAGATGACCACCGCTGCTGCAGAACCTCCGGGGGTGATGGATGGCAGCTTGAGATGGGATGGCTCTCCATGGGTAGAGCCTTCTCCCCGGGGCAGTGTGATAGTAGTCTATGGGGGGAGCGCAGGACACGAGCATAATAAACAAGCAGACTCACGGTTTTGCAGTTTCTTTGTCCTTTACTGATGATGGTATTCAGCAGAGTACTGTCCACGGAGTCTGTGAGGGGTTCAGGGTTTCTCCCACCCAGCCGGGCCGTGTTGGCTTCCTTGCCTGCACTGTGTGTCTGTGGCCCTGCTGCTGTGTGAACTAGGAAGCTGGCCCTGCGCTCCTTGGTACTGACCTGACAGGCAACTCGAGTCCTCACTTGTATGTTCCTGAACTCTGCGTTTGTTGCTGTGTCTGTGGTACAGGTGAAGAATGTGGAATCTTCACTTCTTCTTAAAGGTGTCTCTACTCTGGTCGTAAGTGCAGTAGGCTTCACGGCCCTCAGGCCACCAACAATGTGATCAAGTTGTAACTCTCCGTGATGCTACCTTACACCACTCTTCTCTCACCTTTTTTGAACACTAAACTGTTACGGTTTTTCATATAAACATTATAACATATGTACATTTTATATGCAATTACACATTAGTCCTTATATCGTGCTGGTATCTGACACTGAGTACTACGCTGTGACCTGCGTACTGCTGGTGTACTGGGTGTACTTAGCATAATGGTGTGGGTGGAAATGTACCTATTTGGTGTTTCTGGTAACTGTGAGGATGGGGGACTGACTGTAGGACTGGCAAGCCCCCTGGGACCAGGAATCTGTTCTTCCTCTACAGTTTCAACTTCCAGTTCTTCTTGTCTTGGGACTTCTTGTGGTATGGGTTCTGATGGTGGTTCCACCACTTGAGGGAGGGCGATCATTGGAACTACTACTGCTCCATAGTAATTTGGCCATGTTTTTGGGAAATCTCCTAAGACTGTATGGAACACATCTTCATTCTTGACAGGTTGTACCTGTATGGGTAAGGTGACTTCTGGTGTCTTCGGGGTTTCAGGACACGGTTTGAGTTGATCTCTTGACACGACAGCTGATGTCCTTCCTTCATCCTTACTGATGAGACACACTTTAGGATTATCCATACTTGATGGTAAGACTGTATATGGGGTGGTTTCCCACTGATTATCCAATTTGTTTGTGCGTCGTTTCGTCTTGAGAACTTGGTCACCAGGTTGCAATGGGGTTGCTTGAGCATGCTGGTTAAAGGTTCTCTCTTGTCTACCCCTAGCTTGTTGGAGACTTTTCTCTACGCACTCTTGTACTTGGCGATACTGCTGCTGACGTAGGGTATCCCAATTGGATTCTTGAACTTCTGCATCTGGCTTCAGAATTCCCATATCTAAATCAATT